>NW_022103955.1:2778538-2810420 GCF_000313985.2 Echinops telfairi
ACCCTAAGTGACTCATCTCCCCACTACCCCTCTGCAAGGTATGTCCAGTTGTCTAGAAATGGGCATTGGGTCCCTATCACGCATCACCATCATTGATGAGGATATGATTCCACCACCCCCCCTTTGGTGTTCGAAGCCTGGTCCCTTTGGCCCTTCATGATCACACATGTTGGTGTGCTGCTTCCATGTGGGCTTTGTTGCTTCTGGGATCAAGGGATTTCTTTATCATTTTCCCCAAAGTACATATCAGTGTTTATGATATAAACTAAAAGCATGTAATCTGTTTAATATTGCTGTTTATATTAAAGGCACCATGATATGGGAACCAATGTGGACTGGATATATAATTCTATGATTAAATGATATGGATTTCACAATGGAGAAATTTATTTTCAGGTTCTAATCAAAATTGTGTGAATTCTGTTAATGCACATTAATTACCTTACACATGATAATAGTAGTAAACTCTTCTTTTGCAATATTTACAAAAGCAGCCAAGGAACAAAAGTGAATGAGTCAAGAGACAGCTTTCTCATGTGAACCTCAGCTTTCTGGGCCTTGAGCAATGGCCCTCGCAGATCTCCAAAGCGTATGTGCTCAGGACACTGTGATGAGATAACGGAGCTTCCTGTGGTGTGCGTCAGATGTCAGATGATCTTTCATTCCCTGGTGTCTCCATAATCCCAGGAATCTACTGTTCTTGAAGAGGCTCTTTCATAACATGCCTCACAGGGCATCTCTTCTTTTCAAAGAATGAAGAGACAAGACTTTCCCTATCCATAAAGACAGGATCCTTTTGCGAGACTGAAATGTGCTATCACTGAAAATCCTGCTTACTTAGGTAATCTTTAGCCTGGCAATAAGAATTTTCTGGTTTGCTAATTATACATTTTTATTTGAGCCTTTTGAAAAAGTATCCCTTTGCCAAAACAGACAAGCACCTCAGCTAATTGAGCATGTGATTTAACCAATTTACCAGAGTAATTAGCACTAACTTACTGTTTCAGTCACTCTCAGACTCCCCTAGGGTGGGGAAGGGAGAGACCTGTGAAATCAAAAACTCATGGGTCTATCTTGCCCTTGCTCACTCTTGGACTTGGATCAAGACACATATTTCCAATTAGGAAAGAATAAGAGCGGAAAAGAGTAGCATGAATTTTTTTGTTGGTCAGCTAGTCTCTACTCCTGGTAGCAGAGGGGTTAAAGCACATAATTCTTAACTGACAGGGTGGTGGTTCAAACCCACACCAAGGCAAAAACAGTAAAGACTCCAGCCTCAGAAACCCTGTGAGGAAACCCTGTTTTCCCAAAAGTAAGACATCCCCCCAAAATAAGACCTAATTACAGTTTTGCCTCTTGCTGAAATATGACATCCCCCCCCAAAATAAGACCTCCCCAAAAATAAGGCCCCCGAAGGTACCGTAACTCTGAACCTGGGCCCGGGGGGTGGGGGGGGGGGGCGCCACTGTGCAGCTCACTGTTGGCCATGGTGCAGCCGGAGCAGACAAGAAGTGCAAGGTTTTTTTTAATAAAACAATAAATGTGTACCGGATTCTTCTTCATGGAAAAATAAGACAGCCCCTGAAAATAAGACCTAGCACATCTTTGGGAGCAAAAATTAATATGACACTGTCTTATTTTCGGGGAAACAGGGTATGCGGAAGGCCTCGTGAAGGGAATCGGGCTACAGTGGCTTTGCACATGTCCTCTCATTTTTGTTGTTGTGTTAGTTGCTGGTTCATGGTGATACTACATACAAAAGAACAAAATGCTGCCTGAATTTGGCCGTCTTCATAATTACTAACTCTGCTTGGGTCCATTGTGATGGCGAATGTTGGAATATCTTTCAATGTGGGGGTTCGCCTTTCAACTTTACAATCAGATAGTGTTCTGTTATGACCCATAGGGATTTTACTGGGAAATTTTCAGAAACAGATAGTCAATCCTTTTCCCTTAGTCTGCCTTAATCTGGAAGCTCTGCTGAAACCTGTTCACCATAGGGGATTCTGCTGAGATTTGAAACACTCGTGGCGTAGCTTCTAGCATCATGGCAGTCCACAAGTTACCCCACATCACACAAATAGTTGTGAGTGAGTGTCATTCAAAATCATGACCCATTCCACAGATGACAAAACTGAGTGTCAGTGAGGCTAGCAGTCCATGATCACCCCGTTAGAGCTCAATTAGAGAACCATAGGCCTCCAGCAAGGCGACATAGCTAGTCACCACTCATCCCATCTGTCCTCTACTTCTGCTGAGAAGAGTACTATTAATACTGGAGGAAGATGCTCCAGTCCAAAGTTCCTTTTATAAAAAGTCAGGCAAAAACAGGGCTGCCAGGGCTATCGTAATCCTGACCTCTCCAATTCTGACAGGGTCGCCATTTAGATTTTGCCTACATGTAAATGTATAACTGAGAAAAACCAAACATTTTCTCCTGAAATGTATTTAGTTTGCTGGTTCAAAAAGCTGAGAGCATATTCATTGTTCTGCTGAGGACAATTTTCAGAGAAGGTATTCAGCTTGACTCCTCCAACCAATGTTAAAAAATCTATTTTGAAGTAAATTGACTTTCTGAAATATATGTATTGGTCATGGTGGTCACAGAGGTGGTATTGCATTTTACATTTAACAGGGTGCTGCTTGCCTCGACAGATTCCATATTTTTTCTTACATAAATCAATAGACTGATGTTTGAGGGGCTGGAATATCCCTCTCATCAGTCCCCACCCCCATGCCAATCCTGCATTTTGAAACCCGTAAAAATGTAGCTCTCCAGCAGGTGTCATGTAGTTGTAGAACGCTGTTTAGCGCCTGTGACTAACATCATCAAGTGTAAACTCAAACAGGAAATATTAGTAGGAAAAGCTAGAAATTTGCTTCTGAAAAGAAGCACTCTAATAAAAATTTTAAAATGTGTGAGTGAATGTTAAGCTGAATCACTAATAATTTCTTAATGTCTCCCCCACCACCCTGATACCATTGATATATGTATGTGTGAAGGCGAGCTGAGGCGCGAATAATGTTGCAGAGGGGCCTGGGGAATGCGGAGAAAGAGCAGCAGAGGGAAATGAGAGACTGGGGGGGCTGTCAGAGGAAGTTTGAGCTGCTCCATTTGAAGTGAGCATTTGTCTGTAACAGAGGAAAGCCATTAAGCCTGTACACCACACTCCTTCCCTCAACCCTTAAGTAGCAAGGGTGCTGATAAGATATTCCCACTGCCTTTGGCCCAAATCCCACTGCAGAGCTCCAATAAACTGAGCTGGTTTGTGGCAAAGACTCATTTGAGACCTTTGAGGTTGTTATTACTTACTATAAAAATAAAAATGTAACACATTTTAAAAACAAATTTAAAAATGAATAACCATGACTGACGGTGTTCCGATGAGTGGAGAACAGAGCTGCGCCCCTGGGTTGTCAAGGCTGGGACCACTTAGAAGGAGACCACTAACTCTTTCTTCCAAGACAGGTGTCTTCTAAGGAATATGTTTTAAAATAATTCTAGCCAAGGTTATATTTTTCTGTTGCATTTTAAAAATGGAACCAGGGAGAATCCCACACCTCTACACAAGCTCAGTATAGTCCCAAGCTAGGGAATGTGGCCACATTTTCAACATAGAACTGAGTTCATTCTATCCTTAGGTTTCCTGCAATTATTGTTTAGCATCCCTTCCCACAGCGAGGTTGTTCCTCCTCCTTTACCCACCATACCCACCTCAGAAGCACCAGTGCTTTCTCTAAAATGTAGATGCTTCTGTCCCCTGGTCTCCACCTGACATGAGGATTGGTGCTAGAGGAAAATTCCTATTTCATCTCTTACAAGAGCAGACCCTTGCCTCTCAGATCAAAACCTGTCATATTAATACAAGGGGAGCATTGAGGCACCAAATAATATATGGTGATTCTTTGTGTCCTTTCAGTGAATGCCCACTGAGCCTAGAGTCCCACCCAAGCTCCAACCACTATAAACTGATGCATTTATGCCTGGATTTTCTGTTCTGATCCATTAGTCTATATCTTTCTTACCTGTGCCAGGCTGTTTTAACTACTGGGGCTATGTAACAGGCTTTTAGGTCAGGTAGTAAGAGGCCTCCTACTTGGTTCTTTTAAAGAATTCTTTGTTAATCCTGCAGCTTTTGATTACCCATTTGAAATTAGTAATTCTTTTTCCTTTTCTTTAAATCATGTATTTAGGATTTGCTTTTTTTGTTTTGTTTTTTTAATAATTTTATTAGGGGCTCATACAACTCTTATCACAATCGATAGATACATCAATTGTGTAAAGTACATTTGTACATTCATTGCCCTCATCCTTCTCAAACCATCCGCTCTCCACCTAAGCCCCTGGCATCAGCTCCTCATTTTTCCCCCTGCCTCCCTGCTCCCCGTTCCCTCATGAACTGTTGGTAATTAATAAATTATTATTTTGTCATAGCTTGCACTGTCCAACGTCTTACTTCACCCACTTTTCTGTTATCTGTCCCCCAGAGAGGAAGTCACATGTAGATCCTTGTGATCAGTTGTCCCTTTCCAACCCATCCTCCCTACACCCTCCCAGTATCGCCACTCACACCATTGGTCCTAAAAGGATCATCCACCCTGGATTCCCTGTGTTTACAGTCCCTATCTGTACCAGTGTACATCCTCTGGTATAGCCAGATTTGTAAGGTAGAATTGGGATCATGATAGTGGGGAGGAGGAAGCATTTAGGAACTAGAGGAAAGTTGTATGTTTCATCATTGCTATACAGTGAACCCTCGCCACTTCGCGCTTCGACTTCCGCGGCTTCACTCTATCACGGTTTTTGCGTAACAGCGCATGCTCTGTCATTACTGCCACTGATTGGCTCATGCTGTACACGCTTGATGCCATAAATAATATAATAAATAATAAATGATAATTGTAACGTCCAAAATGTTTTACTGTATTTTCCCTTTTTCGTTTAATAAATTGGGTAATACAAGTGTAATGGTGACTAAAGGGTGTTTTTTCATGTCCTCTATGCTCTAACTACGAAAATATTTGATTTACAAATAAGGAATCCTACTGCGCGGAATTTCATTTATCACAGTAGGGTCTAGAACCGATTAACCGCGATAAACGGGGGTTCACTGTATCGCACCCTGACTGGCTCGTCTCCTCCCCAAGACCTTTCTGTAAGGGGATGCCCAATGTCCTACAAATGGCTTTTGGGTCTCCACTCCGAACTCCCCCCCCTCATTCACTGTGATATGATTTTTTTTGTTTTGATTATGCCCGATACCTGATCACTTCGACACCTCATGATAGCACAGGCTGGTGGGCTTCTTCCATGTGGCCTTTGTTGCTTCTGAGCTAGATGGCTGCTTGTTTACCTTCAAGCCTTTAAGACCCCAGACACTATATATTTTGATAGTTGGGCACCAACAGCTTTCTTCATCACATTTGCTTATTCAGCCACTTTGTCTTCAGCAGTTGTGTCGGAAGGTGAGCATCATAGAATGCCAATTAAATAGAGGAAAGTATTCTTGCATTGAGGGAGTACCTGAGTGGAGGCCCAATGTCCTTCTACTACCTTAATACTAAACCTATAAATATATGCACATAGATCTATTTCCCCATCGTCATATATAAATATATTTGCATATGTACATGCCTTTATTTACACCTCTATAAACGCCCTTGGTCTCCTAGCTCTTTCCTCTATTTCCTTTGACTTTCTTCTTGTCCCACTATCATGCTCAGTCTTCATTTGGGTTTCAGTAATTCCTCTTGGTTATATTACCCTTGATCACGCCCTTCCAGGCCTCCTACACCCTTCTCACCACCGATTTGAATCACTTGTTGTTCCCTTGTCCCTGGGTTTGTTAACACCAACACCTTTCCCCCCACCTCACCCTCTCCCATGTCCCCCCAGAACTGTCGGTCCCATTATTTACTCCTCCAGATTATTCATCCAGTCTATTTTATACAGAGCTGCGGAGATAATAACATGCACAAAAACAATACAGAGCAAAACCAAGCAATGTTCCCACTTTGAACAGCCAGTCCACAGAGAGGACCACATGGCCGGCCCCAGTATGAGACATGACATCCCTCACTTACCCATAGCCCTACAAGGGACAACACCTGAGAAACAGTGTGGGAATTGCACCTGATCTGATCCCGCCACACCAAGGCAAAACACTAAGGGGGTGCAACAGAACAGCAAGGGAATGGAAAGGCAAGGTCCCCAGGGAGTGCTGAAGGAGGACTTTGGGCCCAGGGCATGGCGCCCCAAAAGACTGCACTGGAAAACACTCCTAAAGACCAACAAACAGTCCTTGAACTAACTACAAGCTTTTCTTTCTTGTTGTGTTTTGTTTGTCATTGGTTTGTTGTTGTTGTTTTGTTGTATTTAGGATTTCTATGGGGATTGCATTGTATCTATAGATTGTTTCAGGTAGTCTTGACATTTTCATAATATTAAGTCTGCCTATCCATGAGCATGGGACATTCCTCCATTTATGTAGATCTTTTTAAATTTCTTGTAGTTATGTTCTATAGTTTTCTCTTCATAGGTCTTTAGTTTCTTTAGTTGGGCTTATTCCTAAGTATTTAATAAGTGTGATTATTGTAACTGATGTTGTTTTTTTAATGTCTTGTTCATAGCTCTCTTCGCAGGCATACAGGAATCTGATTTTCTGGCTACTAATTTTGTATCTTACTACCTTGTCAAAACCCTCAATTGTTTCCAGAAGGCTCTGTGTGGAGATTTGGGATTTTCTATGCATAGGATCTTATCATTGGCAAATAGTGAGAGTTTCACTTCTTTGCTTATTTGTATATCCTTGATTTCTTTTTGTTGCCTGACGGCTTTAGCTAAACCTTTTACCCATTGAGTTTTTCTCCATGGAGCGTGACGTTGGTTGTTTGTTTTTCACATATGGCTTTTTATATGATGAGGAATTTCCCTTCTATTCTTATTTTGTTGAGTATTTTGATGAAAAATGGGTGTTGGATAGTGTCAAATGCCCTTTCTGCATCTACTGATATGATTAGTGATTTTCATTTTTTTCCTTGTTTGTGTGGCAGGTGGCATTGGTTGTTTTTCAAGTATTGAGCCATCCCTGCATTCCTGAACTGAATCTCACTTGGTCATGGTGAATTATTTTTTTAATATGATGTAGGATTCTATTAGCCAGAATGTTGTTAAGGATTTTAGCGTCTAGGTTCATAGGGGATATTTGTCTATAGTTTTCTATCTTTGCGTAGCCTTTGCTTGGTTTGGGAATCAGGTTTATGCTAGCTTCATAGAATGAGTTTGGGAGTTTGTTTTCTTGTGTAGTACTAGTGTCAGATGTTCTCTGAACAGATGGTGGAATTCCCCTGTGAAACCATGTGATCCTGGTATTGTCTTGTTTGGCCATTTCTTAGTGACCTACTCTATTTATTCTTTTGTTATGGGTCTGTGAGCCTTTCAATATCTGTCTGTATTAATTTGAGTGGGTGATATATTTCCAGGTATCTGTACATTTCTTTGAGATTATCAAATTTGTTTTAATACAGTTTTTAAAAGTAGTGTTATTATTTTTAAAATCTCATTTGAATCTGTTATGATGTCATGATTTTCATCCCTTATTCTGGGTATTTGCCTCTTTTTGTTTAACCTTTGTTTAATTTTCCAGTGGTCTATTTGGTTAATCCCTTGAAAGAACCAGCTTCTTGTTCTTTTTACTTTTTCCATTGTTTTCTTCTTTTCCATGTTGTTTATTTTGGCTTTGAGCCTTATGATTTCTTTTCTAATTTTATTGATGGATTTATGTTGTTGTCCTTGTTCCACTTCTTGAAGGTGTTGTGCTAGGGTGTTGATTTTTTATTTCATCTCTCTTTTCATATGTGTGTAGATTGCTATAAATTGATCTCTGATTCCTGCATCTGCTGTTTCCCAAAGGTTTTGATATGTTGTTTTACCTATTTTTTTGAGGATTTTTTTCCTCCTTTATTTGCTTTACTACACAATCACATTTTTGAGTATTAAGTTGTTTTATCTCCATGTATTTGTCTTCATGTTTCTGTTTGTTTCATTGTTGATTTCTAATTTTATAGTGTTGTGGTCTGAGAAGATCAGTCTTAGGATCTCAATTTTTAAAAATGTATCAATGCATAATTTATTGCCTAGTATGTGGTCTACTCTTCAGAATGTTTCATATGTGTTAGAGGAGAACGTATATTGTGTTTTTGTTGGATGGAGTGTTTTTGTGTATGTCTATGAGATCAATTTTGCTGACTATGTTACTGAGCATTTTTGTGCCTGTATTGAGTTTTTGTCTTAGTGGTCTGTCTTTCTTTCAGAGTGGTGTACTGAAGCCTCCTGTTATTATTATCGAGGTGTGTGTTAGTCCAGGATGACTAGAGAAACAAATCCAGAGACACTCATATGTGTGTAAGAGAGGGCTTTATATCAAAGAGCAATTGTATATTGAGAAAGCATCCAAACCTAGTCTGAATCAAGCTCATAAGTCTGATATAAGCCCATATGTCTGATACTAGTCCATAAATTCCTTTTGAGATTCATGCAGCACATGAGAATGATGTCAAAAGCAAGAAGGTCACACAGGCCAGTGGATGCAAAGTCTTGTGGATCCAGTGGAAATAGAAGTATCTTGGTGCTGTCACAGGTCTCCATGTGGCTCCTCCCACTTCCAAGTGTGACTCCTTAACTGAAAGGTGAAGCAGAGAGAGTGTGCCCCTCCTCCAGGGAAGACGAAAAGAAGTTCCCAGAAGCATCATCAGACTGTGACCAGATTGACAGGCTAAACTCCACCTTTTCACTCTATTTATCAAGTTGACATGAAATTATGGTACTACCACAAGGTGTCAACATCTTTTTAAAATTCTGTAAGAATTTGATTGATGTATTTCGAGGGTCTTCCATTGGGTGCATATATGTTTATTATAGTTATCACTTCTTGGGCTAGTGTTCTCTTGATCTTTATGTAATGTCTATTTTTGTCTCTTACTACATTGTTGGCTTTGAAGTCTCTTTTCTCAAAGATTAATATTGCTACTCCTTCTTTTTTTTGTTTATTGTTTGCATGGTATGCTTTTGTCCCGCCTATGATTTTTAATCTGTTCATCTCTGTAGACAGCATATGGATGGATTTTGTTTTCTTATCCATTTTGCTACTCTCTCTCTTTATTGGTGCACTAACATTAAGTGAGATTATTGATATGTATTTGTTACTGTCATTTTACTTCATTTTTGTGCATGTGTGTGAGTGTTGTGTTTAGTTTATTTCTTTATCCTGTATTAATTCATTGCTTTGGATGTTGCTGTGTGTGTTGGTTTTTGTGAGGAATTGTCTTGCATGTTGGTTTCAGGTTTGTGGGTTGTTGTTGATTTTTAGGCCAGAGAACTTCATTGAGTATTTTGGGTTTTTTTGTAGTGGTGGTCTTGTTTTTGTGAATTCTTGTAATTTCTTCTTGTCTTGTAATACTTTTATTTCTCCATCATATTTAGATGATATTTTTTCTGCATACAAGATTCTCGGTTCACAAGTTTATTCATTATGGACTGTTTAGATCACTCCGTTGACTTCTTGAGTGCATGGTTTCTGCTGAGGAATCTGAAGTCATTCCAATTGCTGGCCCTGTTTTTGTAATTTATATTTTTCCTCTGGCTGCTCTTAGACTTTTCCCCTAGTTCTTTATGTTAGACATCTTGACTACAGTATGCTGGGGAGCTCTCCTTTTGGGATCTTTTCTGATTGGAATCCTTTCAGCTTCCTGAATAAGTATCTTTTCATCCTTTAAATATTGCGGAAAGTTTTCTTGTAGGAGTTATTGTTTGGAAACTAGTCTCTGTTTGAATTTTATCCCCTCCTTTCTGTTCTGGAACCCCTATTAGACATATATTGTTCATCTTAATTGTGTCTCACATTGTTCTCAAGCTTTCCTCAGGCTGTTTAGCATTTTTTGTTATTCTTCTTTTAGATTGGAGTCTATACATCTGTCTTGGAGATCACTAATACAGATTTCCATCTCTTCAATTCTGTTTCTCTGTTCTATTATATTATTATGCAGTTCTGCTAGTGTAGTGTTTAACTTTTGTGTTTCTGTCTGTAAGACAATTAATGAGGTTTCCAGCTTTTCTATTGTTTCACTTTTCCTCTCAGACTCTCTCTTCGTGTGTTATATGACTGCACTCATCATTCTTTTAAAATATGTTTTTTTTCTGGTAATTCCAGAGCCTGTAAATTTTTATGTGGGCATTTTATGTAGGTTTGGTGGCTGTTCAGTTATTTGGGTCTGTTTCTTTAGTTTTGTTGTGTGTGAACCAATATCTTTTGTTGTTTCCTTGGCATCTTGGTGTAGCAATTAGGAGGGTTAAGGAGGTGTATTATTTGGCACTGGTTAACTCTGTCAGGTGGTGAAGTAGAAGGCTGTTAGAATGTGCATATTAAGTATCTGAGGGGAGTGTGTTAGATTACATGTTGTGGGGGGAATCAAAAATTAGAAGAGGAAGTGTTATAGAAGGGAGAAATAGAGGAAAAGGGAAACAAGAAGGGAGGCATCAAGTACTATTAATTATTAGGGTAAAAGATACGAAATTAGAACCTTGGATACCTTGTTTTGCAATGACAGAGAAATGGGTAATAATACTTGAAGAAAAGAAAAAAATTGCACAAAAAAAAAAAAAGAAAATCACATGAGTCGTGTCAGCTTTTGGTTTTATAAAGATGAGAAAGAATTAGAAAAATTAATGAGAAATGTATTAGGCTGGTTGACTAAAGAAACAAATCAAGTGAGGCTCATATATGTGTACGAAAGTGCTTCACATCAAGAAGCTTTATATATCAGGAAAACAGCCCAGCCCAGTCCAACTAAAGTCCATTATTCAGAGACTAGTCCATAATCTTCTTCAGATTCATGCAACCATGAGCAATGATACAGATTACAGGAATAGCATAGCCATGTGCATGCAAAGCCTCATGAACCCAAAGGCAGTGGCTCTGGAAGCTCTGAGAGTGGCTGGTCAGTATGAAGGTGAAGGCAGTGAGAGAGAGCAGAAGGTTCCCAGGATCCTCCTTCTCATAAGGATATACATGAGGCTGTGACCTGATTGACAGGTTAGACTCCACCCCTACACTTGTGGATGGTGGTGTTGTTAGGTAGCCAGAATAGGGAATAAGGAGGGTTGTGTCCTCAGTGTCTGCATACGGACACAACAAAGGCATTGGAAAGAAAGCAGGCACACTAATTAGACACCTATGGAAAGATCTAAACTGAGCATGCACAGCCTAGGACCCCCTAAGCACAGGTGAAGCTTAGCTTGGCCACAACCTAGGCATATGACGTCACACAGGTAGGCTTAAACTCAGTGGATAAGGTCAGCCAATACCCTCAAACATGCCTCCCCTAGCCAGTGGGACTAAGGGAATAAAAGCAGGCATACAGCCCCGCACACCCTTTTGGCCCCTGGGATATCCTGGTTCCACAAGCATGGTTTTGTGCTCCTGTTCCTGCATTATTTCCATATGGTTGTTCATGTTCAGCCTTGAACTTCAGCCTGGTTCCCTCGCAGCCTTGTATGCTTTCCTGAAACAGCATATACTTTTTGAAACTGTAATACCTGAAACTTCCCTTTTCCTCATAAAAGTCACTTAGCTTACAAACATCTTTCTGCCACATGAATTCTTTCAGCACCATGAAGCAAGATCTGAGGTATCCCCGTCCAAAATCCAAACAATGTGCCGAGGGGTTAGAAAACAAAGTAAATTGAAAGCAAAAAAGTAAAGTGATAATATTTTTTTCTCTCCTTACATATACCAACAGATGAGGAAGTCCTGATTAAGGATGGATTATAAGAATAGTACACAACTTTGTTTTAAACAGGGGAAAGGTCTAGAAATGATAGAACATCAAGCAACAACAATACCAACAAAAGAACAGCTAGGGTCTAGACCTTGTCCTGGGCAGGAAGTCAGAGGTCTTTTAAACAGTGGGGACAGTGTCTCCTAGTATGTGGTTTTACTACCTTGTGGTTTTTAGGATGTCAGGGGAGGGTTGAGATTAAGGCTTGGGGAATGACTTTGTGGTGTGATAAGTCTAAGAGTCCTGTATTCTTATTATTTAGGTTCATTATCTTAAAAGAATTGACTTCTGGTAGATTAGGTCAGAAGGGATGGGGTTTGTTTTCCTTCTGTGATGGAGGTGATCAAGTAGGGATGGGGAGTGCGTCCATGCCTGCCATCTTCCTAGGTGGTCTATTCAGAAGGCAAGTTGCTTACTTGAGCTGCTGGGAGTGCTGAATAGAGCCTGGGGTCCTGGGAGAGCTGGTGAATAGCTGGGTTTGTGAGCCAGGAAGGGCTTCTGGCCCCTGAGGCCCTTAATCTTTGTCTCCTGCCCAAATTCCAGCTAGTGCTTTGTCCAGTCCCCTGTTGTTCTTTCTACTTGTATTGTTACACTAATAAGCTGCTAATGGATCAGGTGTGTATGTTTGTGTTATTTGCAGACCAAAGGAGTTAAAAAAAAAAAAAAAGTCTGCCAATTGCTTTGCTTTGAGATGTGGGTCCCTGCAGAGCTGTACTTTAGGGAAGAGGGTACTTACTTTTGCTGAGCGGGACTGTACCTTCCTTGACTTGTGTGGAGAGCTAGCTTATTCACTATTTACAGCAGTTCCAGGCCGCCCTCTAGAGTAACCCCCACCTTACTCGATTTGGTAATCTCTGCTGACATTGTGCTAAACCTGCCACCTGGAGGTAAGGCTGCTAAGGCATCAGATCAGAACTGCCTTTGCTTGGGCCAAAAGCCTAGTCTTTTTGTGCCGATATAGGCTCCAGGCTCATAGAGCACAGCTATGTCCCTGCAGCTTGGCCTCCTGGACCGGGAATCAACAGGGGGAGCTGGGAAACCACGCTCTGCAGGCTAGTGCTGAGGGCTGATTACAAAGGTGTCTATTGGCTGATGTTGCTGCTCTTTTAACCAATTTGTGTCTACTTGTCATTATGCAGAGAGTCCTGTGGTCTGGCAGTGTACAATATCCCTCTCTGTGGCTTCTCTGCACTGGTCTCTTTGGAATCACTCCTCTGTGTGCTACTAGATTGCCATCTTGCTCCGCAAGTCCCGAGGATGAGATGTTCATAGTACCAGCTCCTTGAGAAAATGCTTTCAATATACAGCCTGGTATCTTCCAACTTCATAATTATTCCTAACAACTCTATGAACAGGTTCCATGATGCACTATATTGTTTGAACAGAAAGAAAATTTGATCAACCAGGATATAAAGTTCCCATAGCTAAGAATTGATTAGAAGGTCCTGGTATACATACACTAGCCAGACAGTGATAATGGAGAGAAGAAATTCAGTGAAAACTACATCAGTTGATTTAGCACCCTCTAGAGCTGGAATAAGAATAGCCAACCAATGGCTCTAGGGAGTTATCTGCTGAATTTTCACACCACATAGCTCTGCTTTTCCTCCAGCCAGAAGTGTTCCTACATTGAAATCCCAGGTACGCAACCTAGACATCCACCACCTCTCTCCAAATTTTACTCATTCTCCAAGATCTAGCTTAGGTCTAAAAAACTCTCCTGTTGTGTCAGGTGAGGGTGATCCTTCCACTTCCATTTAGAACATAATTCCACTGCTTGTTCTTAATGTCTTATTTGTATTCTACATTACTATTCTCAACTACATTACTATTTTAAGGGTTGTTTTATATCTTATACTCTACATTCCACAGAGCCTACACAGTGACTTGCAGTATATAAAACATGTTCTTACAAGCTATCATGATGGTTAAATTTACGTGCCAACTTGGCTGGCCTATGCTTCACAGTGTTTTGGCTAAACATTAGACTCGTTGTCAGGTATCATTGAGTTATTTCAGACTCACAGAGACTCTATGTGCAACAGAATAAAGTATGGCCCGAACTTGAACGATCCTCACAATTGTTGCTATGTTTGAGCCCATTGTTGCAGCCATTGTGTCAATCTAACTCATTGTGAAGATTCCACTTTTTCCTATGACTCTCTTCTTTTCCAGGCATGATGTCCTTTTCTAGAGACTGGTCTCTCCTGATAACATATCCAAAGTATGTTAGACTCGCTGTTATTCTATATTGTAATAGATTGTAACGTAATCAGTTAAGAAGGGAATTTCCTTAGTGTGTGCTGTGCCCCTAAGCCATAAATAGCGATTTTTGGTAGAACTTGATCTTCTCTCTCAACTCTTTACTTTTTCCACCATCTGACTATTGATCTTGAGATACAAGCATACTAAAATTTCTAGTCTTCTTCTTGAACTATGGATATTGGATTTTTCACTTGTCAGCCCCAATAATCATATAAGTCAATCCCCTGAAATATATTTTTGTGTCTCTGACTCTCTCTCTCTCTCTCTCTCTCTATATATATATATATATATGTATATATATACACACACACATATATATATGTATATATATACACACACACACATACATATACATGTATTGTATATACACACACACATATATTAAACATGCATGCAAATATATAAATTGGTTCTGATTGCTAGAGAATCCTAACAAAATCTTGGAAAAATGACCCAAGTCTCCAGAATGGAAAAAAATAACTTGCTCTGATTTTCAGTGAAAAGGGAAAATAATTCAAATCTTCACCTGCAAGACTACTCCTGAATTACACTGATAACATCCTTTGGGATCTTCATGGCATATTGCTATTCCCACCTTTTTATTTAATATTGTAGTTAAATTAGAGTATAATGTAATTTTTTTTAAATGTACATACTATATCCCAACAACTTTAAAACATACCATAAAATTTTTAACGTTAAAATTGGTGTGCATTTTCAATTGATGGCTTTTATAATTCACAGCATTTTTCCTTTCTTAGAGTTACATAAAACAATGGTGTGTCTCATAACCAGTGGTGACTTAAAATTGATGAAATATGGTGTTTATATCTATCATTTATCATATGCCTATCTAATAATTCTTCTTTAATTCTATGCAGTGGCCTTTACTTGATGAATGAATATAGAAAAAGTCTATAACTCATATCAAAATGTGACAGTACCCTACCCTGCTACTTTCCCCTGGCTGCCACTGCCTAGCATGGTTTTCAGAGTCCACTTGGAATTTTTAGCATATCAATGGAGTTAGAAGTTGAGGACAAGAAGATTGTATAAAAAGAAGGAATTGGGAAAAAGCAAAACAAAACAGAGGAAGACACCCAGATAAAACTGGAGCAATGCACAGCTCAAAAGGATAGTTTGTCATCTCTACTTATCCTTCCTTTATTATAATTTCATCTTTATTCTGCCTAAAAGCTCAAGAACTTGTGATGCTTTAAGATGCTAGGGGTAGAAATAGAAATTTGCCTTAAAAATGCAAGCATCAGAGTTAGTAAGTCTTCAAGCTTAGTGTTGTTTTGTCTGTATTTTTTTAATTAATTAATTGAAATCAACAATGCCAACATGGGGAGAGGATTGTAAAGAGAAATGGATGATAGGATCTCAAGTATTCGGTGGAATTGATTGTATTTTGCATGAGTCTTTAAGTGACAACTTTTTATGTTAATTGCTTTGGGCTCAATGAAAGCTTGGCATGATAAGGAGAGGGATATGGGGACACAGGAGAATCTGGAAGTTTATAAGCTGGTTTTATACCAGAAAATGAAGGGGAGAAAAAAAACATTTCTTAGTTTTTCTTCTTTCTAAAGCACATGCATGTTGAACAGAGTTGCTATCCTTGGCTGCCTAGAATTTTTTCCTCCTTTTCATGGTTGGCAACCTGTTTTTTTCCAGGTTTCGAAGCTTTGCCCTGATAGTACAAGAGTTTCAGAAAAAGTTTTTACTATTCTCATATCCTGGAAATTGGGATACAGGACCCAATTTGTGGCAATGAAGTATATACTTCTAAAAAGTCATCTTTTTTGCGCTTTGAGGAAAGTAGCAGAAGAATCATTTTCACCGGCTTTGGGCAGCTGCAGTTAGGACTATGATACTTGAAAATGCTGTTATTTTTGCCTGAAGGCAAAGCTAGCAGACATAAAGAGGATAAACTAGAGGTATTTCTGAGTAAAGCAGCCAGGACCCTGAGGACACTGTAATCATCCAGAGGAAAGTGCCTTTGAAAATAATGTGGACCTGGATGGTTTCTTTACTCGAAGAACTGGATTCTTTTCCTAAGTTAGTTTGGATTACATGTCCGTTCATTGCAATACAGAGAGCCTTGGGTACCACAAGTAGGTGAGGTGGCAGAGTGAGTGGGCTTCACGTGGGACTTCTGATCACACATCAGCAATTTGGATACATCTGCTGGAGAAAGATGAGGCTTTTTCCTTCCTTAAAGATGTACAGCCTCAGTAACCTAAGGGGCAATTGTACTCTGCCCCAAAGAGTCTCAAGGTATTAGAAATTACTCAATGGCTGTGGGTGAGTGGGTTTCACTACAACAAAGGGCCCTGGTGATACTGTTGGGCAAGAATTGGACTGGTAACCACAAGGTTGGAAGTTCAAACTGAGCGAGGAGTAGAGGTGGAGATTTGGACAGAACAATATCTTGGGACTATTTCCCAGAACCCTTTGCTAACTTAATGGAGGTTTCCAAGAAGCCCGTGTGAAATCTGTCTATTATCTAGGATTTGAAATCTCCTCCTAGCTGACCTCTGTAAGGTCTGGTTAGGATGGAACTATTTTCTTTGTAGCTGTAAGCTGGATTTCTTCAGTGTTTCTCGTTCTTGACATTGAAAACTAGGATGTTGTTTCTTTGAACTTACTCTGAAGTTCTGTTCTTTTGCCCTGTATGGGAGAGTTTGTGAATCTGAAGTGGAGAAGAGAAAATTGAAGGTCAATATTTTAGACTGAATTTAGTTGACTCTATCATTGAGTAGAGGGAAAAGTAGGTGATGAGTCTGGTCTGCAAGGTTTTCATTGTCCTAGGAATCTCTAAATGAAATTCTTTTGTGATGCCCTATGTCTTCCAAAAGTAAATCTTTCTTTTGATAAGACACGAGCCTGAGTTCTTATAACATATTTGGTGAGCCAGTCAGGAGAAAGAGGGTGTAGTAGACCATAAGAGCTCTGTTCTTCACCATGATGGGATTCAACTGGAGACGTAACCAGGCAAGAAGATGGGAAGCTGCCCAGTTTGTAGATCTGCCCCTGGACATCAAGAATAAATGACAAGAGTTGGAGATGGCCCCAGCAACCCTGTGCATCTTTCTCTAATAAATTTCAAAAAAGCAGCAGGGTGGTGATGGTATTGTCTGTCCACTACAAAGAAGCCTAATATAACTTTACCTGTTTGTATTTAAACCAGCACCTTATAGATTAGGGGAGCTAAACTACTTCTTTACATTTTTTAAAAGTTAAAATGCCTACTGCAGGCAGAAACGAGGACATTCCAAAATCCTCTAAAGTCACTAGACTCTAGAAATTTACCTCTATCATATTTGTGTCACCTAATCCTTGCTTATATTAACTTCTGCCATAGTTTTTCACATTATGGCTCCATTAGTGGATATGTACAACATTTCTCAAACGCTGCAAATTTACCAAGCATAAAATCTAAGGTATATCTGTCTCACCTAAAGAAGGATAAACTCCTGATTTGATAGTGAAACCAACTAGGAAACCAAACCTAGAATTTGCACACACCCCCTCAACTACTAATCAGCCTCCCTTCAGATGGGGGACTCATCTGCAAGTGCCATTTGATTATCCCTAAAAATGCTGTAGCCTTTGTCCTTTTATTCCAACCTGTTATACCAACCAACCCCTTGCTGTTTTTAAAATAAAGCTTACATTAAGGATCTTTGAGAATAGAGGAGGGTTAGGGGAAATGTTTAATAATATGTACAGTTCGTCATGTATCCTTGAGCAGACATATCATTGGTAGGGTGTCAATCTGTTCCTCATTCCTCTTATTTTTGACTCACCATCATTTAGAATACCCCTAGAAAAATCTTTGGGGTGGCTGTTGGTGGAATTTCCTAAAACAACCAACCCTGTAGATCCTGCGGAAACCAAGATCGCAGATCATGAGCAAGCCTATGCCTGTGAACGAATGACTCTCAGCCTCAAGTCTAGTATCTCCACCCAAAAGAGCTTTCTCCCTTTCATATAGAGTTGATTAGGAATGAGTTCTACTCATGTAGGCAGGTTGATGATATTATCTGCCCCATCAAAGCAGGAAGCAGCTACAGGAGAGACCACTACCCCTACTGGCATGAAGCATTGTGCATATGAAATCTCTAAGAGAGGAATGGGAGAGCCCAAGGAAGTGAAGGTGCAGATTTGGACAGAGTATGTGCAGAGTCCATGACATCTTGGGACTCCATTTTGCAGAAACTCTTGCAAACCCAATGGAAGTGCCCTAGAATGCTTGGAACGCATGCAGGAAGCAAGAAGCATGTTGGCTGGTAAAGTTTTCTTTCTCCTGGGAACCTCTAAATAAACTTATCTTGCAATGCCTGTGTCTTGGTAAGGCAAAAACTTGAATTTCAGTAACAAAACCCACCTGCTCCCCTGTAGGAGAAAGGTGAGGCTATTTGCTCCTGCAATGATTGATAAAGCCTTGTTATCCCTACAAAGGGTCAAGATGATTTTTAAATGACTCAATGGCAGTGGATGGGTAATATACCATATGTCCCAGCATCCCCATTACCACAGAAACTTGGGTCCCTTTGTATTTTATAATTGTATAGGTTTTGTCAGCTGACATGGGAACCAAGCCAACATGTGCAAGAAGGCTACAATAAGTTTGTGGAAATTTTCATTATATTTTCATGTCATTTTTCCATGAACCTTTTTAAGTCCCTCACCCATCATTTTTATAATATAAAATTTTCTTGGAAAATATGTGACAACAAGCAATGTTTTAGAAATTAACCTGTTCCTCATTTGGAGATTAATAGTGGTAATTTTCTGAGTAATGATATATGCCAAAGAAGGAATGAATCTTTTCTATAAGATTTCAAAACTTTTGGAGTGACACTGTATCCTGAAGTGATATATTAAAATAAAAGGGAATATAACATCCTGATATAAAAATGCAAAAACCCAAAGTAATTTATGAAGCGCTTTCAGCTAACGCCATGCTAACTTCCCCTGTGTGGACACTAAATTACTTTAGACAATGTGATAAGAAGCACAGTATGTCATGTTACCAAAGGAATAGGTTCAAGATTCAGTGGTAGAAAATAGCCCCTGGCCCAGCATTGGAAGAACGGATCTGCCCAGCCTGCTTTTTGTACATATGAAGAGTAGCCAGCCTTGTCCCATGAGGAGACAAGGGAGGTTTCAAGGTTGAATCCAAGATGGTCCTGAAAGTTCTGCTTTATCTCGGAGTCATCTTTCCATGGACAGCACAAGTAAACAGTACATGGTCATCATATCATAGCTTTTGTTGTTGCTCTTGTTAGTTCTGACTCAGAGTGACACAACAGAATGAAGCACCACCCGGTCCTATGACAGCCTCACAATTGTTCTTATGTTTGAGCCCATTGTTCCAGCCATGGGATCAATGCAGTTTATCGAGCACCTTCCTCTTTTTCACCATACCGCCACTTTACCAAGCATCACGTCATTCTCCAGGTACTTATCTCTCTTGATAACATAGTCAAAATATACGAGGATACTAAGCAGTAATCTTAGCCTTTTAGACTTTATAGTTTGCAGAATGCTTTTACATGTGTATCTCATGTGGAGTCTGGGTAAATGTCGTTCTTGTTTCAGAGAGCAGGAAACAGGCGGGAAGCTTGCATGGCGTGCACTAGAGCTAGAACCTCAACAAGATTTTCTGACTCCCAAACATAATACTCAATTTTATTCACTCTCCAGATGTTCTCATCTTGCCTTAAGGTTTACAAAGAAAATTGCAACCACCAGGTGGGAGTTCCTGTGTTTTCTCTTTTACACTTTAATGCTTCTTTGTAATCATCTGCACTCTCTGTTTTCCATTGGTTGAAATAAAAGGAAAATCTACCCTCCTCCTCCCCCATATCTGAAGTTAACTACTTTGCGGGTGTTAAATTTTTCTCTGTGCTCTACCTATATCATCCTTTTTTTCATCCTTTGTCTACAAAGATCTTGAACTTTCCCTCATACAGACAAGGTTGTTATCTTGTACCACTGTTGTTACTCCTTACTGTTCTCTTTCATCAGTTAACTTTCAGAAAAAACAATCTGTGCAGGGTGTCTCACCATGCACCTACCCTTTTCTCTTCCTCACATATCCAACCTCTCGCCGAGAGTTGTCCATTTTCCCTTCATCGGCTTCGGATTGATTCCTTCTTCTCCGTGCCCAAGGCAACCATCCTAATACATACTCATATTACCCTACGACCTTAATGAGCTTACTGCTTCCTCTCGATGCTCTAGCTTCTTCTTTTTCTATATCTTTTGCCTGACAAAGACAAGGTGAATTTCCTCAAATCACCACATTGACCACTCCACTCCAGAACATTCCAAGGGCTCCCATCCATCTGTTTGAATGGCTTTAGTCTGTGTTGAAGACCCCTAACTCTAATTTGTACCTGAACTTCCCCTGCCCACCAATCCTATTATTTGCCTTAATCCAGCATGCTTTTCCTGTACACAGATCTTCCCTGCCATCACGCAGCAGCATCATGTGTGTAATCTCTTCCATTTTTAAGGTCAAATCCAAATTACACCTCTAAGAAAATCTTGTATTTTCTTTCTTCTTCAAAATTCCAGAGGGAAAATAGTATGTATGGCCAGGTGTGTTGTTGTTGCTGTTAAGTATTGTCCAGTCCATTCTGATCCATAACAACCCTATATATACAACAGAATTTGGCACTCGCTGGTCCTCACAATTGTTCCTATACTTGAGCCTATTGTTGCAGCCACTGTGTAAATCCATCTCTTTGAATACCTTCCTATTTTTCACTGACCCACCACTTGAACAAGTGTGATGTCCTTCTCAAGGATCAAGTTCCTTCTGAAAACATGTCCAAAGTATGTGAGACAAAGTTTCCCTAATTCTCACTTCTAAGGAGCATTCTGACTAGACGTCTTCTAACACAGATTTCCTCATTCTTCCTTCAGTTCCCAGTATACTTAATATTCCTCACCAACATCATAACTCAAAGGCATTGATTCTTCTTTGACCTTGCTTACTCATTGCACATTTTCCACTTTCATAGGAGGCAACTGAAAACACTACAACTTGGGTGAGGCTCGCTTTTGTCATCCAAGCGACACGTTTACTTTAAAAACACTTGAACGCTGTCTATTGTAGCACATTTGCGCAATGCAAACTTGTTTGATTTCTCAACTGCTGGTTCCGTGGTCACTGATTGAGGATCCATGTACAATGAAAGTCTTGAAAACGTCAATCTTCTCTTCATCTGGCATTTTACTGCTCACTTGTGAAGATTTTTATTCCCTTTAGGTGGAGATGGTATCCATACTGAAGGCTGCAGTGGCTCATCTTTATCAGTAAGTCTTTCGGTTCTCTTCAGTTTTAGCAAGCAAGCTTAGGTCATAATAATTTTCCAGGTTGCTTGAGAGTTTTCCTTCAATGCCATTTCCCCATTCTTCATAGATAGACCAGCTCCTCAGAGCTCAGCATACAGGTTGAAAAAACACTGTGAAAAGATACAACCCTGACACACAACTTTCCTTATTTTAAAATCGGTATTTTGTTCAAACAACTACCTTTTGGTCTACATACAGTTTCTGCATGAACACACCCAAGCACTTTGGAATTCCCATCCATCACGATATTATTCATAATTTGATATGATCCACACAATTTAATGCTTTTGTATAGTCAATAAAACCCAAGTAAACATCTTTCTGGGAATTATTTACTTTCGGCCAACAATGATATCTCTTGTTCCACCTTCTTATATGAATCCCACTTGAATTTCTGGCAGCTTTTGATAGACTGTTGCAGCCATTTTAAAATTGTTTTCAGCAAACTTTTACTTACATGTGATATTGATGATATTGTTTGATAATTCCCCAGTCGATTAGATCACATTTCTTTGGAATAAACACAAATACGGATTTCTTTCAGTTGGTTTGTCAGGTCTTCCAAATTTCCTGACATAGATGAGTGAGTGCATCCAACATTGCATCTGTTTGTTGAAAGTATGTCCCTTGATTTTCCATCAATTGTTGTCACCTTATTTTTTTTCTAATGCCTTCAGAGTATCTTGGACTTTTTTCAGGATCATCAATTCTTGATCATATATTACCTTCTGAAAAGGAATGTCAACTGTGTCAGTCTGGGTAGACTAGAGAAACAAATCCAGAGTCATCATATGTGTGCATAAGAAAGAGCTTTATATAAGAGTAATTGTATATTAAGAAAACATTCCAGCCCAGTCCAGATCAAGTCCATAAGTCCTATGTTAGCCCATATGTCTGATACCAATCTATAAAGTCCTCTTCAGACTCACAGAACACATGCAATGATGCCAAATGCAGGAAGATCACAGGTCAGTGGGTGGAGGAACTTGTGGATCCAGGGGTGGTGTAAGCATCTCAGTGCTGGCAGGGGTCTCCATGTGGTTTCTCTGGCTCCAGAGCTCTGGCTTCATCAGCCTCTCTCCATATGTCTTTTGAACAGGGATGTCTCACAGGGACAGGCCTGTGCCCTGCCTCCAGTGAGCTATTTATCTCTTTAGTGCCTCCAAATGAAGTCATCAAGCTGTGACATGATTCACAGACTAAATTCCACCCCTTCACTCTTAATACTCAAATTGACGACAGATTATGTAACTATCATATCAACCAATTCTGCATATTCCTTTCATCTTCTTTTAATACTTTTCAAGTCAATATTTGGCCCATGGAATCTTTCAATATTGCAATTCTCGGTTTAAATTTGTTTCTTTAGTTCTTGCAATCTTAAAATGATGAGAGTATTCTACCATTTGAATTTCTAACTCTAGGTCTTTCTCATTTAATCATGATGCTTTGTCTTCTCCTGTCTTCAGTTGCTTATTTCAGCATATCCTCTTTTTGTTGTAGCTGTGCTACATTTAAAATAAGTTCTATTGTGTTTTCTTACATATATTTTGGTCTTTTCTTTCTTTTTATTTATTTATTTATTTATTAGCATTTTCTTAGGGGCTCATACAACTGTTATCACAATCCATACACACATCAATTGTGTAAAGCGCATTTGTACATCATTCTCAAAACATTTTCTCTCCACTTAAACCCCTGACATTAGGTCCTCATTTTCCCCCTCCCTCCCCGCTCCCCTCTCCCTCATGAGCCCTTGATAGTTTATAAATTGGTATTTTGTCATATCTTGACCTGTCCGACGTCTCCCTTCACCCACTTTTCGGTTGTCCGTCCCCCAGGGAGGAGGTCACATATAGTTCCTTGTAATCGGTTCCCTCTTTCCTACCCATTCTCCCTTTACCCTCCCTGTTTCGCCACTCACACCACTGGTCCTGTAGGGCTCATCCGCCCTGGATTCCCTGGATTTTCAGTTCCTATCTGTACCAGTGTACATCCTCTGGTCTAGCCAGACTTGCAAGGTCGAATTCGAGTAATGGTAGTGGCAGCAGGGAGGAAGCATTTAGGAACTAGAGGAAAGTTGTATTTCTCATCGTTGTTACATCTCGTCTCCTCTCCGACCTTTTGTTTTCTTTATATATGACATCCTTGATGTCTTATTTCAACTAATCTGGTCTTTGGTCATTTGTGTTCAATGTGTCAAATCTACTATTGAAATGGCTTCTAAATTCACTGACTTGTTTTAATTTTCATCAGATTGAACTTGAACTTGCATATGAACAATTGATGACCTGTTTTACAGTCAGCCCCTGGTTGCTTCCTGACTGATGATATTGAGCTTTGCCATTCTTTGCTTCCATAGATGCGGTCAATTTGATTCTTGTGTATATAAATCTGGTGAGGTCCATGTGCATAGTCGCCATTAATGTTGTTGAGTAATATTTATAATGCATAAATCAGTCATTGGTCTTGAAAAATTCTATCATGAAATCTCCAGGATAATTTCTCTATTATCAAGGCTATATTTCTCAACTCAAGACTTTTTCTTTGTTTCCAAATTTTGCATTTTAATCATCAGTAATTATCTATGCATCTTGATTGTATGTTTTATCAATTTCAGACTACAGATGTTTGAAAACATATTCAGTTTCTTCCTTTTTTATATTAACAGTTGGTGAATAAATTTGAATAGTTGTATTAACTGCACTTCTCTGTGGTTATATTGATATTAACTTATCAATGACAGTGTTATCTTCGGGATAGATTTTGAAACGTTCTTTTTGACAATGAACGTGTTATCATTCTTCAATTTGTCATTCCCTGAAAAGTATGCCACATGATTGTCTGTTTCAAAACAGCTGCCCATTTCATCTCAATACTGCTTAAGATCTTGATATTTAAGTGTTCCATTTAATTTTTGACAACTTTCAGTTTTCCCAGAGTCATACTTGCGCATTTCATGCTCCAATTTTTGGACAGATGCTTGCAGAGCCCTCTGTTAATTTTATGTCAGCAAATGGAGGTCTCAGACACTTATTCCATCCATGTCATGAGGTCGATTCTGCTTTGAGGAACCAGCTGCTCTGTTGTACTTGAGGGCTGTCCAACTTCAGGTGCTTGTATTCTAGCTCCGTATCAGAAAACGATCCACTGCTATCAATAAGGTGCTCACTTGCCAGTTTGTTTGTTTTTTTAAGTATATTTTCAGATCCTCCTCTCTAGTCTGAGTTAGTCTGGAAATTGCTGAAATCTATCTACCATGGAGGACAGTGCTGGTATTTGAAACATCAGTTCATAGCTTACAGAATTCATACAGCACAAAAGACACCACAATATGACAAACTGACAAATGAGTGGTAGAATCTATATGTGACATATAATCTACTATGCCTATGTTTATAGGAAGTATATACTGCGTCCTCTGAGTGGCACAGTTTAATCTTAGCTACTGATGTGAAGGTCGACAGTTCATAGCTACCAGTGAGACTATGGAGAAAAGGTCTTGTGATCTGTTTCCGAAAGGTCACAGGTGTTGAAAATCCCATGGAGCAAAGTTCTATTGTGACACTCATGGGATTTCCACATTTTGAAATTGATTAAATGGATATAACAAATCTTAGTTAGATTAGGATAATGTAGTTTGCATTTGGTATATTCCTTGCTTGAATGTTTTATACATAGAACTAAATTAGTAAATGAAAGTAGAAATTAAATTGAGTACCTCTTATTCCCTTTTACCTAATTAATAAAAGTATTTTGAAGGGTTGTAAAATATGGATTCGAGTTTTCTACAAAGTCCTAATTTATTTTTACATAAATACTTGATTATTTATTTCATGTGTCTTACCTGTAGTTTGTTTGGATTTTTATATAGTTATGAAGTAGTGTTGTGATAGAATACTACTCTACTTCATTTTGGGGGTCTCACTTAATTACTTTTGTAATGTATTCACTGCAATATTGGAAGTAAGCAATTTTTGTATAACTATGATTGAGTGTATTCATTTCATGAAGAATAGAAAAAATGGATAGCAAACAATTTTTATTTTTATGTGCATGTTATTAAGGAAAGCATGCTGTTGCTTTGTAACTTTTATTCACATAAAAGATCTTTTTTTTTGCTGAATTTTTGAATAATTCTACTGTTCCTACCCCCTACCACTGTCCAGAATAGCTATAACTTTGGCAATGCTTGCTGGCTAGACAAATATATCAGTCTGATTGGAAAAATATCACAAGAGGCACAGTTCCAGGTTTTGAAAATAGGGCAATTAGCTCTCAGCATGAAAAAGGTATGTCAGATGTTGCTGAAATGGAGTGACAGATAATGTTGATTTCAGCCAGGCACAATGTCAAGGGCTCGCAATGGTGGTATAGGATTCCTCCCTGCTTTTTTCCTGCCAAATAAGATCACCTCTGAACTGAATTCTCCTCACCCAGGAGAATTTTCCAATGCGTTGTTGTGCAGAAGGGTTTATAGAAGGGGTTTGGGATTCATGATCTCTCGCTGTATCTTTAATCATTGTAATAAATGGTTCTGTACAAACAGTAGGATGACTATTCAGAAAAATTACAATAGTCGGCTGTTGATGTGTCAACAGCAGCGCATTCCTCTGAGGACTGCTCGTCCTTTGTTCTGTGTGTTCTTCGGGTGATAGCAATGACCACTCCTGAACCCCTGACTAACCAGTCTGAGAGAATAGGACGCTCCACTCTGATCCATGACTGATCAGAACCGTGAGCGGTCATCCAAACGCAGTCAATGAGAACTCTTCTCTGGGAATTCAATACACAGAATCAGGAGAAAGAGGCACCGCTTTCCTCTGGGGTTGTGACTTTGACAGGACATAAACTTACTTTTTAGCAGTGCCCCTTGTCAAACGGGCATAATCTGTTTGCTTAGAAAGGAAAGAAGACCCTAAAACAAGCAAAATGAGCTGAAGAGAGAGCCACACAGAGAGAGGATGTTATTGTAGCCAGTCTTGCCTGAAGCATCTCTCCTAATGTACTTCCCAATTATATAGGTGAACAAGAGTTATTTCAGGGATGCTAATAAGTGTCCAAAGGGCTTGCCACTCTCACATATGTTCTCTTTTGTTCACTAGGCTGAAGGTTAGACTCGGGAGAGGTGGGCAATAACTGACTCTTGTGCTAGCATATGCCAAAGAAGGCTGGTGTTGGGGGACCATGAGAAGTCTTTGGTGACTGGGACAGTCACGTGGGAGCCAGGCTGGATAGCATCAGTGGTTATATGTGGCTTTCCAGCATGGTTTCTAGTCTCAAGAGTCTTTCAATCGAGTAAATCAGATAAGACAGAACATTTGAATAAAGAGAATACAACCTGGGGCACCGTGTACCAGGACACAGTTACTCATGAGAGACACTAGTCCTGTCAAGCTATTGAAAAGAAGACATTGGTGAGGACTTACTAAAGGCCCTTGATGGCTGTGGTCCTTGCTCAGGAACTTGAAGGCTGGCTAGAGTTTGTAGTGAATTAGTATCCCAATTCTTTAAGTATGAAGGTAAAGATATTATTCCTGTTTTCCTTTCAGACTTTTTAAGAGCTAGAAGTATTTCATCCCTATTTTGGGTGGGAAGGTTTTAGATTTTGCTTTTTATCTTACTTTTTAGTTGACCTAAGTATTATCAGGACCACTCCAAAAGGTCAAGCGCTGCACTAATCTTGGTCTTTACCAAACCAAGAAGGGGCATCTGCTTCTCCTGCTGTAGAGAAGAGTGTCTCCTTCCAGTGTGATGAGATGCAGAAGAGGGGTGAGGGCAGCGCTACTGGCTCTACCTGCCTCACAGCATTAGTGCAACCACCCATCCAGGTAATTGATATGATAACACTTACGACTAGAAAATGGAATAAAGCAAATATTAAGAATGATCAGTTAAGGCCTCTCAACTATGACATTCAACTATATTACCCAGTGAATGGGCGTTAGCCTTGTTTGGTGTGCTGGCATACACAGCATTCTTTTTTTCATTTAGTTTCCAATATTCCATTGCAGTAGCCACCCAGAACTCACAGCCAATATTCATAATTAAGGGGTTGATTAAGGAAGTTAACAGGTTACAATTCTGGTGGGAATGCTCAGATTAGAGTTGTTCAGTCAGGATATGCGACAAGTTCTTTCCGGACTGCTAAGAAACACCCAAAGAGCATGAGACTCTACTCTAAGCCTCAATCTGAGGGCATTTAGCTCAAGCTCTGTGGGTAAGTGAACCCAGCTCCCCAAGTTAAGCGCCCAGAGGCCCCCCACTCCACAAGCCAGGCTCCTCCCCCAAAGCACTCATTCTGTCTTTGCTATGGCTTTGGATTCCTCTGCTGTTCCTCTGTCACTCCTTAGATGTGAGCGCTGTCTTCTGGATCAAGCAGGTTCATTGCACAGGGTTCTCAGGGTCCAGAAACTGTGCTCCACTCCTGGGTCTTGCTGGTTGTGAACTTTCCTGCCCTCTTGCTTCCCAGAGGGCTCAGCTTATACTCAGCTAAATGGCAAGCACAATGTAGCCTATTAACAATTACTCAGAGATGACTTCTATACTTGTGTTCACCCACCTTCTTACCCAGACCCATTCGCTTAGTGCAGTGGTTTTCAAACTCCTAATGCCGCGACCCTTTAAAACAGTTCCTCATGTTGTGGTGACCCCCCCAACCTTAAAATTATTTTTGTTGCTAATTCATAATTGTAATTTTGCTACTGTTATGAATCGGGTAACCCCTGTGAAAGGGTCATTCGACCCCCCAAAGGGGTCACGATCCACAGGTTGAGAACCACTGATTGAGTGTGAGTTATAAAGACTTTGGATAGAAGAATTATATTAAACAATTCAGTGCCCCCGCACTTTGCAAATTGGTTAGTATGTTCCTAACTCAGAAATGTCTCTACAAAACGGATAAGGTAGTCTGCAAGAGGCCTGCTGCTTGCTCTAGCTAGTTATACTGGCAAATGATGATACCCATTCATTTCAGCATAGGGGGTTTCAAACACTTTGTCAAAAATGATCATAGAAATTTTCCACAAATCATAAGCATTTTAAAGCTTCGTGCAATTTATAGAAAATGTTTATATTCATAAACTGAAGAGATAACACATATTTTAAGCAGATTAAAACAAACAAAATCAGAAAGGGAAAACAAGCAAAGGAAAAAAGGAGATAAAAATGTACTGTGACATTTGATGTTTCAAACAATTTAAAGTTTCTGGGACTCAATTCTTTCCCTACATTATCAAGAGCTCCTGGGAAAATGGCGCTGATACAGCCACTTTAATTCATCCCCTGTGAGTACTAACATCTCGAGTGAAATAGTGAACAGCTTCTAAAGAGATGAATCTTCATTCCAGGGAGGCACATTAAATGTCACATTTTATAAAGGACGTGAGCCAGAAGTACTACATGAAAAGTGACTCCGTTAGAGCCACCCATAAGGAAAAGGGGAACCCTCTCCTCATTTCTGATTTGCTCACACTGGCAAAACAAGTCGTCATTTCCTCTTCACAGTCACCTGCATCACCTGCTGTGAGCTAAATATACTGTGACCATGGTATCTCCCCTGCCAGGTAAGTATGTATGCTAAATATTCTGGAGGGATACTCGAATTCTATACCACTAGGTGTAGAAGACATTTCAGAACCTCTCAAGATTTGTCCAAGCCAACAACTGTGCCGTGAATTACTTAATATGGCTCTTCTAGCCAGAGTCTCTCCCCAAAGAACATTTTCTCAATAGATCTGGATCAGAAAGGGTGGGAGAAGGTGCTGACACGATTGTAGGATTCCCTTGGGAGTGATTGTTAACAGGATTGCTAATTAGCTAACTATGACCGTGAACACTTGGAACGCTAACATTAGGATTGGTCCATTTTGCCATCTTTCTGAGTATAAAATGCACCATTTTACACTCAGGAAGTGGGGATTTCACTACCATCCAGAAAGAAGAGCCAGGAGTGGCATGTAGGCTGCAATTTGCAAGGTCAACAGTTCAAAACCACCAGTAGCTTCAAGGGAGAAAGACAGGGCTTTTCAATCCTGTAAAGAGTTACAGTCTCAGAAATTCAGGAGCAGTTCTACTTTGTCCTATAGAGTCACTATGAGTCAGCATCCACTCAATGGCAGTGAATTTAGTTTTGGGGGTGAGGGGGCATAGGTCATATTGGAGTAATAAGAAATATAACGACTCCAGAGATCTGTGAGGGAAGGCAGACAGGCCATCCCCAGCCCGCTCTCATCCTGCAGTCTAGAGTGAAGACAGAGGTAGAGAAGTGAAGTGGTAGACAGAGGTAGAAAGTGGAAGGCAGAGGTAGAGTGGAAGACAGAGGTAGAGAGTGGAATGAGGTAGAGATGAGATCTGCATGTATGCAAATGACAGAGCCATTGCCACATGCCCTGAATGGGCTGATCCACCAGCTTCCTGCTGGCCACCCAGCTCCCTGCCCACTCTCAGTCAACGTACTGGAGCAGCACTGGGAGAAAGGAGAAGGAAGAGTGACCCACTATGGTCTTCCTATTCCTGAGAAGGTCACCCTATCAACACGCTTCAGCCCAACAGGGGCAGTTTCTCTCTAGCATAGTATTTGAATGCAGCTTCCAGTTTCTCCCACTTTTAGGGAACCAACCTCCTCACACCTATTGAGAGACATAAGGACCAACCACCAGAGTGGGGCCTGCTCCCCAAGTGAGTTCCATCCCTGCAGGGCCTCCTCTGTCTTTAGGGAGTGATGACTCCAGACATTGGATGGTAGCTTCTCGTTGCTACCGCCTCCTGGATCCATTAGTGTTCTCTCGTCATTCCAGTGACCTGGTGAACCATTCTATGTTTAGCTAGCAATCCCTCAAATGAGTTGTGGTAGTTACATAATTTCTTGTCAACTTGAGGCTACTAAGAGTGAAGAGATGGAGTCCCAGCCTGATGATGCCTCCTTGTGGGCGTGGCCTGCTCATGAGGAGTCTGGGAACTTCTGCTCTTTCTCCCTGGAGGTGGGGCACCCTCTCTCTCTGCTTCACCTTCCTGTTGAGGAGCCACACTCAGAAAGCTGGAGGAGCCATGTGGAGATCCACACCAGCACTGAGATGCTTCCACCAGCATTGGATCCCCAAGACTTTCCACCCACTGGCCTGCGATCTTCCTGCATTTGGCATCATTGCATGTGCTGTGTAAGTCTGAAGAGAAATAGATGGACTAGTATCAGACATATGGGCTAATATCAGACTTATGGAGTTGATGTGGACTGGGCTGGGATGTTTTCTTGATATAAAATGCTCTCTCATACACACATATGAATGTCTCTGGAATTGTTTCTCTAGTCAACCCAGACTAGCACAAGAATATGGAGTTCACTTATACAATAGTTGGTGTGATGTCTGTCCTCAGCTTGAAATATGATTAATTGCATCAGCAAATGTGAGTTGTTGCTTTAAGGACTTGCTGTATGAGTGAATGAATCAAGGGCTCCGTGCTGTTCAGAGCTGATCAGAGGCTCTCCTTTGTGTGTGCTCTATATGATTAAGTGAAGACACTGCCCTTATGACAAGCTTGTCAGGATCTATGACCCCAACCCTGGCCTGTCTGCCCACCACATCCTCTGGGTTCCACTTGCCTAAATGTAGCCGACTTCGAAGCACAGGGTTGCCAGCTTAACACCACCAGCCCCGTCACAAGAGAGAGACTGAGCTTTCGACTCCTGTAAACAGTTATAGTCTCAGAAACCCACAGGGGGTCGCTGTGAGTCAGCATGGCCTGGGTAGCAGTGAGCTGATTTGAGAAACCAGGGACAGCAGTCACAGACCAGGGGGGAGGAAGACAGTGTCAGTACCAGGTTGAGCATACTCTGTGTCAAGGATGCTAGGGCCACTCATGAGTTACCAGGAGGGACATCCCAACTCCCCAGAAAACAGTTTCTGTTTTCACTGCTAGATTTGTACAGATAACTATCAGACTAGTAAATCTCAACCTAATGCCCTCCTCTGGAAAGAAGAGTGGCCAGGGGGGACGTCTGCTTGACTATGATTCAAGTGGGGCAACACGGTAGGAAGCAAATGAACCTGATTAAAGAAAATGGAGTACATTTCTGGTGTGGCAGGGAAAAAAATATGAAGAAGCTAAAATGCACCTGAAAAAAAAAATCCCCTTGTTATTGGTTTACTTATTAACGCAGAGTGCCACCTGCTGGGCATTGTCAGACGTGCGAGTCTTGGGTAGTTCAGATGATGCAGTTGTGTAATTTTCTCCCAAACAGTATGGTAACACTCACATAAAGGCACACGCACACTGCTTTGTTTTGTTTCTGTTTGTTCATATTAGGGTGTATCTCAGATATGTTCTGTCATTGGAGATCACCCTCTTGAAGTTGTATTATATGTCCTTTTGTGTGTTTCGGTATATGAAACCCAGGATTGATGAACCTACA
>NW_022103955.1:2810520-2836486 GCF_000313985.2 Echinops telfairi
GGGGGGACGGGGACGGGAGATGATGTCAAGGAGTCCAGGAAGGAAACCAAGGTTTAGAAACTGATTGTGGTGGCAATTGCACAATACTGCTTGATGTGATTGAACTATGGAATGATAAGATAACTCCCAATTCATAATAAAATAAAATATTTTTTAAAGATACCCACCTTAATAAGAGTCCTATAGTACTTTCATGAAACTGCAAGGAATCAAAAAACTTAAAACTATTTGTTTTACAATGATCTGTTCAGACGATTTCAATTTTTTCCTCCACTGTGAATACACATAACAAAAGAGGGCTTATGGGTGGGATCTGATAAGGTCTTTCTTTAGTTTTAAATTTGATTCAAAATTTTATTCATTTTCAAAATAAGAATTAAGTCTATGTTATTATAACTTGACCTTTGCTGACTTTTGTATTAATTGTCTAAATCTTTGGTATGCATATATTCTAGAAATAAAGTAATGGTGGTGGTAACTTTAAACAAACTAAAAAACAGAATCTTAAAGTTTCAGTACAATCGTGTGGCCTGGTCAGAGCTATGAACTTAATTCATGTCCAGGGTAATACCAGGCAAAGTCTAGTCCTCAAGCTTTTGATTCTGTATTGATCAAGTGCCTTGTCTGAAGTGTGCCACGCTTTCTGGAAAAGCTCTTGGTGCACAAAACCCAAACTGAGCAGCTAATATGTGTAAATAAATAATTAGAACATCCTATTGGACAGAATCTGAAGATGATTAGAACCCATTCTCTGAAATCATTAATCGTGTGATGACATTTTAGGGCATTGGAGAAGAAAATCCTTGTGGAAGAGTTTTGAAAATACAGAGTGATGATGAGGACAATGATGAGGACAAATATTATTTGTTAGACACCCCCCCACCTCCCCAAGAAAAAAATGTTAAGTATTTTCCCATCAATTTCTCAATCCTCTTAACAAGAGGCATGGTTCTTATAGACAAAATTAATGGTGAAGATTAAAATGCAAATTCTATTAAACTACAAGCTTTCATGTAATGCTCCAAAGAACAAAAGATTTCAAGTTAACATCTTTTCTGAAACAGGCATTCATGGGGTGCGTGTGTGAAGATGTGACTGGCATGGTGGAAGACACTGCCTTGGAAAGCCAGCAGTGTGCTCGGTGACAAGAGATTCAAAACAAAAACAGAACGGAGTCAGTGGGTGGTGGAGCCCAACTGAAGTTAGCAACGGGACAGAAGGAAAAGATGGACTGGAGTCTATCAAAAGCACCGTGGTTCTCTGGGACCAAGGTAGCTGATCTACAAGCAGGTAGCTGTAAGGTGGGCCTCGTCTCCTCTTTCTCACGCCAACTCCACTGCCCAGCCAGCTGTTGTCTTGTGAAAAGGGGAGGAGATGGCCTGATAGCCACCTTTGCTTACAAAGCTGGGGGTCTTCATAAGTTACCGAGATTATGTGGCACTACCTATGGTCATCAAATGTTCAAGGGTCGTTTTCTCTCTTTTCAGAGTTTCATGACTTCACAACCTTACAGTATATGTGTGATTTCTTTCCTTCCCTGCCACCATTAAATTCCCCATTATGAAGCATAAGCATTCATATCCTTTGCTCTGGTCCCTATTACACAATTCATCATGGTTCTTCATTCATTGGCACATGAATAGCATAAAGTGACATTTTCAAAGGGACACCAAAAGTTCTAAGGTGCCTTCAGAGGCACCAATTATTGGATTGTATTCAGGGAAACTTTAGTGTCCAGGATAATTTCTTGTGTTTCAACTTACAAAGTTTGAAATCACCATTGCTAAGTATGACACTTGTTAACTCACTACTGACCAAGCTATCAATTGACAGAATGCCTCCTCTATATATTTTATATATCCTTTGTAATAGGGGGCAAATAGAATTAAATTAGTTTCTGTGCTGCTATAACATTTTTGTTTCAATAATAAAGACTTTTTGTCAAGAGAAATGTATGCTGTAGTAACATAAAAAATATTATTTATGAATATCAGAGCCTGATGGTCATAACAGATGTTTCCATGCTTTTGATAACATTGACATAGCAAAGCTATGGTGTTGGTAATATCACAAATATTGTATTCAGCAGTGTCAGGAAGACAAAAGGAATAAGATACGGACGTGCCTTAAGGCACATGAAATACTGACCAACCACTGCTTTTAGAATAGACAATGACCACTCTGTGAGTCAAGGTACCATCCAACCACCATGTCCTTAAGTGAACTTATTAATATAATGCCAGATGCTATAACAACCCCTCCTGCAAAATGCAGTGGCATAACAAAATAAACATTTATATTTACCTTGCTTTATTGTTCCTCGGAAAGTAATTCAGAAACCTGGGTTCTCTCTATGTTGTGGTTCGGCCATTTCCAACATGTACTTTCCAAGGTCATGGGGGAGTTATTCATACATGTACCCTTGGGAAAAAAATGCATGAAGGATTAGAAGAGAATCATTTTAAGGGCCAATTTTGTAATGGCTGACATTGCTTTTGCCTAATTTTATTGGTTGAAACGATGTCACATAACCATATCTACATGCAAGAGAACTTAGGAAATGTGGTCATTTCCATATTTAGTCATGCCACACAATTATACAAGGAGTAATGTACGAAACGAGTTTTCAAATAACCTATCTTGGGATCAGCACTCGTGGAAACAGCAGGTGCCAGAGCAAACGATGCGTTTCATGGGGTAAAGCTGCTTCACAGGACCTTTTCAAAGCGGAAAGCAAGGACGTTACTTCGAGGGTTGATATGTGAATGGCCCAAGCCATGGTGTTTTCAATCCCCTCATATGTTTGGGAAAGTTGGACACTGGAGGAGGAAAACTGAAGAAGAATCTATGATTTGAACTATGGTGCTGGCAAAGACTATTAAATGTACCATGGACTGACAAAAGAGCAAACAAATCTGCCTTGAAGTACAGCCAGAATGCTCCTTAGAGACGTCGTCTCATGTACTTTGAACACATTCTCTGGAGAGATTGGTCCCCAGCAAAGGACATCCTGCTTGGTAAAGTAGAGGGACAGCATAACAGAGTAAGACAAGATGGATTGACTGGTAGCTGCAACAATGGGCTCAACTGTAAGAACAATTGCAAGGATGACACAAGACAGGACAATTGCAAGGATGACCCAGCATTTCTGTTGAACATCGGGCCCCTAGGAATCCGAACCAACTCAATGGTACCTAACAACACCAACAATATCTTGGGATCCTGTTATTTTATTATTGAATGAGGATTTGGGGAAATCTTTAGCAATTGTGATGTGGCATACAACAAGATAAGATTAAACATACCAAGATGTTACAGTGTTGCCATGACAACCTGATCTATAGGATGGATAGAAAATGAATGTTATCAACTATGTCACACATCTGAAAATATTTCAGGAAAAAAGGTAAATTAGTTCCAAACAAAGACACTAGTATGCAAACTGAAAGAAATATTTTTAAAGGAAGCAAGGAATTGAAAGTGATGCATCTTTGTAAAATAATTTTTTTTTTTTTTTTGGTTTCTGTAAAGACTGTGACTAGAAATCACGATGATGAGTCGTTTTATCATGCCTGAACAGCAGGTCAACAAAGATTTCCTAGTAAGTAAAATGTATCGCATACTTTTATATTTGTATGATAATTTTGCCATTATTTAAAGAAAATAGGCTTACATTGCATTTTTTAAACTTTTGGAATAAGAATTGTTATGTAAAACATATATATTTTTTGTATTTACATCTGTTTCTCAAATATACAAAGTACATTCATACCTCAGGATCTTTGCACTTACTCTTCCTTCAGCCTAGAACTATGTAAAGCTTGCTCCCTCGTGCCAATCAGATTTCTGTTTAAATAATACTTCTTCAGAGAACACATCTCTGAATGCTGTGTCAAAAAAATGACTCCTTCTACAAGCCCTGTAACCCCGTATCTATACCCCTAACTGAGATTTAGTTGATTCCATAGTTATTCCTTTAAGATGGGAATGGACAGACTTAGAACTGGTCAGCAGTAAAGATCAATCACTAGAAAAAGATGCCAGACTTGGTAGAGTGTCAGCAAAACTGAGCAAAACCTTCCATGAGCTAGATTGATGTAATAGCTGCAAGGGTGGACTCAACCTTAAAGCTTTTGAGCAGCAATATAAGATGCAACTATTGTGTGATGAAAAGCAAGGATGCAAGGAGACAAAGGCTTGCAGACCGCATAAATCCCAGTGCTTGCTCTCTGGAGATCAGAATACCCAGGTGGTGCCTGCTCCCACTACCACCTTTCCTGACCAGGAGCACAATACAAAATCTTGCACAGAGGAAAGATAAGAAAATAAAGGGGAAACCCCCCTAAACATGATCAAGACCTGCCTTACTGGTCTGACAGAGACACTGGAAGCCCTGATATGGTGCCCTTAGATGCCAAGGAACTAAGCCCAACCTCAGGGATCAGCTTTCAGCAGAACAATAGACAGCCCCATGCAATGAATAGCAACACTCAAAAGGGAGGCACTCCTCAGCACAATCAATTATGAGAGACCAAAAGGGCAGCAGTTGCTCTAAAACAATGCCTAGATGGCAGGAAAAGGCGGGGAATAAGGATGGATGAAAATGGGAAACCAGCAAGGGAAGAAGATGGGATTACAACCGATGACACTAGACAAAATGGCATACACTGTAACTGGGAACACAGCGATTTATCTAAGTGCTCACTCCGCTATTGTGTCCATTCCGACTCACAATGACTCAGTAGGACAGGTCAGAATCCCCCCGGGGGTTTCTGAGGCTGTGGCTCTTTACAGGGGAAGAGCGCCTCATCTTTCTCCCAAGGAACAGCTTGTAGTTTTGAACTGCTGACCTTGCAGTTAGCAGCCCAACATGTAACCACTGCACAGAACAAGAAAGAGTGGGCTGAGACATACCAAATATCATGAAAATGACACAGGATGAAGTATTCGTTTGTTCTGGTAGGTGTTAGATTGCTGCGACAAATCCACGGCAACTAATACTAAAATAATCTTTGGTGGTTAGAAAGCAAAATAACTGACGAATGCTCATAAAAACACCACTCACCACATGAGTTTCTCCTTTCCTTCTCATTCCCCTTTCTTTCTTCCTCTCTCTCTTTCTTTCCTATCTCTTCCAGGAGAATGCAGGTTCTATGAGAGATTAGACTCTCTTGTGTCTTAGCAAAAAGTGTTGGAAAATCATTGATTCATGAATGACAATTAAAACAATTATATTTTGCCTTTTTATTTTGGGTACTTTTCCCATTATAATTAATCCCAGATGTTTCTGATTTATGTAAAATTATTGTTGAAATTCAATAGGTATGTTAATTACTATACATAATGCATGAATTTAAAATGAAACATTTTCCAGCTGTATATACCTCCAGACTTGTTTACTATCAAATTATGTGTCTCACATAATTAAACATGTCCCTTGAGTGTCTTTGACTTCCTAATCACTGCAGCCTTTCACATTAATACATGTGATGGGGCTTCAAAAATGTTATGGAAACTGGAATTAAAAGATAATGGGAGTTTTCCATAAACTTTTTGAAGGCCACCCCCCCCTACAAACTCATATTTATTTGAAACAGATCAGGCCTTGGCTTCTTATATGAAATAGGAGCAGCCATTCTGGAGTGAATACTGAATGATTGATAAAGTGCTGGCTCCTTGCATATGACTCATTTAACTACATTAAGGCCTAAGGGAAAATGTTATATTCATTTTACAGATAGAAAAACGGAGCCTCCGAGTAGTTAAGTAATAGCCCATGGGATAGGCTGTTTGTGCTAACATGCACCTTTAAGAAGATATGGGTGGAGTTTAGCTTGTCAATCAGGTCGCAGCTTGATGACCTCCTTTGGAGATAAATGGCTTTCCTGGCAGCCAGCCCCATTCTCTCTGTCTGCCTTCACCTTTATTCCTGCAAGCCACTCTGATACCTGCCAGAGCTCTGGAGATACATCCACCGCCATTGGATCCCTAAGACTTAGCACCCACAGGCCTGTGATCTTCCTGCAATCTGTAGTCATTGCTAGTGACTGTGTGGGTCGGAAGAGGGACTTAGGGTACAGGAGCAGATTTATGGACTGGAGTTGGATTAGGCTGGGACATTTTCCTGATTTTTTTTTTTAACATTTTATTAGGGGCTCATACAACTGTTATCCCAATCCATACACACATCAATTGTGAAGTGCATTTGTACATCGTTACTCAAAACATTTTCTCTCCACTTAAACCCCCGACATTAGGTCCTCATTTTTCCCCTCCCTCCCTGCTCCCCCTTCCCTCATCAGCCCTTGATAGTTTATAAAAGGGTATTTTGTCATATCTTGCCCTGTCCGACGTCTCCCTTCACCCACTTTTCGGTTGTCTGTCGCTTCTTGATATAAAATTCTTTCTTATAAATATGAGTGTCACTGGATTTCTCTAGTCAACCCAGCCTACCACTGAAGTTTATAACTAATATATTGTCGATTTGATACAGCCCTGAAGTTGATAACTAATATATTGTAGATTCTGTATCAAATCCTCTGATTGCAACATCCAGGCGGTTTCATCGTCATTCACATGTATACATTTCATTCACTATACTATGAAAGGTTAAAAAAATTCTGCCAAGAAATGACACAAAAATATGATGATGTTTTGTTCATCGGCAAGATCAAGTTCACCATCAAAGAGGACACTTTATGGCACCGCACAGATATTTGAAGACTAGCTCAGGACTAAGGACACATCCGGTCGGTGACTCAGGCAGGGCCGGGGTCATCGGGTGCATGGGGCTCAGGGCGGCAGTGGAGCTCTGTGAGCTCAGGTGTGCTCTTAGCCTCGGTGCTCCTACGAGTTCGCGGGAGAGCTGCAGCATGAGTTTTGTTTATCAGGCCCAAGAATTGTTACCTTGATGTACTTCCTTCTCCATAAAAAAAGGATTACAAGTTTACTTCACTGCTATATGAATAGCATGTAAACAGGATCCATTCAGTATAATAAGATTGGACTTTCTTCTGATTTAAGATAAATATATAATTTAAACATTTATATAGCACTTTTGCCATCAGGCAGCTCATCACAAGGTGGTGGTTCAGCTCCTCAGGAGAAAGAGTCTACTCCAACAAAGACTTAGTCTTGGGGATCCTACCTAAAGTCGAAATGCAATGATCTTAAACCAACTCAAGGCAGTTGGTGTGCGTTTTTGCATGGGCTTCTACAAGCACTGTAGACCCTGGGTAAATCAGTAGCCTTTGGTGGGGGAGGCGGGGGTAATACAACTGATGTAGATATCATTTTTTCTACATCTGAATTCCCACCATTAGAAATTTATTCATGTAAATCATCTACCTATTAAGGTAAAATAGTCATGAAAAAAATAAGACTTTAAGTTAGTAACATATACACAATTTAAATGGACAACCGCAAAAATAAGTGCTTGCAATGCTACTGATGAAGAAAGGTGATGTGGCATAGAGTGGGACTAGGGAAGGTGTGAACGACATTTTGTGTGTGTGTGAAAATACGAAGACTCAGCACCTTGCTACAGCAGTGTCTGAGAGATGGTCTGCCATTCCTGCGTTATTCACCCCGAGCCCTCCCTCAACTCCTGCTCTTCTCTTTCTCCTTCTCCGTCTTCTGTTATCTTATTGATCCGTTTCCTCTAAATAGAAACACAGCAAACGTTCTGATAGAAACGAACAAATGTCAGTTCATTTCTTTTCGGTATTTTTTTTCCTTCACATTTATTATACATGCCTGTGCGCATACACACACACATATTAAAATTAGAATCATGCTGTAGGTGTGCATTAAATTCTGCATACTTTTTCTCATCTTAAAATGTCACTAGTCTTTATGATTCCCTTCTAAGCTATTTTTTCCCCCAGCTTATACCTTCTTCAGTGATCTGGAAGTTACATTCCAAATCTAACATTTTAACTTTTGTGTGTGGTGAAATATATGTAACAACATATTGGTCATTTCAGCCACTTTCATGTGAACAATTCCATGATGTTAATTATATTTACCTTGTGGTGCCACTATCTTTTCACAAAATCTATCACCCTCTTCAGCCACATCTCAGAGTCCCCTAAGCAATGAGTCCCCATTTCCTCCTTCCTCCAGACCTTGGTAGCCACTAATAAACTATGCATTTGTCTGTTGCAGTATTTCACGTAAGTGGTGTCTGATAAGATTCGCCCTTTTGCATCTGGCTTACTTTACTTAAAATGTTTTCAAAGTTCATCCATGTTACATCATGCACCCAAATTCACTTCTTTTTATGTCAGAATGATATTCCATTGTATGCACATATCCATTTTGTTTATTCATTCATCTGCTGAGGGACATGGATTATTCCCACATTTTGAAAGTTTTCATCAGTGCCACAATGAAGATTGGTCCACAAATATGTTTTGGAGCCCTTGATTTAGAAGTGGAATTGCTGGGTCAAATGGTAATTCCATGCTTAGCTGTTTGAGGAATAACTAGAGTTTACTGGTAAGCTATACTACTATCTTGTCACACATAATTCTGTAGCCACTAAGACAAAACCCTTTGGTGCAGTGAAGTATGTAACATTGCTTCAGTGTTATCAACATCATCTCCCACACTCTAGATGAGTTTCTTATTATTAAATACTATTTTTCTATCAAATGCATCCTAGTTAAGTTTAATTTTTTCCACATTTTAAAAAACTTTCAAATAAAATTTATCACAGATGTATATGTTTTAAATAGTTTTTATTGCCATGAATCCTCATCATTCATCCTTTATCTCACAAGTATCCATTTATTCTTGTGGAATTAGATGCTTTCATGCTGGTTTTGAGTCCAAGTTCAGTAATAACCTGAGTTCTATAGAGAAGTAGAACCATTGAAGGTCATGTATGTATATTTAGAGATAAACCACTTGTCTGTCAGTTTGTCACCTTGTGGTGGTGAATATGCTGCCAGATGGTAGCCCTGTCAATGTCACTAAGTTTTCAAATACCTGCAGGGTCACCCAAAGTGAACCCTGTTAGCAGAGCTTCCAGACTGAGAACAAATTACGAAGACGGTCTTGGCTGCCCACTTTGGAGGAAGAAGCTGCCGAAAACTTCATGCACAGCTCCCAAGCATTTGCTAATACTGACAACCGAAACAGGAAGCAGAGCATTTCTTGAGATACTGCTGGCAGACGGCCCCTCAGACAGGATGGCACTCAAAATGTGTCTGAAGAGGAGATGATTTCATGGAGGGGAGTTGACCTTGGGGACATGACTCAGGGCCAACCTATGGCAGTGGTGCCTTCAGGACCTTCATTTGCAGATGGGGCACTATTCGGGGTAAAGAGAAACATCTGCAAAAATCTTTTAATGACTGGAACTTGGAATGTGTGAAGTATGAAATTAGGAAAATTGGAAGTGGTCAAAAATTAAATGGAACCAATGAAGATCAATATCCTAGGCTTTAGTTAGCTGAAATGGACTGGTATTAGCCATTTTGAATCGGAAAATCATAGGGTTTACTATGCAAGGAATACCACAATCAAAAGGAATGGTGTGTCAGTCTGGGTAAACTAGAGAAACAAATCCACAGAAACTCATATATGTATGAGAGTTTTATATATAGAGTAAGTATATATTCAGAAAGCATCCCAACCCAGTCCAGTCCAAACCCATAAGTCCAACTTAGCCCACATGTCCGACACCCATCTACAATGTTCTCCTCAAACTCAGAAAGCATTCACAATGACACCAAATACAGGAGGATCACAGGCCAGTGGCTAGAAAGTCTTTGAATCTAGTTGCGTTGCAAGCATCTCAGCACTGGCAGGGGTCTCCACGCGGCTTCTCCAGCACCCAGGGCTGCCTCAGGGTAAGTCCATGTGGCATCTCCTCAGGGGTGTCTCACAGGAAGTCAGCCTTGCCAGCTAAGGCAGCCGCACACTGTTCCAACCATCAGAGAACAAGAGACCAGAGAACCAAAAGGGTGAGACTCACTGAGTCATTTATCTCTCCACCCTTCGATTAATCCCATGTGTTTATCGGCCAGATTGGCACAATAAACCTTAACTATCTCAAATGGAGTGGCATTAATTGTCAGAAAGGATCTTGCTAAATCCATCATAAAGTATAATGCTATCTGTGATTTGATTAAATCTATCAGCCTTCAAGGAAATACAAATAATATAACTATTACTCAAATTATGCACCAACCACAAACGCTAGTAATGATGAAACTGAAGAATTCTACCAATGACTTCAGTCAGAAACGGGTCAAACATGCAGTAAAGATGCATTGATAATTATCGGTGGTTGGAATGCAAAATTTGGAAATGAAGAGAAAGGACCAGTAGTTCTAAAGTATGGACTTGGTAATAGAAATGAATCTAGAGATTGCATGATTGAATTTTGCAAAATCAAAGACTTGGTAATACCAAATGTCTTTTTCTCAACAATACAAAAGGACACAGAAATCACACAGACTGCATATGTGGAAGACATGATGTAGAAGCTCACTATCAGCAACTAAAACCAGACAAAGGGCCAACTCAATTGTCATATGTAAGTTCAGGATAAAGCTAAAGAAATTTAAAACAAATCCCTAAGAGTCAAAAGATGACCTTGAGTCTATCCCACCTGAATTTTGAGAACAGAGTTGATGCATTGAACACTACTGACGGAAGACCCGATGAGCTGTGAGAGACATCACAATCATCACTCATGAAGAGAGCAAAGGTTATTAGAAAAGCAGGACTGAGAGAAAAGGTCAGAGTGGATGTCAGAAGAGACCCTGAAACTTTCTCCTAACTGGTGGATAGCTAAAGCAAATGAAAGAAATGATGAAGTCAAGTTGCTGAGTAAAAACTTCCAAAGGGCAGCTTGAGAAGAAAAAGCCAAATATTATAACACAATGCGCAAAGGTCTAGGATTATAAAACCAAAAGGGAAGTATGCAATCAACATATCTGAAACTGAAAGAACTCAACAAAAAAATTCAAGCTTGAGTTAAATTTTTTGAGTCTACAGGCAAAATATTGAATAATGCAGGAAGCATCAAAATAAGAGGTAAAGAAGACAGTCACTGTACAAAAAAGAGCTAGTCGACAGTGCAACATTATAGGAGGTAGCAGATGAGCAAGAAAAATGGTGCTGCCTTCCCAACAGTATTGCTAAATGTAAAATGTGGTGAAGAAAGCTGATGGTGCCCAAATAATAAAAGATATAATGTCTGGGGTTCTTAAAAGCTTGAAGCTAAACAAGCGGCCATCTAACTGAGAAGCAACAAAGCTCACACGGAAGAAGCACACAGGCCTGTGTGATCATGAGGTGCCGATGGGATCAGGTATCAGGCACCAAAGGCTCAGCACAAAAAATCGTATTGATGTGAATAAGTGGGAGGGTAGAGTGGAGACCCAAAGCCTACCTGTAGACAATTGGACATCCCCTCACAGAAGGGTCTCATGGAAGAGATTAGCCATTCAGAGTGCAGTATAGCACCGACAAAACATACAACTTTTCTCTAATTCTATAATGCTTCCTCCCCACCACTCTCATGACCCCAATTCTACCTTACAATCCGGCTAGACCAGAGCATGTACACTGGTACAGATAAGAGCTCACAACACAGGGAATCAAGGACAGATAAACTGCTCAGGACGAATAACGAGAGTAACATTAACAGAAGGGTAGAGGGAAGGTGGGGGGAGAAAGGGGAAACTGATCACAATGATTGACATATACCCCACCCCCAGGAGGATGGACAACAAAAAAGTAGGTGAAGGGAGACAGCGGTCGGTTTAAGACATGAAAAAAATACCCTTATGAATTATTAAGGGTTCACGAGAGAGGCAGGGTGAGGGAGGGAGGGGGGAAAATGAGGAACTGATACCAAGGGCTTAAGAAGAAAAAAAATGTTTAGAAAATGATGATGTCAACATATGTAAAGATGTGCTTGACACAATGAAGGCAATGGAAGGTATGTATGGAGTACGATATGAGCTGTAAGGGCCCCCAGTAAAATGATTTTTTAAAGAAAGAAGGAAAGAAATGATGCTGAAGGAAGAAATTCAAACTGCACTGAATGGATTAGCCAAACAGAAGGCTCCAGGAATTGACTGAATATGTTGAAATGTTTCAGAAAGCTGAAGAAGCACTAGAAGCACTTGATCATCTATGCTAGGAAATTTGGAAGACAACTACTTGGCCAACTGACTGGAAGATATCCATCTTTGTGCCCTTTCAGGGTAAGGTGACCCCAAAGTATCCTCAAACTATAGAACACTATCATTGATATCACGTACAAGTAAAATTTTATTTATGATCGTCCATCCCCAAGGGTTGCAGCAGTGCACTGGCAGGGAGCTGCCAGGGGTTTAGGCCTGATTCAAAAGAAGACCTGGGAAAAGGGTATTATTGCTGATGTCAGAAGGATCTTGGCTCCACACAGTAAATCCAGAAATATGTTTTCTTGTGTTTCATTCCCTATGCAAAAGCATTGGACTGCGTGACTCATAATAAACTGTGGATAACCTTGAAAAGAATGGGAATTCCAGAACACTTCATTGTGCTTACCCGGAATTTATACACGGATCAAGGGCCAATTGTACAAACAGAACAGGGAATGCTGCACGGTTTATAATCAGGATTGTATCCTCTCATCATATTTATTTAGTCTGTATACTGAGCAAATAATCTGAGAAGCTGGATTATATGAAGAAGAATGTGGCATCAGGATTGGAGACAGGCTGATTAATAATTTGTGATATGCACATGACACAAACTTGCTTGCTGAGAGTGAGAACGTGAAGCACTTGCTGATGAAGATCATGGATTGAGTTTCGGTGTGGAGTACAACTCAGTGTAAGGAAGACCCAAATCCTCACACTGGGTCAGTAGGTAACAATGATAAAAGGAGAAAAGGTTGAAGTTGTCAAGGATTTTGTCTTACTTGGATCCATAATCAATGCTCATGGAAGCAAGAGTCAAGAGATCAAAATATAGTTTGCATTAAGTAAAGCTGCTGCACAAACCTCTTTCAAGTATTGAAAAACAAAGATGTTACTTTGAAGACTAAGGTCCTTCTGAGCCAAGCCATGGTATTTTCCATTACATCAATTACATGGGAAAGTTTGGCATTAAACAAAGAAGACTCTTGAAGAAACGATGCATTGTGGTGCTGGAGAAGAATATTGAAAAGTACCATGAACTGCTGAAAAGACAAAGCGATCTGTCTTGGAAGAAGTATAACCAGAGTGCTCCTTACTGGCAAGAGTGGCAAGACTTCGTCTCACAGACTTTGGACATGTGGTCAGGAGAGACCAGGCCCTGGGGAAGGACATTATCCTTGGTAATATGGAAGGCCCACGACAAGATGGATTGACACAGAGGTACATCAATGAGCTCAGGCCTGGGAGCACTTGAGAGGATGGCGCAGGGCCATGCAGTGTTTCCTTCTGTGGTGCAGGTCAGAGCGACTGGATGGCACCTACCAACAGCAGCATATCTAGAGAGACATTTGTATCAAGAAAATGGTTCAGACAATTGTACGAGTAGACAAGTCCAAGTTCAGGCAGGTTCCCAGTTTATGAGTTAGATGTTAGGCTGGAGACTTTTCCTGAATTGCGTAGCATGGGGGCTGATGAACCCAAGATTCACAGGAAGCTAAGATTGTGGTGGCAACAGAAGTGAATGAATCCGAAGTCCACAGGCCAGGCTTGTGGTTGCAGAGGCAAGATGACAGACCGCTGACAACCTTGATGATCGGCAGCCCTTGGCTTAAGGGAAAAGAACCAGAGGGTGTAAATGTCAATTGCAAGATTCCGAACCAGCAAAAAGCAAGCAAGCTTTTAATATCTTTCACTTGTATTCGAAGCAGGACACACTGCCAAGGAAAATTTATTTTTTTCCACTTGTTTACATTGAAGCTATGACCTAAAGAAAGATTTTATATGCCCCACTACTCCTACAACTGAATGACTGTGATTGCATTGTGCTGCCAGGCCATAGGGGATTATGGCCAAATCACTGAGAATCTTGGCTCAGCCAAGTTGACACAAATCTATCAAAGTGACCCTATGTACAACAGAAAGAAATGTTTCCCAGTGCTGCACCAGCCTCCCTATCTTGTCTAAGTTGAGTCCATTGTTGCAGGTCTGTATAAGTTAACCTTACTCTTATAACAGGTTCAAAGTACCGGAGACATGATCTCCCCATCCTCTCTTCTAAGGAGCATTCTGGCTGTCTTTCTGTCAACATAGGCTTGTTGGTTCTTCTTCAAATCTATGATATATACAATATTTTTCTTTGATGACATAATGAAAATGCACTCATTCCTCTTTATAATTCCTGATATATTGCTCAGATTCTACGTATATATGAATCAATTGCATATACCACGGCATGGGACAGGCACACCTTTGTCCTCAAAAAGATATCTTTGGTTTTTAATTCTTTAAAAGGCTCTCATGAATCAGATTTTCCCAATGCAATATATCATACATTCATTGCCCCTTAACTGCTATCAAGTCAGTTGATTTCTTGATTGGCAGAGGACATTTCCAGTAATTTCTCTCAGAATAACACGGTAGTGTATATTTCTTGAATGTGTATATTTGATAACACATTTTTGTTATCTTTACAAATGAAAAATTACTCAAAGGGGCACAAAATTGGGCCATTAACATTTTCCCTAAAAACATCGGGGGGGTTCATCATTAAATTCTGCTATTTAATGGTTCATGGAAAGCATTCTAATTTATTGTCTTCTATTCTAACCTGTGGAACAGACCATCAATTGTTCATATGTAAGTTCAGGCTCAAGCTAAAGAAAATTAAAGCAAGTCCATGAGATCCAAAATAAGACCCGAGTCTATCCTACCTGAATTTCAAGAACAGATTTGCTGCATTGAACACTAATGACAGAAGGCTTGATGAACTGTGGGAGGGCATCAAGACTATCATTCATGAAAAAAGCAAAAGGTAATTGAAAAGGCAGGAAAGAAAAGATCAGGAGGAAGCCAGAAGACCCTGAAACTTGCTCTTGTCATGCAATTGCTAAAGTAAATTAAAGAAATTATGAATTCAAAGAGCTGAATGGAAAGTTTCAAAGGGTAGCCCAAGAAGATGAAGTAAAATATTATAATAAAATGTGCAAAAATCTACAGTTAGAAAACCCAAAACAAAGAGCATGTTCAGCATACTTTAGAGTGAAGGAACTCAAGAAAAAATTCAAGCCTCAAATTTCAATATTGAAATATTCTATGCACAAAATATTGAATGATGCAAGAAGCACCGAAAGAAGGGAGAAAGAATACAGAGTCATTGTTTCAAAAACAACGAGTTGAAATTTCACCAGGAGGTGGCATATGAACTAGAACCAATGGTGTTGAAGGAAAAGGTTCAAGTTGCAATGAAGCATTAGCCCAAAAGAAGGCTCCAGGAATTGAAAGAATACCAATTGAAATGTTTCAACAGGCTGATGAAGCGCTGGAAGCACTTACTTATGCCAGGAAATTTTGAAGACTAGGTCACTGGCTTTAAGAGATTCATATTTATAGCCATTCCAAAGTAAAATGACTCAACTGAATGCTTGAACTGCAGAATAATATCATTGATATCACATGGAAGCAAAATTTTGCTGAAGATCATCCAGCAATGGTTGTAGCAGTACATTGACCAGGAGTTGCTAGAGGTTCAGGCCAGATTCAAGGGATATCATTACTGATATCAGATGGAACTTGGCTCAAAGCAAATATCAGAAAGGTATTTACTTGTGCTTGATTGACTATATCAAAGCTTTTGACTGTGTGAATCATAACAAACTATGGATAATCTTGAGAATAATGGAAATTGCAGAACACTTCATTGTGCTCATTCGGAATTTGTATATGGATCAAGAGACAATTGTGCAAACAGAACAAGGGAATACTGCATGGTTTATAATCAGGAGTGTATCCTGTCATCACACTTATTTAATCTGTATACTGAGCAAATAATCAGAGAAGCTGGATTATATGAAGAAGAATGTGGCATTGGGATTGAAGAAAGGCTGATTAACAACCTGTGATGTACAAATGATACCACCTTGCTTTCTGAAAGTGAGGAGGACTTGAAGCACTTGCTGATGAAGATCAAGAATGGATAATAACTCAATGTAAGGAAGACCAAGATCCTCACAACTGGGCCAATAGGTAACATAGTGATACATGGAGAAAAGTTTGAAGTTGTCAAGGTTTTGTCTTGCTTGGATCCACAATTGATTTTCATGGGAGCAGCAGTCAAGAGATCAAAAGACACCTAGCAGGGGGTAAATCGCTTCACAAGGCCTCTTTAGAATATTGAAGAATAAGGATCTTACTTTGAGGACTACGGTTGTGGCTGATCCAAGCCATGGTATTTTCTGTGGGCTCATGTGCATGTGAAAGTTGGACATGGATTAAGGACTAATGGAGAAAAATCAATGCTCTTGAATTGTGGTGCTGGGGACGAATATTGAAAGTACCATGGACTGCTGAAAGGAAAAACCGATCTGTCTTGGAAGAAGTATGGCCAGAGTGCTCCTGAGAGGCAAGAATCACAAGACTTCATAGTACATACTTAGGGCATATTGTCAGAAGAGACCAGTCCCTGGAGAAGGACTGCAGGCCTGGTAACGTGGAGGAGCAGGGGAAGAGAGGACGGTCCTCAAGGACGTGGAATTGCAAGTGGCTGCACAAAGGCATAGGAGCCATTGTGGGCGTGGCTCAGGACTGTGCAATTTTTATCCGTTGTGCATAGGGACACTATGGGTTGGAACTGACTGAAGGGTACCTAACAATATTCATAACCTAGTTTTTCTGCTTGAATTCTTGTTATAGTCTCTCCACCGCCCCACATTAAGAAATTCACAAACAGTGTAATATTTCATGTCTTGATACATCATTTTCTGGACTTCTTGCTAATTCACATTCAGGTCTTTTGCTCTGTCCAGGCTCAGGAAAGTTGTTCCCCTTCCCCAGGCATCTAGTTTATGTTTGATTATTATGCCAACAGCTCTGATTGTTTTGCTTTCTTACGGGAAAACAGTCCCAAGTCTTCATTCTCTCATTCTCTGCCCCTCATTCTCTCTTTTTGAGCAAATTAACTGTATTAATTGTATCTTCTGCTACTTTCTCACATATATATTCTTTTTGTCCCCCCACAATAACCCTATGAATAGACCCCATTATCACTATTCAGTATATGAAGAACTTCAAGATATTAAACAACTTGTTCAAGTTTATCTCTGCAATAAATCTTGGGCTATGACTCCAGTCCAGTCTTGTGACTCCAAAGCCCATTCTCTTTTGCCTCCATTATAACGTCTTCCATTTTTGTCAACACTATGTTTCTATCAGTTTGTCTATAGTTTCCTTTTCTCCTTTTTCTAAGATTGCTTCTCAAGTTCTATGTCTCACTCCTGGTCAGAGTTTTCAGGGGCTCATATCTACTCTTTACTGTATTCAGACGGCTGCATTCAGTAGCACATTTTTCATTTCCTTGAATGCTTTCTTATTTGAATTTTATCCCTTTCCCCATATTACTCATGGTTCTATATTAGCCCATTCTCCCTTTGACATTTTTGCACCTGTTTAAAAAGAGCATTACTTTTTTCGTTTGACTGAGGATCATAGACTTTTTCTCCAAAAGTGGTCCAGTCGTGCTTGTATAAAAAAATGTTGCTTCTAGTTTTGTTGACTTCATTTGTTTTACATGGTATTTGTGAAGACTCCCTTCTTTTCCTGTTTACTTATGGAATAACAGTCTGGGTAGACATGCACTGTCCTCTAGGACAGCGGTTCTGAACCTGTGGGTTGCGACTCCTTTGGGGGTCGAAAGACCCTTTCACAGGGGTCTCCTAAGACCAGTGGTTCTCAACCTTCCTAATTCCGCGACCCTTTAATACAGTTCCTCATGTTGTGGTGACCCCCAACCACAAAAGTATTTTTGTTGTTACTTTATAACTGTAATTTTGCTACTGTTATGAATCGAGCGACCCTTGTGTAAGGGTCATTCGACCCCCAAAGGGGTCACAACCCACAGGTTGAGAACCGCTGCACCATCAGAAAACACATATTTCTGATGGCCTTAGGAACTGAGACACCTCTCCTTTATCTGTTTCCAGGTGGGTCCACTTACATGCAGATATGCCCACATACCGAGTACCCCATGTGAAGACTGCTACCCAAGCTACACCATACTTCAAGACAAAATTGTATTTATTTGTAATTAGATATAACTATTTCAAAATATATAATTACAACTTGGTTGTGATTAATTACTATGCTTTAATTATGTTCAATTTGTAACAATGAAAACATCCTTCATATCAGATATTTACATAATGATTCATAACAGTAGCAAAATTACAGTTATGAAGTAGCAATGAAAATAATTTTATGGTTGCAAGTCGCCACCACATGAGGAACTGTATGAAAGGGTCATGGCATGAGGAAGGTTGAGAACCACTGCTCTAGGGCATCAGTGGATAAGCACATGTCTCTCCAAGATACCGATGTCCGGGAGCCCTGTGTTAAAGATGTCCTTACCAGAGAGGGAGAGGGGATTTCCTATTTCACTGTCTGACCTTCCGACACCTTGTAAATTTGAATCCCTAAAAAAACAGCAGCCCTTGTGGTGCAGAGCTTCCAGGCCCTTTTCTCGTCCACATTCCATTCTGCCTTGTTTGAGGGCACTACACTCTCCATCGTCACCGCAGTTTGTTTACTGTGATGGCTTGTGTCTTGCTATAATGAAGGAAACTATGTTATCTGTTCGCCAAATGCCAGTGGAGTCGCCCACGGTGCATAGAGCTCCAACAGAGCTTCTCGCCTAAGACATAATATACATAAAGGCCTTCTGATGTACTTCTAAAAACAAGCTAATGAAAGCTTCGTGAATGCCAACAGAATATTATTTGATATAGTGCTAGGAGATGAGCTCCCAGTTCGGAGGGCATGCAAAATGCACCGTGGCCACAGCAGTGGAATAAAGCATCCCGTGTTTACAGAGATGGAGCAGGTACATGGAGTCACCATGATTCAGAGGTGACTTGGCCGCAAATAACAACAGCAGGGCACTCTCGGAAGCAGTGCTGTCCCTTTGTCATCCCAGAATAATCTAACTAGATCTAACCACTGACATACTGATGTGGGAGGAGGGACATGGAATCTGACGGTGCCAACAAGGAGCACTCAGAGAGGCACAGTGTGACACTTTCTGATATCGCTGACAGAGCATTTCTGATCCAAAGTTTGACAGTTGGAGAACATGAACGGAAGTCCAACCTCGTCCAGAGAGCAGGGCCATCCCATTATGGATTGTACTAGGTCAACCGTCAGGTCTCTTCCTGATTATTGAGAATATAATATTTTCTTGGACACTGAGAGTTATTTTAACGGGTATTCAGATAGTTCATGAGGAAATGCAGCAAGATGGTGATTTAAATGAAAAACCCTTTCATTTCACATACACACACACCACAAACACACATGCATATCTGAGTATTTATGAATATTCCCAAACCAAATTCACCACCATAAAGTCCCTGGTAGAGCTGTGGCTCAGGTGTTGAACTGTAAGCTTCTTGGCCCAAACCCACCACCCCCACTTTATGGGAGAAGGATGAGGTTTTCTCCTGTAAACCCTATACAGCTTCACAATTAGTTAGGATATATATATATATATATATATATATATATATGATATATATATATAATGATAAGGGTCTTATCATATATATATATATATATAATGATAAGGGTCTTAGGCAAGTCATATATACACACATACATACATATAACTGGTCCTTAGTTCATGCCAAGAGAACTTGACAATTTAATGTCAAATCAATAAACAGAAAAAGAAAATGATGATGATGTCAATACTATGTCAATTGCACTATAGAAATATTTAATCCTGGTCTGTCTGTGGTGGAACACTGTGTTGGGCTCTGCTGACTCACAGAATTGGCAGGCAATATAGTAGACTGTTGATAACTCCCCAGGCCACATGGCAGGCCACTGGCACAGGTCCCATGAAGCCAGATGCCAGAGACAAGCCAGTAGGAAAAATGGTAAGGGAAATCATATATGTAAAGAGACACACATATATGAAGAAGACCACACTCACAAGGTGATACCATCAGTCTGCCACCTGAATAAAGGATTACCTTGCTACACAGAGCATCATGGAGTTGCTTATATTATATTAGGCTTAAACTACCAAGCCAAGTTGACAAAAAGCTGAATATCAGAGACACCCACTTTGACAACAGATCCAGAAGATACTAGAAGATACCTAGTGTACTTCTGTTGGCCTTGACCGTTCTAAGGAGCTCAAGATGAAAGCTGATCATCTGTTTAATAAGGAGACCCTTTTGCAGTCATTATTAGTACCAGACTAAAACACTCTTAAAAAGACCCATTCCCATGGCCACATCTAATGGGCTTTCCTGGGAGCAATGACTTGTATGGAAAAGGCCCTGACCTGTTCTATACTTATCTGAAAACATCTGCATGAAGCAATAGACTTGAGTATTCTTTTTATCTCTCAAGGTAAATTGGATTTCTTAAAATCTCTAGGTGTTTGGTGAGAAAGGTAGGGAGATGAAATACTGAAAAACACACCAATAGCTGCTACTTGAATTAATCACACCATTTCAACAAGAAAACTCCATTTAAACTGCTGAGGAAACCAATAATGACAGTGAGCTACTACTTAGAAACCAACATGGTTTTATTTCTAGGTTCAACAATTCAACTCTCTGGTTACTTAGGACCTGTGCTAGTCTGGGTACTTTAGAGAAACAAATCCACAGAAGCTCATGTATAAGAGAGAGTTTTATATAAAGGTTAAGTGCACACCAAGAAAACATCCCAACCCAATGCTGCCCAAGCCCACAAGTCCAATATTCACCCATATGTCCGACACCAATCCACAAAGTCCTCTTCCATCTCACAAAACACACACTATGACTCTGACTGCAGGAGGAAAGCCGGATCAGTAAATGTGTAAGCATCTCAGCACTGGCAGGGCTCTCCACCCAGCTGTTCCAGCACCCAAGGCTGCATCGTTGTAGGTCAATGTGGCTTCTCCTCAGGGAAGTCTTGCAGGAAGTGAGCCTTTCCAGCTAAAGCAGGGAACTGGCTAAGGCAGCTGCACCCTGGTCCGACCATCAGAAAGCAGGAGACCCGAGAACTAGAAAGGCCAGCTTCACGGAGCCGTTTATCTCTCCACCATTCAATTAACCCCACATGTGTTTATTGGCCAGGTTGGCACAATAATCTTTAACTATATCAAGACCAAATCGTGTGAATGGGCCCTCACTGATGCTTGGCTACTGCTCTCCTAACTGGATCTGAGGCTTTTCTATCGTTTCTGACCCAAGTGCATGTCAATTCCAGGTATTTTGGAGTGCAAGCTCTTCCATTTTATTTTGCTCAGTGTGAGACGGCTTCTCCTGAATCAGCCATTGAATGAGCTCCCAAAAACTCCTTGAGTGAACTGAATGAAATCTGAAGGATTGGTCAACCTCTCTTTCAATGTACCCTCCACTCACAGGACCTGGCTACATTATTTATTAAGCTTTAGACAGAGGGACAAGAAAAGGCTGTAAGGCTTTTATTTTATTTTATTTATTTTTTTAAAATCAATTTATTGGGGCTCATACAATTCATCACAATACATAGATCAATTGTGTAAAACACATCTATACATTTGTTGCCCTCATTATTCCCAAAATTCGCTTGCCTCTTGGGTTCCCGGAATCAGCTCATTTTCCTTTTCCCCCCCTCCCCTTCCCTTCCTCCTCCCCTCTCCCCCATGCACCCTTAATAATTTATAAATTATTATTGTATCTTATATTACACTGTCCGGCGTCTCCCTTCACCCACCCTTCTGCTGCCCGTCCCCCAGAGAGGAGGTTATATGTAGCTCCCTGTGATCCATTTCCCCTTTCTACACCCCCCTTCCCTCCTGGTATCGCCACTGTCACCCCTGGTCCTGAGAGGTTCATCTGTCCTAGATGAACCTTTTTTTTGAAAGCAAAAAATCCTGAGTTAAAAAACTTAGTTCTACCAATCGTCCTCAACTTCACTATTCTCAACTATAAATTATGGTAGCAGTGATAATTGAGTGAAAGAGTATATGTAATGGGTCTAGTAAACTTTTACAGAGTAGAAATGCTCGTCTCACTAGCCTTTTTCTTCTCTGCCTGCCTACCTAAGATTAAAGCCTTACAGATCTAGTTACATGGCCAAGTGGGCAGAAACTATGTTCACCCTATTGTCTATGCCTACCCAAGAAAATCTTTGGTAGGAAAAAAGTTATAAAACATGGCCTCCACGATTGGTTCACTAATACTTTACTTCTTTCAATATCATTGGTTATTGGTGAAGGTTAGGACGTAACACAATATAATTGGGGCTTCAAGTGACCTCCATTGCTAAATAGCTTGGGGAACAGGTTTTTCGCGACTGCCTACTCTTGTAAACAGTTGTGCTCTTAAAAACGCACAGGGGAAGTTCTAGCCTGCCCTATAGGGCTGCTATGAGTTGGCATCAACTCAATGGCAGTGAGTGACATGACTCTGGTTAACCAAGAACTTATGAGCCTTTATGGGATTTTTGATCTGATCAATGTTCTTTCTGATTGGCAAACTGGTGATGGCTTCCTTCTCTTTCCTGTCTCTCTGCCTCACTATGTTTATTAGGAGAAGGCAACTCCCAAGGAAGATGATCCAGGCTGCTGCTGTGCCTTCAAGGAGATAGGATCAAAGGCTCTTTGTTAACCAGAGTCACTATTGGAAAGCAGAGCAATGGAAAATATTGACTGATATATTTTTATTCTGCAGAATATCAGCACTGTGTTACTGTATAGAAACATATTAGAATATTAACTTACACTACTAGAATTTTCCTTATTGCTGTCTATTTATTTTTGAGACTTGATGAAAGAGAGATCAAACACTGGAATGGAATCCATTAAAAAGATGCAGCATTGAGAATAAAGTCTTAGTGGAACCATAAGGGTGGGACCAAGATAGGGAGCTATATTATAGCAAGGAGGCAAGTGAAGCGACAAAACGGTATAATAGGCAGGGGCCCCAAAGGCCATTCCATGTGACCATGAACATGAACTCTTCACTCCAAAAGGGGCACCAAAAACAAAAGTGCTCCAGAAGTCTCGAATTCATATCAAAATCATCTTAAAATACATTTTAGCAAGAAATTTTTTGGCCTAGAGCTCTTCAGGCAAAGCAATGAACAAGTACACAAACAAAATTAGATGTACAAGGGAATAACTACCTACAGATGTGCTCATTTGACAGCTTTCTCTATTTCACTAGGCCTTGAGGTTCCCAGGAGCCACAAGCAGGTTATAGTAGTTTACCATCCTGTGTTTTCTACTCCTGTAAAAAGTTAGAGTCTCAGAAACCCACGGGGTCAGTGCTGCCCTGTTCTCTGGGGTTACTATGAGTTGTAATTGAGTCCATAGCAGAGAGTGAGTGAGATCTTTCAATAGAGATATTTAAAACAAACAGGCACTTTGGGCATTTCTGTTCGGTAAGTAAATTTACTTCTTTCTATATCTTTGTCTAAGTAAAAACATCTCAGGGATGTAGTCAATAAAATTGGTAGCCTCTGACCTCTGGGGTTGGTGACAAAAACTTGCTTCCCTTGCAAATAATAAAGCTTGATGATTGTCCAGGTTTTGATAGTTATATTATACAAACTGTATAATTCCAACTGAATCATTGGTCTGTTTTACTTCTCTCCACAAGGAACATCACAGACAAAGCATGGAGACTACGAAATAGGAACTGATATTCTACCTGGGCCTGGCTGATTAGGTAATTTCCATAACTTCAACATTTGACTGAAAACTGAAATTCATCCCGGGATGGAAAGTATTGAGGGATGCCTAAAGTGAACTTTGTGGGCCCTCATAGGGTTTACATGTTTTCTTGACAAATGGAAGGCAAATGCAGTTTGTTCAGAGCAGGGATGGGGAGAATAGGGCAGGGAAATCCCAAAGTGATTGGCAGGTGATGGGAGCAGTGCTGGCCCGATCTCACACAATAAATTTGGCCTCCGATTGAGCTTTGCAGTTGGTATTGTAGATAACCAGTCAGGGAAGGGGCCACTGGGATGTGGGTAGCAATTATCTTTGTCTCCTTTGGTGGTGATACTGCTTAATTATAGAATGAAAACAATCCAGAAGGGGATACCAATCACTTAGCACATAATTTAATAATAGTTCTGTGAGTTGATAATGTAAGCACTTTGGTCTTGAAATAACAACTCTATTTTATGTGAGCCTGGGAATTTTGAATACAGATTTCGTTTTTCACCAAATAGAAACCTGAAAGTTGACAATTCTGCTGCTGGCTCAGTTTTGTGGGCAAGCAAACCCACCACCAGAGCTGGGAAATGTCTATTGTGTGTCTCCTCCATTCACAGTAGATACCAAGTTACAAGGTGGAGATAAGAAGAGGTCCTTTTACCACAGGCTGACTCAACCTGAGAAGGGAGCAGAGAGGAGCCTTATACAAATTTCATCCACCAGAGAGAGAGAGTAATTTTTCAGGTGTCCTTAAACTCACATTTTGTTAAGTAGAGGAAGGCCCTGCTCTAACATGCCCAGAGGCTGAGGGATAGATCCCACCACTGTGAACGAACTGGAGAGTGGTCTCTCCCTCACCTGACTCCAGGGCACTTGTGATTTAGAGAGCAGCCTTCCAGCATGCTCAGCCGCTCAGCTGTCTCCTAAGGGAGTGCTTTAGATGAACAAATGCGAACGTTCTAACATTAGTACGGAGATTGTGACAGCATGTTAAATATTTCACTTACCTGACATTGCCCTATTGACGCACTGCTATCATTTATTAAGTCAGTTTCCTGGTGATATTATCTGACTACTTTTCAGAGTGAAGATTAATTTTCAATATCGTCTTCCCTCAACCTGCAAACATGATTTTTATTGGTTTTTTTTTTCTTTCATCTTATTACTATATTCCACTAGTGCTGTGTCTGACCCTGACCCAAACTATGGTACTTTCAGTTGTTTCCTACGCATGTGAAATTTGGGCCGTGAATAAGGAAGACCAAAGAAGAATCGATGCATTTGAATTATGGTGCCAGCCAAGAGTGGACCGCCAAAAGAGCAAACAAACCTGGCTTGAAGAAGCACAGCCAGAATGCACCGTAGGGCAAGCATGGCGAGACTTTATCTCACATACTTTGGACGTGTGGTCAGAAGGATGTAGCAGAAGAGAGGAAGACTTTGGACAAGATGGATTGATATGGTGGTGACAACAAAGGTCTCAAACATTCGAACAATTGCCAAGGTGGCACCAGACTGGAAGGTGTTTCTTCTGCTGTACATAGGGCTCTGATGAATTCAACAGCACCTGACAACAAGTTGTGTGTAAAAGATGGTATGCCCCTAACTGCCTGAGTAGGTGAGAGCTCATGAAAAGTAAGTGGGGAAGGGAGGCCCAGGGAGTCGTGGTGCATATCAAAAGTGGTGTACAGTAGAAACCCTGGACTCAACCGCATCAGTGCTCAGCATAATCAGATTTCAACACAAAATGTCAAGAAAATTTTGCATCAGAGCTTAAACCAAACATCAGAATCTGACCGATGCATGTGACTTTTGCAAACCAAAACAGTTCATGTTTCGGTCACTTGGCCTTAGTTAGCCTTGTTGGTACACAGTTTAAACCTTCTGCAGATGTGTTCCAAGCATTTTGCTATCGTTTCCTTAGTTTTGGGGGCCTTTTGTACTGTTTTTGGATTTTTTTTAAAAAGGGTCCTTAGAAAGAGTTTTTTGAAAAGAATCATCATGATAAGGAACTGGTTAGCCATGCTATTGATATTGTTGATGATAAGTTAGTAAACCATTTTAGAAAACAGTTAAGGAAACGCCAACAGCAGACTACATAAAGCAGATTTTTTTTTTTTTT
>NW_022103955.1:2837340-2859322 GCF_000313985.2 Echinops telfairi
CCCGAGAACTAGAAAGGCGAGGCTTCACCACCCATTTATCCCTCCACCTTTCAATTAGCCCCACATGTGATTATCGGCCAGGTTAGCACAATTAACTAACTCAGAAGTCAAGCAGCAAGCATGGAAATAAGGGACCATACATAGCTCCAGATGCCTGATGCTGCAGCAGCCCAGGAATAAGTGATTTTCACCCTTGATGCAGTTGAAATGCCCAGTCAGAAGTCATCAAAGTGAAGACTTTTAGTAGGATAAAAATAAAGCCATTGCTTCCTTCTTTCCAAGTACTTTATTCATTCCATGAGGATTTATAAACTAATGACTATGAGCTATGTATTGTGAAGCAGTGGTAATCAAGGGTGGGTCTCTACATTGTTAAGTATAACTTCCATTCACCACTGTGCCATGTGTATTACTGTTGCTGTTCAGTGCTTTTGAGTTATTAATTCCTGGAGCCTTGCTTTCGGGTTACCATAAAACCACTGGGTCTTGATCATATGCTACCTCCTGAAATGACTGAATGTAGACTAGCTCTTTTGGGTACAGCGATTCTATATTCCTTTCACAGATGGAGGTCCAAGTCAAAGGAAATAAAGGGTAGGGACTGTTATCCTAGGGTTGGCTCTACAGAGTTGGAAGGCAGTGCAAACCCATAGGTGTCAAAAGATGACTCTCTTCATATTTTATGCTTGGTGAGGTCTCATGGGAAAAGTTTGGGTTCTCTCTGACCTTGTTGTGAGTTATTACCTAGGGTCCTTTTGTGAGAAGCCTCTTCTTTAATTCCCTGTATCACTTACATCTGCGCCACCAGGGAAGTGGGCCCGTGTTTGTTTTGGGGGCTCTGTAACAGATGTTAATGGAACTGATAGCTTAGCTATGGACTAAAGTATTTCATATCAGCTAGAAACGGGTTTTTTTTTCATTTTTGAGAGATTTTAGTAACATGAATAAAAACTCTTTACTATAGTTCACCTATGAGAGTGAAGATGGGTATGTGAAGGCCTTTCTGACCATAGAGCCTGAACTTATTGTATGTTAATCCCATCACTGTCTTAGAGAAAGGACCACAAATGTCTGAGTTCATGTGAACCTTTTGCCATTATAATTTGTGTAGTTCACTGACACATTTTACTTATAAAATGCCAATTATTTTTCTATTTGCAAGCCTAATGTCAATATACTCCTCTGTCTGTTAGATGGGATTCACATATGGCCCACAGCAGCATTTAATGATAGCAATGCCATTTATACGTAGTCTACTTCCTTATAGCTAAACACTTCGCCTGTTGATGCTGTTTCTTCAGCTACGACTCCCTCGTGGTTTTCTGAATGGATTCTTTTGATTAGATTCACCAGGATAGATTACATTGGGGAATGTAGTATAGCTTACATGTAGTTAACTGATCTTCTATGACCTTAGATTAGAAAGCAAAATAATACTATCCTGTAACTCAGGTCTCAAAAATGAAGGGTCATCTTACAATTAAATAAATCTACTTAAAACAATGTGTCTCAGGTACTTAAAACTGGCATATAAAAACTGGGAAAATTGACATAACAAAATATTAGTAGCTACTTCTGGATGGTGGGATTGGTGGTAATATTAGCTATCTTAAAACCTTCCCATTTTATTAGTAGTTTATAATAATGAACATAATTGTATGGGCAATACAATAATTACATAATTGTATAAACAAAAATAAATAAAATGTATTCTATCTTAGTTTATAAAATGTTACAAAAATAGTATATAAATTCTATTTATGCTGTACATCTAGGAAGTCCCTTGGAAGTTGCAGATGTAAGTTGACATGCATAAAGTCTCAATTCCAGGCTTTTGTCTCAAGCACTATGATAAAATTTTAATACTATTCCCATATTAAACAAATATAGCCTATGGCATGATATTTTTTAAAACTTTTCTCAGTATAACCATTGACATGGCAAGTGGAAATTCGGAGAGGAAAAGGAGCCACGATGCACAGGCATTCGTCAAACCTCGATGATCCTGACTTCAATTCCCCTCTTATTTGCGTCCAGAGGGAAAGGAAGCTATGCCTGGCTCTGGCGCAGTGCAGGGATTCTGCCCACTGCCTGGCACACATGCTCAACTCTATCCAAATGGCTGACCCTCTGGAGAAGATTGAATTAGAAATAAACCGACTGCTTGATCCCCAGTGTATATGGTAATCAAGGAAATTACCTATCTTGTAGACAGGAACTCAATAAATAAAAGACATCGCCACCTTAAATCCACACTATTATGTCAGGACTCAAGCAAGTGTGTGAACAAAAATTGTACCATATGGGTAGTCTTATGCTTTAATGCTGTTAATTAACTTTAAGGAGTCCTAGGTAAGTGAAGCTTCCAAAAGCAAGCAGAAAAAAATTAAGTCCTGCGGGCTTTATTTAGATAAACACGGCTGTCAGAAATTGCAAAAAAGGAGATGGGAGAAGGTGGCTCTCAGATAAAAGCACGGGAAGAGCCCCTCAGAGACCACCAGAGAGGTTTCAATAGGAGGGATAGCCCGCACCATCTGGCAGCAAGAAACTCAACTCAACAGCTAAGTAGCTCCATGCTTCTTAAAGCAAGAGCACAGCCACATCGGCCGACAGGCACTCCCCTTTACCAATGACCAGCGGCATGAGCCACTTGTGTGGACTCAGTGCATCCCAGACACAGCCTGACTTTCCTGGTCTCTGAGGCAACCTGACCAGCCAACACTTTAGAGTGATTGGCTCTGGCCGCTCTTCGTGGGCTGCGTGGGCAGCGTGGTGCAGATAGCCTCGATACCCAGCTGTGCTATCGCCATTTTTATCTTTGTCCTGTCTTCTGCCTCCTCAAGTGCCCGCCCCCTCCCCCAGGAGGCACACACATGCACACAATAATATGACTAAAGGAGCAGAAATCCCCAACCAAATGGCAGTTTTGTTTTTTTACTCTATTTTGCTTTCGTCAGTGTTGGTGCTTTTATTCTATTAGCATGCTTTTATTATTTTATTCAAGTCTTCTCCCACCTCCTCCCCCGGTCTGAGCCCACCCTCCAAAGAATATGCGTTTTCTGAGGTAAAAGAAGAAGGCTGATAGGTTCAGGCACACCTGTGCAATCAAGGATTTGTTTCCCCCTTTTTCCCCTGAGTGCACAGACCCATCCACATTCACGCTGCCATAGCAACAGACTTCCAGTGCCCACCCCCAAGCCACACTCTACGTCTTTTGTCTCTCCTCTTTTTTACATGTCCACACTCTTTAGGCCTTCTTTTTCTCCTTGTCTTTTTATGTTTTATCTTCTTACCCCTCTCTCTATTTCCTTCCTTCTCTCTTTTCTTCTTCAATAATACTTCTTAAATATATATATAGATAAATTCTCTTCTGGTCTGAATATTTGCTTACATTTTTCTCCTCTTCAATCCATTATTACTTTCTGCTCTCTCTTTTTCTTGTTAAATATATTTCCATGAGCCTATTAATTTCAATTAATCTTAAAATACCTTTTCCCATTATTATTATTTTTAATCATTTTATTGGGGCCCATACAACTGTTATCACAGTCCATATATACATTAATTGTATAAAGCACATTTGTACATTTGATACCCTCATCATTCTCAAAACATTTGCTCTCCATGTAAGCCACTAGCATCAGCTCCTCATTTTCTATGTACCTCCCCACTCCCACCTCCCTCATGAACCCTTGATAATTTATATATTATTATTTTGTCATGTCTTACACTGTCCAACATCTCCCTTTCCCCACATTTCTGTTGTCCATCCCCCAGGGAGGAGGTTATATGTAGATTCCTGTAATCAATTCTCCCTTTCCATCCCACCCTCCCTCCACCCTCCCACTATCGCCACTCTCACCACTGGTCTTGAAGGGATCATCCATCCTGGATTCCCTGTGTTTCCAGTGTCCATCCTCGGATCTAGCCAGATTTGTAAGGTAGAATTGGGGTTATCATAGTGGGTGGGGAGGAAGCATTTAGGAAGTACAGGAAATTTACATGTTTTATTGTTGCTACACTGCACCCTGACTGGCTTGTCTTTTCCCCATGACCCTCCCATAAGGTGATGTCCAGTTGCATACAAATGAGCTTTGGGTTTCCACTCCACACTCCCCCTCATTCAAAATAATATGATTTTTTGTTCTTTGATGACTGATACCTGATCCTTCAACTCCTTGTGATCACACAGGCTCTTGTGATTCTTCCATGTGGGCTTTGTTGCTTCTGAGCTAGATGGCCACTTGTTTACCTTCAAACTTTTAAGACCCCAGACAGCTATATCTTTTGATAGCCGGGCACTATCAGCTTTCTTCACCACATTTGCTTATGCACCCGCTCTGTCTTCAGCGATTGTGTCAGGAAGGTGAGCATCATGGCATGCCAGTTTAACAGAACCAAATATTCTTGCATTTAGGGAGTACTTGAGTGGAGGCCCAATGTCCATCTGCTTCCTTAATGCTAAACCTATAAATATATGCACATAGATCTATTTCCCCATCCTCATATATAAATATATTTATATATGGACATGCCTTTATTTACACCTCTATAAATGTCCTTTGCCTCCTAGCTCTTTCCTCTATTTCCTTTTACTTTCCTCTTGTCCCATTATCATGCTCAGCCTTCATTTGTGTTTCAGTAATTCCTCTGGGTTACAATTACCCTTGATCACGCCCTACCAGGCCTCCTACACCCTTCTCACCACCGATTTGGATCACTTGTTCTTCCTTTGCCCCTGGATTTGTTAACACCACTTCCTATCCCCCCACCTCCCCCTCTTCCATGTCCCCCTGGAACTCTCAGTCCCATTGTTTTCATCCAGCCTATCTTATTTAGATAGACCTGCCCTTTTCCCATTATTTTACAAATCTGTGGGTCTATCTAGATGGCTGTTTATTATTACTAGCCTTACCTTATATTCCTCTTCTTCCTCCCCCAACACAAACACACTGTCCCCATTTCCCATCTCTCTCTTCTTTCCTCCACTTCACCAAGGAATGTTTTCTGGCTCTAATTGTACTTCACCCACCTCACTAGTCAGAGTCAATTACGCCTGGATGACCCAGCAGCTCCCATGCCACTAACAGTTGCACCACGATGCGGAGGAAACAGCAGTCAAACGCTGTAAATCCCCCCTCCCAAATCAAGAAAAATAAATACAAACCATTGAAAATCACCTGAGCCAAGTGGTGAACTCTGAAAAAGAGGCCCTGGAACTCTCAGAACAGAATTCAGAAGCATAATTTTTGGGTCACTTCAAGAGATATGGGGAGCAGTCATGGAACAATGGAAGAGATTGGAAAACTCAAATGCTTAAACCAAAGGGAATCCCAGAAGATAAACAATGAGATAAAAGAATTATGCAACACTGTGAGATACCTGGAGAATATAATTGAAGAAAAAGAAAACGGAAGCAATCACCTCAAAGACGATCACTTTGGGTATAACTGATGAAAGAAGCAATCAACAACAACAAGGAAGGAATTGGAAAAAAGCCTGAGAACGATGTGGGACATATTCCCAACATCACAAAAGAGGTGGAAATAACTTTTCAAGAAGCTGAGAGACCCCCAAATAAAAGCATAACATCAACATAGTAAAACTCTCCAAATTCAAGGAAAAGGAGAGGATCCCGAAGGCAGAGAAAAAGAACAATCACCTGATCACCAAGGAACCGATTCGAATGAGCTCAGAGATCTCTGCAGAAGCTATGCATGTAATAAGACTGTGACATATGTCAAATTCTGAAAGAATAGCCAACCAATAGACAGCTACACATTCTCTCAAATATTAGAAAGAAGCAAAGGTATTTCAAGAAAAGGAAAAACTAAAGGAATTCATTAAAACAAGATTATCATTACAAAAATTATTAATAGGAACACTATGGACAGAGAATCAACAGCAGCAGGCAAACCTGAGCATCACCCTGGACAAAAAGTAAGCGTGCATAGTGGAAAGGAAAATAGATGACTGAATCATGAAAAATTAAACATTTATGCACATGAAAAGACTTTATCCGAAAAGTAAAACAAGAGTCCCTGGTTTGGACAGAAATCTTTAGCAAAGACACAACAGACAGATTTTGAAAATCTATAGAACTATGCAGCATCTCAATAAGGAAAAAAGATAAATACAATGAAATGTTTGACAAAGGGTATGAATAGACAATTCACAAGGGAATTGTTGCCTACAACAACTGAAAATAGAATAGCATATACCACAAACATACATCTCCTCTTCCACGTTTATCGCTTCACAGTTCACAGCAGTAAGAAGCTGCAAACAGCCCAAATGCCCATCAATAGAAGCATGGATAAAGAAGCATTGGTAAGTACACACAATGGAATACTATGAATCCCTGGAAAATAGCGATGAAACCATGATGACAAAGATATGGATGTGGGAACCATTATGCTAAGTGAAGTTACTCGATCAAAAAAGGACAAATATTACAGGAGTCCACTGCTATAAAGATAAATGCCAAGACTAAGGCAGGCTTCTGATTTACAGTTACATAATCTTCTAATCCAGTTTCCCAAGCAGTAAGGTCCAGAGCCTGCTTAGTGTTTATGGACCATACATTGCCACCTTAACATGTACATCTTAAAAACCACTTTGATGAAGGAGACCTACCTCAGCTAGGGTCAGTTTCTCAAGATGTGGGGAGAGGTAGAAGACCATCAAGTTGTTGCCACACAACCCTGTGCTAACACCACAAATCAACAGACACTTCTACAAGAGTGATAAGCAAAAGTTAGTGGACATTCTAATCCAAATGGGCTGGAGCGGGGAGAGGGCCCTGAATGTCTCAGAGAAAGCAACGACACTTCTATTGATGGGTAAACTGGGTGAAGCAGCCTATATTTGGGAAAAAATTACTTAACAGTGCTTAAATAGAACTTAAGTGTAGAATACACCCAGTACTACGTTTCTAATTAGATACTTTTGACCTAGTTTCTATCCGGCCCTTGGTGACCCATGCCTTGTGCTATGAACTACTGGGCCTTTAGACTCTGACCTTTCAAGGCACATTCTTCATAGACTACACCAGAGGATTTGATATGGAAGTCCCTCTAATTGAGCTGGGCTTCACCTCAAACAAGAGAGTGGCACACTCCCTCAGACCTAAAGCTGAATTGCCCTGATGTGAGAGAAGCAGATGACTGATATCCCATGGTTATGGGATTGGTGGTGGTTGTATTTTGGTTTGGATCTCGTGCTTTCAGGGTCTTGGGCTAAATTGTCTACAGAAACAAATCTGCTGACACTCATCTATGTGTAAGAAAAAATTTTATGTCAAAAAATTATTATATAGCCAGCCTAGCCCAACCGAAGTCCATAAGTCCAATGATAGTCCATAATTTCCTCTTCAGATTTATATAGCCACATGCCAATGATGCAAATTTAAGGACTGGGAAGCTGGAAGGTCACCAACCAGTGGGTACTGAGTCATGTGGATCCACAATTAGTAGAAAGCTGGCAGGGTGCCTACAGTTCTCAGTGTCTGCAGCAGAGTCCCTGCAGGCAGGAAGTGAAGGGGAAGAGACAGAGAGAGGTTCCCAGGTCCACTCCCATCCCATTATAAGAAGGCCACAGCCCCATCTGGCTGCAACTGATAGATATATGATGGATGCATCATCTGGCTGTAACTTGATTGACATGTTAGATCCATCTTCAAGTTGACTTAAAATCAACTAACTACCACAGACCACCTCTTATCCACTTAACACCTTTACACAATTCTTTAGCCATGCATAATCTTTAAACAAAACAATAATAAAATTATGTTTGTACCTAATAGGACAAAACTAAAATACATACAAGAGAAAATACACCAGCCTCCTATAAGTCTTCTTTTCTATAAGTGAACCAAATAATAATATCCTATACTTCACAATTGTAATTTTGTGAACACCAAGTACCTTAATCCTGTAACTCTGTCAACATCTTCCCCCACGTATGAAAGTTTTTAGGCCAGCCACTTCATGCCTTTATCGCCTCCATTTTGGGTATCCAAACTCTACAGTGCCCATTTCTATCAACCCAGTGCTTTGAGGAAAAAATCATGTTCTTTGTTGGGAAGCATCTTTATTCCAGTGGAACTTCATTCCAGTGCCTGCATCCATCAACACAGGCAAACCAGGGCAAGCTGGCCATCAAAATGCAACCATCCAAAGGGTCTTCTATTCATCAGATGGGTTTCTGGTCCACTCAGTCATAACCATTCCAAGCTAGATCAATAGGTGCCATAGCCAGCTACGAAGTTCTCCACAGAGTCCCTCTGCTTCAGACCCCTGGCCTTGTCACACATTCTCAACAGCTCTTCCTCACCCCAGGTTAGATCATGCCATAGGCTCAACTTCTGCAGAACTCTTTGAACTTCAGACTAGCCAGCCCCCTCTCATCTCTCCTCTAGGCCCTGTAAACCAATTCTATGAGTATCAATGGCCAAACTCAACCTGTCTCCATTGCTGCCTTTCCCCCACTTCCACACAACAAGTGGTTCCAGTTGGCCACTTTTCAAGCATTTCAGGCTCCCTTCAATATTGAGTTCTTGAGGGGAGATTTCTTTTATGGTTTCAGACTTTCCCAGCTTGGGGACAACCTACCTGCTTAAAATTTAAAAAGCCAAAGTACCCTTTCCCCTCCCTTCAGTTTGCCAAGGACTCTAGTGTAAGTCTTTTAAATGCAAATGACGGAGCACTAAATGTACTGAATGGGGCTTACCTTTTCTAACCTTTCCAGACAATTCCTAATATACATTTAACAGATCCAATTTAATGGCTGGAGACAGTGGATTTACAAACTCTCTCTAATTGTGCTTCACAATAATCATTTCTATCACATTATATCAATAACAGTAAGTAGCAGCAATCAATGTAATACTAGTACAGCCAGAGCCTAAACACAACAGTCAAACTCAATCCTTTCTCATCTAAACTACTCCATTCATAAACAATATGTCCATACAACCTGGGTAGGATCAAGCCTTGTGTCGGTCATTTTGACTAAGCAGCATTTTGCCTCAGAGACGTGTAAGAGGTGTTTGCATCCTGAGCTGCAATTTAACACCCATTACATTTATTTGCTCCATTTCAGGTCGGAAATAACCAAACATAGGATGTAAGGATAAAAAATCAGACTCCAGCTAACAATCGAGTAAAGCCTGTGGCCATATATGACCTCCAGCTATCCAAAGAAGAAAAATCCAACTGCTGTAAGGCAGAGGTCAGATAATCCTCCACTCTCCCTCTTCATGATTTTTTTCTCTAGTAACCCACTCAACAAGTCCCATAATGTGTTGTGTTGGGATGTCTAGAGAAACAAATCCAGTGATACTCAACTATGTTATAAGAAGGAGCTTTATATAAAGAAGTAATTGTATATGAAGATGACATCTCAGCCTAGCCCAATCCAAGTCCATAAGACCAATGCTAGTCAATAAATTCCTCTTCAGACTCATATAATCATATGTCAATGATGCAGAATGATGGACTAGGAGGCAGGAAGATCACAGGTCGGTGGATGCAGAGTTCTGTGGATCCAAAGTCAGTGGAAAGATGGCAGGGTGCCGGCTGCTCTCAGTGTCAGCAGCAAAGTCCCAGCAGGCCAGAAGCTAAGGGGCAGAGAGAGAGGGAGATCTCCAGGTCCCCCAATTATTAAAAAGGCCACATCCCTGAAGATGCATGATCAAGTTGTGCCTGACTAACAGTTTAGAGTCAACCCCTAAACTTCCATACATCTTCAAGTTGACCTAAACTCATCTAACTACCCCAGTGCCCAGAGAATGATGGCCTGGGGCTAGCAGACATTTTTAATGTTAATGCTCTCCTTGTTTCTTCTTCCTACTTTTCTCTCACTGTCCCTGTCTCTGTCTCTCTCTGACCCTCCTCCCCCAGCAAACAGTAGACAACATCCGTAGTCATACAGCCCAGTCGCATCCATAGCTAATGAAACAGCTCTACTAGATGAGGGCCACTACCATCTCCTGTACCATCTGATAAGGCAAAACTATTACAGATTACACTGGCTAGCCTGCCCTCAACCGTGTTATAAGAAAAGAAAACAAAGAAATACACACACACACACAGACACACACATTCTCTATCATATCCACCAGAAGACAGATGATGAATGCCTAATGTTCTATCAACAAATAGCCATCAATTATAGAAATATAATAACACCACAATACCTCGGTGATAACACTTTATAGTTTACATGAAGAAAGATGGGGGAGGGAGGGGAAAAAGAGGAGCTAATAGCAAGGGCTCAAGTAGAAAGAAAATGTTTTGAAAATGATGATGGCAACATAGGCACAAATGTGTTTGATACAATTGATGTATGGATTATTATAAGAGCTGTAAGAAACTTCAATAAAATGGTTTATTTTTTAAAAAGAAAGAAAGAAACAAGATAGAGTGGCCAAACAAGTGATCAAAGTACAGTCAGAAGACCTTTCTCAGGAAGAAATGACATAGGAACTAACCTAATAAGGACCTCAGAAGAATTCTATTTAGACTGCTCTGTATTTAGTGTTTTTGTTTTTGTTCTTGGAGGGTGGAACAGATTTAGACAGTTTGAGAAAAATATCAAGAAAGGCACAGATGAAAGCAAGAGAAACACAGAAAATATTTTTAGAAGAATTTGAGAAGGCACTATGAAAACATTCTGACAGAAAATGAAAAATTAAAGCCATAAAAAACAGAAATAGAAATCCAAAAGACTAATATTAAGACTTCAGGTATAAATAATGCATTGAGAGGGCAAACACATAGAGCTGAATCAATTAGAGAGCTGGAAGACAAATCTCTCAATACTACTCTACTAGAGGGACAATCAGGAAAATGAACAAACACAATCCAAAGAAAATGAAAGAATTATTTGGGATGCTATCAAGAGAAAGAAATTATATATGTTTGGAAATCCAGAACAGGAAGAAACAACAAAAAACAGAAATTATTGAAGCGCTGTTGGGAGAAAATCTCGCTAACACTTATAAAAGGTGGTTAAGATATGCATTCAAGAAGCCCACTGGGCTCCAAACAGGGCAGCCCCCAAGGAAACCCACCACAGCATGTTATAATCAAACTTTCTAAAACTAAACACATGGAAAGTTACTTAAAACAACTTGGAAAACATAAACAGTTGTCTACTCAGGGTTATTAATAAGGCTAAACTCTGGTATCACAGCAGAAATCATGCAGGGAAGAAGGCAATGCAGAGACATTGAAAAAGCTGGGGGTGGGGGGTGGGGGGAAGTCAACCAAGATTCACATAACCAGCAAAATTGTCCTTCAAATACAAAGGTAACATTATTTTAAAAGAAAAAAAAAGGCAACGTTAAAGGAATTGTGAAAACCAGACCAACCTTACTAAGGGGAGTCCTTTGGGCTGAGAATCAACAACACCAGACAACAACCTGAGATTAATATACATATGTATACATAATATACGTATAAGTCAACCCAGGTATCAAAGTAAGCAAACTAAAGTCTTCAAAACCGAAAATAGGAAACCAGTGTTACCAATCTGTAATGAAAACAATTACAAAGTAAATGGTGGAGATAAGGTAGTTTACTGATGTTCAAATGGAGAAGACGTTAAGTAGATTTCAAGAGAGGACAGACTGGTTTAAATCTGGGAAGAAATTAATTTCAGAGTAACCTATAAAAAAACAAAACAAAACAAAAATAAAGAATAAACTTCATCAAAATAAAAACAAGGAAAATCATAAATATTTAGTCACAATTATTAAATATCAAGAAAAGGTTTGAACAAACGATATATTCTTTGATGGATGTAGGCATAGAGATGGAAGAAGGAGAAGTCAGTGGCTAGCGGTAGATATATGCTAACCTGGGTTAAAATTGAGGCAATTTACAATAAGAGGGAGGTTAGCAAGAGCAGTGGAGGCAGGGAAAGACATGGAGGTTTGCAAGAGTTAAAGACAACAGCAACAAGCACTGTGATCTTCACAATCAGCTGCAGTGGTGTGCTACAATAGTGGATGGACATACAAGTTAAACAGGTATGGGAGGGAGTATATTAAAAATATATATGTTTCACAGAGGCTATATATACGTATGTGTTTACCATTGTTAGAAATGTATCCATGAATGTGGTATGGTATACAGGGGACAAAGTTATCAAACTTTAGGTATAACCACAGACCTTGATTAAATGAGTCACAGGGCATGAAGAATCAGAACCTTGACTCAGGGGACACCAAGGTCAGTTGGCATAACATTTGTTTCAGGCTGGTTTGACTACAGAAACAAATCCAGAGACACTCATATATCTGTAAGAAAGAGCTTCAGATCAAGAAAACAATCCAGCCCAGTCCAACTCAAGTCCTTAAGTCCACTACTAGTCCATAAGTCTCTCTTCAGACTCATGCAGCCACATGCAATGATGCAGAATACAGGAAGATCACAGACTGATGTGTTCAAAGTCAGGTGGATCTAATGGCAATGGTAACATCATGGGGTTCTGGTAGCACCAGGGTCAGCCAGTAGGCAGGAGAAGGGGAGATTCCCAGGGGGGAATTCCCAAGGGGAGATTCTCCTTATGAGAAAGCCACACTCATTAGGTTGTGACCTGACAGACAGGCTGAATATCACCCCTACACTTTTATATATCTTCAAATTGACATGAAATTATGTAACTACCACAACATTGTCCACAAAGACAATGCTATCCATTTATCTTTGTATGTAGAGAGGCTCAGAGCAGCCATTTAAGGTACAACTCATATAGAATTTAAAGTTTCTATAGAACTTAGAGCATCTGTTCTAGAACTTTGTGATTCCTTAGATAGATAGGCCGAAGCAAAAGTCAGAAGAACTTGATCACTGTCTTTCCTCAAGCAGCTGCTGTGATTACTGTAAATCTCTCTTTGAGACGTCTCTATCTTCCACACAATCACCACACCATCAAAACGATCCTGAAGCACAGACTGTATCCTCTGCGCACATTCAGAAGCGCTGAGAGTGTCCTTGCATTCATAATGAAACAGGCCTTAGAACCAGTGCAACAGTCAAGGAGTTCACAAACGTTTTAATGAAAAGAGCCAGATAGTAATTATTTTATAGTCTATGGGCCACCAAGACCTCTGTTTCAACTACTCAGTTCTGTTTCTGTATTGTGAAAGCAGCCAGGGGCAATGTGTAAGCAAATGAGTATGATAATGTTCCAATAAAAATTTAATTATACAAAAATGTAGGACACTGCATTTGGCCCGAAGCTATTGTTTTACCCCAATATAGTTCAAGAGGGTCAGTAGAAAGATATTCCTCACTCTATCTAATAGCCTTAATTCCATCTTTTAAATAAACTTGGAAACCCCCTCCTGTCATTTGGCCTCTAACCCTGCTGGCCACATGTAAGAAACTATTTTAGGTAGTAGTGGGGCTATGCCAAGCAACTCGCACATTGCCAGGTGACATCCAGGATGGTGACCAAGATACTCTCACCAATAGACGGCAGAAAAGCATCTAGCCACCCAGTTACAATCTTTTTACAAGATTCTTCACATGAACATACCTGCCCCTGTATTCAGGTGGTGCTGTAATGTCAACCTCCAAACTATGAAATCCCACTGTGTAATGTCTCAATACAGTGGAGGAATTAGACTTGTGTAAATATAGATAGAGTGGAGGACAGGTAGCTGTACCTCCTTACTAAGTTAGAGTCACAGCAAGAAGATAAGAGGTGAGTGACGTATCCCCTTCAACCATATAACAGTGCATGCCAGAATTGCAGTTCAGATTTTAAGCTTGTGGGGTTATATTGTTTAAAAATCAAGGCTTATAAAGAGGACAAGAGAGACTCTTAGAGTCCCAGAGGCAAAGAGAGTAAGCAGCTAACTTGGATCAGATAGCAGAGTGAAATAATGCTGGGTAAAATATCAGGAAAGTTGGAGGCAGACATACCAATGGAAAACAGTGTTGGGAAAATAAAACCCAAATACAAAAAAATCCTTCAGGAAAAATGATTAAAGACCTTTGGCTTAAGAGAAAACAGCTGGTTAATGAGACTATTATACAATTTTCTGCCCATTTGTTGTATTGTGCTGGGAACAATGCACTGGTATTTCAAATACCAGCAGAGTCACCCGAGGTGGAAACATTTCAGCTGATATTCCAGATTAAGAGTAGGAAGAATAGCCTGGTGGTCTACTTTGGACATTTGCCAATTAAATCTTCAGGGATACATAGCTGCAACAACTTTTGCCCCTACAATCCTTCAGTCCTGATACAGGAATCATCAAAATATGATGGAAGTAATACAGTCACTGTATTACTTAAATGCAGTGATCAACAAAAAGAACTGGTCAATATTCAACCATTCCAAGAGGTAGCAAATGACCAAGAATTAATAGTACTGAAGGAAGAAGTCTGTGTTAGTCTGGGTACAGTAGAGAAACAAATTCACAGAAACTTTATATGTATAAGGGAGAGTTTTATATATATAAAGGGTAAGTGCACATCAAGAAAACATCCCAACCCAGTGCTGCCCAAGCCCACAAGTCCAACATTAGCTCATATGTCCCACACCAATCCATAAATTCCTCCATCTCACAAAACACTTGCAATGATGCTGACTGCAGGCCGAAAGCCAATCAGTGCACGTGTAAGCATCTCAGCGCTGGCAGGGGTCTCCACACGGCTGCTCCAGCACCCAGGGCTGCCTCGGAGTAAGTCCATGTGGCTTAGGGATGTCTTGCAGGAAGTGAGCCTTGCCAGCTGAAGCAGGGAACTGGCTCATACAGCTGCACCTGGTCTGACCATCACAAAGCAAGAAACCCGAGAACTAGAAAGGCGAGGCTCAGTGAGCCATTTATCTCTCTGCCCTTCAATTGATCCCACATGTGTTTGTTGGCCAGGTTGGCACAATAAACTTTAACTATCTCAAAGACCAAGCTAAAATGGAAGCATTAGCCAAAAACAAAGCTTCAGGGAATTTATGGAATATCATTGAAATGATTCAACAAGCTGACTGGAAGCACTCACTAGTCAATGTCAAAAACTTCGAAAGATTACTACTTGACCAACCAAATGGAAGATATCCAGATATGAGTCCATTGATCAATACCCTTGGTATCATATTCAAGTAAAACTTTGCTGAGGATCTTTCAAAAATGGACTCAGAAGAGGACATGGCATGAGGGATATGATTGCTAATGTCAGATGCATCTTAGCCGAAAGCAGAATATCAGAAAGATGCTTATTTTTGTTACATTAATTATGCAAAGATTGTGTGAATCCTAACCAACTATAGATAATATTGAGAAGAATGGGACTTCCGGAACACTTCATTGTGCTCAGATGAACCAGGAGACCTTCGGTCCAATAGAACAAAGAATATTGAGTGGTTTAAATTTAGGAAAGGTAGCTGTCAGGGTTGTACCTTTCACAGTACTTAGTCAATGTGTGTGCTGATCAAATAAAGCAAGCAGCTGGACTCTATGAAGAAATGGGTTGGAGGAAGTCTTCTTAACAACCTTAGAGATATAGATAACACAAACTTGCTTGCTGAAAGTAAGGAGCACTTAAAGAATTTCTGATGAAATTTAAAGATTTCAACCTTCGGTATGGATTGCAACTCAATATAGAGAAAATTCAAATCTTCACAATTAGATCAAGAGACAACATCACGATAAAAGATTGATGTTGTCAAGGATTTTGTTTTGCTTGGATCCACAATCAAAGCTCCTGGAAGACAAACTGCCAAGAAACCAAATGACATATTGCATTGGTCAAATCTGCTGCACAAACTTCTTTAAGGAGCAAGAATATCACTTTGAGGACCTAGGTGCATACCTTATACTGGATTCTCTAGGGAAGCAAAATCAGTGAATGTACAGTCATATTATACATATGTATATAAGTTATGAATATATATGTATAGTATGACTATATATTGTATGTGTACTATATGTGTTATATATTGTATATATATTATGTATATGTATGTGACATATAATATAGGATATATATGTAGTAAATGTGTGTGTATATATAGAGAGAGACAGAGATACATTTATAATGAAAAGGTGGAACATACAATTGTAGAAGTGGTTAAGTCTAAGTCTGGGCAGGTTCCATGTCGGTGGCCAGTTGTGAAGGCTGGAGTCTTTCACTGGCTCTAGTACTTGCCCAGATTGATGAAGACAAGATCATCAGGAAGACAAGGGCTGGAGAGGCAAATGAATGCACATTTGGCAGATAAGATGGCAGGCCTCTAAAACTCCAGGCTTGGTGGGCAATATGGCAAGCCATTGGCTTAAGTCCAAAGAGCCAGAGGTCCATAAGTCAGGTGCTAGACTTAGGTTTGCTTTATGAAAAGAAAACAAGCTTTTCAATAGTGTCCATTTATATTGGCAGCAGTCCACATTTCTGAGGAAATGCTCTTTTAATGAACTGAAGCAGAGATTCCCATGAGTCAGGATATTGCATCCAACTCTAATGTGGTATGACAGATCCCATTATGGAGGTGATTGCATTTTGCTAGGTCACATCATGGGGGATTACTTGGATTTATCTAGCAAACCACTGGCCCAGCCAAGTTGACACCAAACCTACCTGTATTAGTCTGGGTACTTTGGAGAAACAAATCCACGGCGAATCACGTATAAGAGAGAGTTTTATGTAAAGAAAAGATGCATCACGAAAACATCCCAACCCAATGCTGCCCAAGCCCACAAGTCCAACATTAACCCATTAACCCAACACCAGTCCACAAAATCCTCCACCTCACAAAACAGAGGCAATGATGCCGACTGCAGGAGGAAAGCTGAGTCCATGAACATGTAAGCATATCAGCACTGGCAAGGGTCTCCACACGGCTGCTCCAGCACCCAGGACTGCATCGGGATAGATCCATGCGGCTTCTCCTTGGGGATGTCTTGTAGGAAGTCAATCTTGCAAGCTGAAGCAGGGAACTGCTAAGGCAGCTGCACCCGATGCAACCATCACAAAACAAGAGACCCGAGAACTAGAAAGGCGAGGCCTCACCACCTATTTATCCCTCCGCCTTTCAACCAGCACCACATGTGATTATTGGCCAGGCTGGCACAATTAACTAACTCACTACCTAACGCAGTGCACTCGACTCAAGCCATGGTATTTTCAATGAGGTAATGAATAAAGAAGACCGAAGAAGAAGTGTTGTGTTTTAATCATAGTGTTGGCAAAGAATATTAAAAGTCCTGTCAGAGGAGCAAACAAATCTATCTTGGAAGAAGTACAGCTAGAATACACCTTGGAAGCAATGATGACAAGATTTTGTCTCCTAGACTTTGGACACGTTATTAGGAGAGACCAGTCCCTGGAAAAGGACATCATGCTTGGGGAAGTAGAGGGCCAGTGAAAAAGAGCCCCTAAAAGAGATGGATTGGCACAGTGGCTGCAAGCTCAAACATCGCAACAATTGAGAGGCTAGCACAAGACCAAGTAGTGTTTCATTCTGTTGTACAAAGGGTCGCTATGAGTTGAGACCAATTCAACAGCCCCTAACCACAAAAATAAAGCTCCAATCATTTACTCAAACCTGCCAGTGACCGTGAGTATGGAGCACATCTGAGTAACATTCCATTTTGTTGTACATTAGTCAGAGCTGTCTTAATGACAGAACTTACCTAATGACCACTGACAACAGCAACGAGAGCACGGTAAGTCTCAGAGTCCGAGGTGACAAATTAGGATTGAATGATGGGCCTCTGCTGGTAGGGCTATTAACTCCCTTTTTCATTTGTATTGTTATTTCCCTGTGAAGGGCACACTGCCCACTAGAGTGCCTTGACTTGACTTACCCGAACAGGGTGCCCCTCGGACCAGAAAGTTCCCATGAGATGACTTTGCACACCATTCAATTAAACACACACACACACACACACACAAACACACATGCACACACGCACGCATGCACGCAGACACGCATGCACAAACATCTAAAGATACAGCATGCAAAAAAGCATCCTCGAAGTCAAACTTATCTGAGGTCAACTATAACCATCCATTATATTCAACCTTTTAATTCAGTTTACGTCTAAAGCTTGATGCATGTATGGATTGTGATGAATTGTATGAGCCCAAATAAAATGATTTAAAAAAATGTGCTGAAAAAACTCAGCTGTACACACGTATATATGGTATATTCACACAAAGAGAATAGCATTGCTTGATTGAAACCATCATAACAAATAAATGAATGAAACAAACAAACAAAAAAAGCTTGAGACCAGACAGCTACTACAACATGTGAAATCTGCTTTGCTCTGTTTACTGTTTCATTTCATCCTTGGTTTACAATCTCCTTTCGAATTATTCAACAAATTATTGAAGGGTTGACTTGATATCTACGTCAATTCTTAAGCTGTCTTCCAGTTTTACTGCCAACATTTTATATGTGGTTAAAACATAAATAGAGATGCAAAATCCTATACATTTTTTAATTGGGGAAAATCATCTGTAAAGTATTACTAGAGTGTCTGAATACCTGCCTGAATCAGGAGTGACAGATTTTATGTTGGATGCAGTTGTGGCTACGAAGCTCTGAACTATAAGGATATTTGGTGTGTGGTAGAATCAAACTCCATGTTCTTAATTGTGATTCTGAGGCACATGCCAGGCAGCTTTTAATATGGGGAGACAGCTTAGAATGTCAGCTCACAGAGGGAGCTAGAAGATGCTTGTGAGCTGGATAGCAGTACAGATTTTTTCTCTGTAAGCACTAAGCCTAGCAAAACAAAGGAAGCATCTGGCTTTCTTTCCACAAAAGTGGTGTGGAGTCAAAGACAATGGACACATTCAAGCCAAGGGTGGCAGAGGCATGCCAGTCCCTTGACTCCAACTTCTGTGGGATACAAGTTTGGACAATAAGCACGCATTTGTTTCTCAGGGCTGTCATAACAAAGCATCCAAACTATGTAGTGGATAAGAACAGAAATGCATTGTTTCACAGTTCTGGAGGCTGGGAATCCAACCAAGATTAGGGTATTGACCATATTACTTCCTTCTGAGGACTCTGAGAGTGGAAATGCTTCATGCATCACTCATAATTAGATCCCCCAAATCCTTGGTGCTCCTTAGATTGTAGATGCATCTTTACATGGCTGTCTTTCCTCTATTTCAAAGTCTCTGTGTCTCTTCTATTCTTTTATAAATCATATAAGATTATAACTTACTCTACTCCAGCATGACATCCTGTTAACCTAACTGGTAACTTCTTCAAAGGCCCTATTTTCAAACAAGGTCATATTCACAGACACAGGGATAAGAATTTAGGGGAATGCAATTCAATTCATAAAAAAATACCACTGGGAACTCAAATAGCAAGGTCAAAAGAAATTGACCACAAGGGATGTGTTCTGTGTCGCTGAAGGGCAATGCCTGTACTTTGAGGATTTAGCTTCAGAAGGAAAAGCTGCCTTTCAGTTCAAACATCAGCTGTGTTACAGGAAGGAACCATTCTAACTGTCGCAGCAGGGATGATGTAGGTCAGAGGGGACATTTCAAAGCAGAGAGTCTAGGAAGAGGCTACTCAAGCACAATGAAGACCGTGCTTCGAGGCTCCTCTGTGAACAGGCCCTATGTGTGCTTCCCTCCTGTGCAAGTTGCCCTTTTCTCTCAGGCTTGATCCTGATATTTCCTGGTAGTGGCATTCACCCCTACCACCAAGCCCTGCACCTTCTTCCAGGTACGCCATTTCCCTCCAGGTTAGCAGAGTCAGTCAAATCTCATCATTGCTGCTTCCTGACCACATCATATGGGCACACTCTTTGGCTAGGTTGCTCATTTAGACCTGGGGAAAAGAATAATTAATTAACTGCATGCTTGTAATTATCATTGAAATGTTAACCTTTACTACACAATTACTTCATGAGTCCTGGTGGCATAGTGATTGCGAATTAAGCCCCTAACCAGAGGTCAGTAGTTCAACGTTACCAGCTCCTCTGTGGGAAAAAAAGGGGGAGGCTTTCTACTCTCATAAAGATTTACGGCCGTGTAAACTCACAGAAAACTATTGTATTCTGTTCTACAAGGTCACTCTGAGTAGGACACAAATCAATGGCAGTGAGCGGTTTGCTTAGTTGGCTGGTTATATAGTTGCTTAATATAGATAACTTTCCATGCTCCCTCCACCGTCTCCTATGTAGGTTCCACCAATTCATGGTGGGGAACTTAGAAGTAATGCAAAGAGAATACCTTAGATATACTTGAATATTAATGGTCTTTTCCTTAAATATACATCCATGCATACAGACGTCATTTAATTGTCAGTAAAGTACATATTTTATTACCTTATAGAATTCTGAGTTAAAGCAATATTTCCATTCTATTAGAAGATGAGTATCTAAACAAAATGGGAAGGGGCCTTCCTAAAGTGGCAAAGCTCATGTTCTACTTCTATAGATCATAGATCCTCTCTGACAGAATGTATACAATGGTGGTTAAGATCTAGATTTCTTGGATAAGATGCATGGAGTCGATGCCTACCTCCTTCAGTTACTATACTGACAGATATTTAAGCTCTCCAAACCTCAATTCCCCAATCCAAAAAGTAGGATAATAATATCATGCTATCTATGTGATGGGGATTTTTGAAAAATCAAATGGACTTATCTCATGGTAAATACTTACTAAGTGTTACCATTAAAAAACCAGTGGAGAACAGTTATACTCTAGCACACATGGAGTTCTGATAAGTTAGAATCAAATAGATGGCAATTGGTTTATACTTCTATTATTATTATTCAATCATTGTTAGTTACTTCATATTTCCTCAACTGAGAAATATATGTAACAAAACTACAACAAATAATGTTGTTTACCAAACACAGAGGTTAAATAATCCAAGGTGGCTATGTTGTCACCTAATAATTCACTTATTTTTTTAATTATAATTATTCACTTATTTAACTTATAACTGATAATTTACTTATTAACTTATAACTGTGAATTTAGTTATGGATGCACAATTAACATTGAAGCTAACCTAAATATGACTCGTAAGTGATGAGCACATTGTATGTATGTTTATTCTTTAGTTCTTAAGCATAAATTTTTAAAATATAACTTTCTTTTGCACTAAAAAGCATTCCTTAATCAGAACTAGTTTCAGCTAAGGCATACTATATAAACTTGAAGTTTCTAGTCATTAGATTGAATTAATTCAAGTCAATTTGTTAAGTACTTCATGTGTGTCAGAAAGAATAACATGTGCTGGGGAGTACAGTACTAGAGAGATGCAGCAGACATGCTGCCTACCATGATAGAGGGGGAGATGGATATTAATCTACATTTCATTACTCATGTCCATACACACACAATATCAATTTTGGTGAGTGTTGTGAAAGAAAAGTAACAGGTCAGAAAAAACTCTCCTGAAAACTGATGAGTGAATAGGTGTTAGAAAGCAAACCCATTCCAGGGAGAGGAACAATGTTCTGAAAGTCCTAGAAGGGAGAGTGTTCTGAAGTTTTAAGGAAGCAAGAAGGCCAGAGTGGGTAACATTTTTGAAGGGAGAGAGAATAAACAAGGAATCTATACAACATACAGGACACCAGCACCCAGAAATCAGTGTATGAAGACTGTCCTCAAAACAACACAGGCAGAGGGAGTGCAAAGAAACCAATAAAAACCACAGCAAAATGACAGCAACAAATCCAAAATGACAGCACATATAAATAACGACACTAAATGTTAATGGATTAAATGCCCAGTGACGAGAAAGAGAGTAGCAGACTGAATTAGAAAACAAGACCTACCAGTATGCTGCCTACAGAAGACAAAACTTAGAAACAAATAGACTAACATTCAAAGGATGGATAAATTTTACCAAATTAGTGGAAACTGGTATTGAAAAAGGAAGAGTGGTAATATTTTTTTTTTTTAATCAATTTATTGGGGCTCATACAATTCGTCACAATACATAGATCAATTGTGTAAAGCACATCTATACATTTGTTGCCCTC
>NW_022103955.1:2860443-2891649 GCF_000313985.2 Echinops telfairi
TGGACTAGGCTGGGATGTTTTCTCAATATTCAATTGCTCTTGTATATAAACCTCTTTCTTATACACATATGAGTGTGTCTATGAATTTGTTTCTCTAGTTTACCCAGACTAACACATATACCCAATGATACACCTTCAAAATACATTAATCCAGCTCTTATAGAGTTGAAGAGAAGAAACACACAATAAAGCAATAATAATGGGAGACTTCAATATATAACTCTCAAGGAAACCAAAGAACTAAACAACAAAATCAACCACCTCAACTTCCTAGACATATCCAGAACAATCTACCCAACAGCAACACAGTATGCATTTACCAGTACACACAAAACTGTCTCTAAAATAGACCACATGTTAGATTATAAAACAAGCCTTAGGAAATTTTAAAATATTGATACTCTACACTCCATTTTTTCAGATCACAACCCCATAAAACTAAAAAATGTTCTAAAATTTATTTTGGTGATGATCATACAACTATTATTAATATGATTGAACTAGAGAATTGTATAATGTGATTATATGCCAATAAAACTGTTTAATCAACCAGAGAAAGAACAAGAAAGCGGTATGGAAACTGGATAACACACTACTTAAAACTGACTGGGTAGTAGCCAAAATAAGGAATGAAATTTTTTAAATTCCTTCAAACAACGAGAAGAAAAAACAATATGTCTAAGCTTTTGCTGGTGGGAAAGGGCAAAAACCGTTATCAGAGGATGAGTCATGACAATTAAGGCACACAGGTCAAAAGAGGAGAAATCCAAAATCAGCACCTTAACCCAACATATTCAACAACTAGAACAAGAGCAACAAAACAAGCACTTAGCCATTCTTTTCAGGAGAAAAGGAATCCTAAAGATTGGAATAGAATAAATGAATCCCAAAAGAAAACAATGGGGGAAATCCACAGGGCATGAAGTTGGTTCTTTGAAAGAATTAACAGAATCGGTAAGTTATGGCACAACTTGAAGTTATATTTAAGGTTTTCAGCAGCTTCCTCCTCCGAGGTGGAGAGCCAAGTCCTTTGTTGCCTGTTCTTAGTCTGGAAGCGCCTCTGAAACCTGTTCAACTTGGGGGACCCTGCTGGCATTGGAAAAGCCAGTGACAAAGATTCCAGCATTAAAGCAACACACAAGCCACTGTAGTACGACAAACTGAAATACAAGTGGTGCTGAAGAAGAATATTGAAAGGACCATGGGCTGTGAAAAGGACAAATCAATCTATCTCAGCAGAAGTAAGGCCAGAGTGCTCCTGAGAGCAAGGAGGGCAAGAGTTCATCGGACATACGTTGGACACGCTATCTGGAGAGACCAGTTCTTGGAGAAAGAAATCATGCTTGATAAAGTGGAGGGGCAGCAAAAAAAGAGGAAGGCCATCAATGAGATGGGTTGACACAGTGGCTGCCCTAATGGGCTCGAGCATAGGGGGAATTATCAGGATGGTGCAGGGCGTGCAGTGCTTCCTTCTGTTGCGCACAGGATCGCTGCAGGTCCGAACTGACTGGATGACCCATGACAACCACCCACCGATGGCAAATTTAACAAAGGAAAAAATATTAGCAATGAAATGAATGACATCACAACAGAACCAAATAAATGAAAAGAATAGCACATAGTTCGAAAGACTGAACTCCAAAAATCTTAAACAATTAGATAAAATGGACAAATTTCCAGAAACAAACTGTCAACCAAAATTAATGCATACTGATATAGAAACCCCAACAGATCTATAATAAAATAAGAAATAGAGAAAGTCATTAAAATATTTCCAACCAAACACAGGGAAGCCAGGGCAGATGATCCCTTCAGGACCAGTGGTGAGAGTGGCGATACTGGGAGGGTGGAGGGAGGGTGAGGTGGAAAGGGGGAACCGGTTACAAGGATCTTCATATAACCTCCTCCCTGGGGGATGGACAACAGAAAAGTGGGTGAAGGGAGACATTGGACAGTGTAACATATGACAAAATAATAAATTATCAAAGGTTTATGAGGGAGGGGGGAGTGAGGAGGGAGGGGAAAAAATGAGGAGCTGACGCCAGGGGCTTAAGTGGAGAGCAGATGTTTTGAGAATGATGAGGGCAATGAGTGTACAAATGTGCTTTACACAATTGGTGTATGTATGGATTGTGATAAGAGGTGCATGAGCCCCTAATAAAATGATTTTAAAAAATATTTCCAACCAACTTTCATACACGGTTGGTGGGTTTGCAAACATGTGCAACCATTATGGAACGAGATAGGGCACTCAGAAACAACTACGAATAGAAATGCCATAGGACCCATCAATACCTCTGTTGGCCTTATATTTCAAGGAAGGAAGTGAAAGAACGCAAGCAAACATATGTTCCCCCATGTTTATAGCAGTGTTGTCCACTATAGCGAAAAGCTTTAAACAACCCAAATTCCCATCAGGAGATGAATGGATAAGGAAATTCCGGTACATACAAAAATGGAATACTTTGTATCCATAAAAAACGGTGTTGAAACCACCAATCAGCTCATGACGTGGAAGGTAACTACAAACCATTAGGGGCATGTGCTAAGGCCACCCCAAATCAACAGACACGCCTACAAGACTGATAATGGAACTTACTGGAAACTGATGTGGGGAGGGGCATATGTCGATCTTGGAGAAGGTGATAACATCTGGTAAACATCTGGGTAAACTGAGTGGAGCAACCTCCCATACCAAAATGCTTAACAATCTGTATGTAGAACCCAAGGGAAACTATGCCTGGTATTCTGTTCCGAATTAGACACTTTTGACCTGGTTTCTATACAGTGCTTGGTGATGCAGGTCATTTCCTATGGCTTACTGAGAGGTTGGATGCTCTGTTGCTAAGGTCTACATATCCTTCATAGGCAACATCTGAAAGAGTCAATGTAGACGTCCCACTAAGTGAACTGGGCTTTAACTCAAACACACCTGTAGCACATTTAAGGAACTGACATACTCCCTTTAACTTAAGGGTCCAAACCCCTAGTGTGAGAAGAAGACCAGGAATGCTATTCCAAAGTTATGGGGAATTGGGGGTTGCTGGACTTCGGTGCAGATCTCTCGCTTTGATGGTGCCAAATGAAAAGATCCTCTTTGCTTTCTTATGCCTTGTGTTAATTTGCAGACCTGGGTTCAGATTTTGTGAAAGTTTCTCCCTGTCACCAGCCCCATTTTTTTTTTTGTATAAATAGGATGAAATCACTTAACAGTTTCATCTGTACAAGGCACCAAATAATATATTGTCTCTAAATTTATCTATATTTGTACGATTTCCTTTGCTTGACAGTGTTTTAAAGTCTGTATCTTGGCTAAATTTATAATACTATCAATAGAATTGCCTATGCCACGGAGAGTTGTTGTATAATGTTCTATATCATAAAATGATAATGTCTCTAAATGAATCAGAGGTGCACATAAACTTTAGATATATGAATGGATTTGGAGCTTTAAGTTAAATGGAGCTTACATTTAATTATAGTCCCATTCTAAGAACAATTAGTTCTTAGGGCATGCCCTCATGAAGGGGTCACTGAAGAGATAAATGCAATCACAAAATGTGCAAAAGAAAGCAGATGTTGCCCATTTTGTAGAAAGAATATCACCTAGGGTCGTAAAGCCTTGTCTTAAAACAAGCACACATCTAAATGAGGTGTCAACCAAGTCCACATAAAAGAAGCACACCAGCCTATGTGATCCAAAGATTGTGAATTATAAAATCCAAATCTGAAAGAGGGACTGGTATCAGAACTTAAACTGTGAATACCCAGTATGGAGAAGGCTATGGATGACAGTGGAAGCCCCAAATCCACCTGCAGGGTCTCCATATGATTAAACCTCTGGCGATTCCCCTCTGGCTATAGTCCAGGGATGTGAATAGCCTTGTTATCAGACAAAGAGCACTGCAAAGTTGATTATGGAAGATGTAGTTAAGTTAACATGCAATACCTTATCATGTCATTTCCCTTTTGACACATTTTATACTTGTTTCAGTTTTTAATATTGTATGCTTTCTTTTTGAATGAGGTATTTCTATATTGTGTATAATCATTGCTGCCAAGTTTCTGTTTGTTTCCTATGTGTATTTCATATGATTCTCTGTATATAAATCCCAGGATAGATCAATCTATGGAGAGAGTAACTGGATTGACAATCATCTAGGGGCATGACAAGGGAAGATGGGGAGCTAAGGACAACAAGTACAAGAAGAAAATGTTCTGAAAATTGTGATGATTGCACAAATCTTCCTGATAGAATTGAATGATTAAATTGTATGATATGTGAAGCATGTCACAATAAAAATATAATAATTTAAAAATAAATTTATTGTTAAAAATTCCAACCAAGAAAAGTCCAGGACCAGAGGCTTCAATGGGGAATCCTACCAAGTAATCAAATCAGAGCCACCAATTTTACACTGACCACTCCAGAATATAAGGACAGCAAATTCACCAGCTCACCTTAAGGGGCCAGTGCAACCCTGAGAGTAAAATGAGACAAAGACAGCACAAGATAGAATGCTACCCACCATTACCCCTTATGGATATAGACACAGAAATTCTCAACAAATCCTGGTCAACAGAATCCAACAATATTTAAAAACCAAAACCAAACACCATGATCAAATGAGATTTACAACAGGTATGCAAAGGTAGTTCAACATTAGAAAAACAATCAATGCAATTCACTACATAAACAAGGCAAAAAATAAGAACCATGTGATCATATCAAATTGATATAGAAAAGGCACTTGACAATATCCAACAAGCATTCCTAATAAAAGCACTTGACAAAGTAGGAAGAGAGGGAAATATCTCAATATGATAGAAGGCATATGTGAAAAACCAACAGCCAGCATCTCAATCAGTAGGAAAAAATGGAAAATATTTCTCTTTGAGAAGAGATATTAAGCAAAGATGCTCCCATCACCACTCTTATTCAACAGCATGCTGAGAGACTTAGTCAGAACCATATAAGACAACCAAAAGAAATAAAGGGAATCTGATTGGGCAAAGAAGAAGTGAAGCTCTATTTGCAGATGATATGATTTGATATATAGAAAAACTCAAAGACTTGACAAGAAAAAAAAGTTCTCAGCACTTTCAGCAATGTGGCAGGATACATGATTAATGTGCAAAAAGTAGTTGGGCCCCTCTATACTAATGAAGAGAGCTCTGAAAAAGACATAAAGAAAACAATAGAATTTACAATAGCTATAATAGAAGGAATAGTAAAGAATAAACCTAATCAAAGAATACCTGTACAAAGAAACCTACAGAAAACTATTACAAGAAACCAATAAAGAACTCTGTAAGTGGAAGAATATTCCATGTAATGGATAGAAAGGCTCAACATTGTGAAAATGTCAACATTACCCAAAGCAATCAATAAATACAACACAATTCCCATCCAAATCCCAACTTCATTTTTAAACAAATGGGAAAAAACCCAAGCAAACAAATAAACATTAACTTTATATGGAGAAGGAATAGACCTGGATAAAGTAATAGGCCTTTCAGTTCCTGATTTCAAAAATAAAGATATTCAGTCAGAGTAATCAAAATTGTCTGGTACTGGCACAATGATAGGAACATAGATCAATGGCACCGAATATAAAATCCAGAAATAAATCCATATACTTACAGACAACTTACATTCAACAGAGGACCAAAAATATTAGATGGGAAAGAGACAATCTCTTTAATAAATGGTGCTGGAAAATTTGATCTCCATCTGCAGAAGAATGAAACAGGGTCCATACCTCACCTCATGTACAAAAACAAACTTAAACTGGATTACAGACCTAACTCTAAACCCCAGAGCTACGAAGACCATCAATGAGAAAATAAAGGCCAACTTAAGGGCCCTATTACCGGGCATAGGCATGCCATCAAACATAACCAAGGACCCACACAGACTGTGGCCTTCTAAAAAGAAGACATTTGTGTTCATCAAAAAGTAAAACTAGAACCCACAGACTTGGAAAACATCTTTAACCATGGCACAACTGACAAGGGCTAATCTATGAAACCTGTAGAAAACTGAAAACCCTCAATAAGATAAAAACTGAATAATCCAATTAAAAAGTGGGCATGGGGCTAAAACAGACAGTTCACCAAAAATGGTATTCAAACAGTACTTCAAATATATGAAAAAATACTCATGCTCATTGGCCACATGGGAGATGCAAATCAAAACACCACTGAGATGCAAATCAAAACACCACCAACAAAGAACCAGAAAAAAAAGCGATGTTGGAGGAGATGCAGAGAAACTGGAACTGTCCTACACTGCTGGTGGAATTGCAAATCCATGGAACCATTGTGGGAAGTAATATGGCACTATCTCAAACAACTGGCAATAGACATTTCATATGGTCCAGCAAATCCTCTGGCAACTATGTACCCTAAAGAAGAGACAACATGAGCAGGCATATGTACTCCCATGTTCATCGCAGCACTGTTCACAATAACATGAAGTTGGAAAGAAGCCAAAAGTCTATCATTGGAAAATGGAGACAGAAACTTTGGTACATGCACAGAATAGAATACTATGCATCACTAAATAAACAATTATGACTCCATGAAGCACCTCACTACATGAATGGTCTTGGAGAACGTTATGTGGGATGAAGTTAGTCAATCACAAAAGGACAAATATTGCATAGGACCACTAAGGATAAATATAAAGAAAGGCCTTCTAAAAAAATGGAACAAACTTAGGAGGTTCCCAAGGAAGAAGGGTCAAGGGTTGGAAGGTGAACCAATGCACTCTAAAGTCAACAGGAAAAGACTTGGGTGTAAAGGAAGATAGAGGTGCATAAGAGAGACGAGAAAACGTGGGGAGAATGAAATATAATACTATTATACAGGGGTGGTGTTGATGAGTGTTTTTAATTATTGAACGCAATACTAGTAGTTTTTAATTGAAATCACCACACCTAATTAATAAAAAAAGAATTCATTATATGTGTGTTTGTGCATGTAATTTTATGTTATTTTTAAAGGAGTCTGAAGAAGTAGGTAGAGCCGCAGTTTTCAAGACTTATACAAAATATGAAGAATTTTGGATTTTTTACAACCAATTCTACAACAATCAATAATGACAATTTTGGACTAGGTAATATATTAATGAAAGCAGCCTTGAATAACATGTAACAGAATTTAGCTTGAAGACTATTTACCCAGTTATATTATATATAGCTTTATATAATACTATATACCCTATAGAATTAGTGATATATCTTTTCTTTCAAATACTTCACGTATTCCCAAATGTATTATTTTTAAGAGGCTTTTTGTTCTCTTAACATTTACCTCATATTTCCTAGGACACAGATTTAAAACTAAATTGTTAGCAAGGCTTGCAGATAGTTTTTAAACTGCAGTGATACGTGGGTAGAACAGCAAGCATCAAATCAGAAATTATTTTCTACACTTCTATTTCTCCAAGGAGGAAAAACTGCAAGGTGGAAAAAAAGCCTGTCATCATCAAACACATATGGAGAAAATAATTTCCCGGTGAGAAGATAACAGTCGACAGGCTATCTAGGCTGCTAGAAGTGCAGCAGTTATTAAAAGAAAGAAAGAAACCTTATATTAACAACATGTAAATAAGTACCAGATTATTCGACCAATATGTGAAAAAATGAATGCACATATTTCTCATAGAACTTTTTCTTTGATTTTCAAAATTGCTGAAAATTTTATTTTATTTTTCTTCAACTATCAGATCCTGCTGTAGATCCCAGAAAGCTGCTCTTCCTCTCTTGGAAAGGAGTGTAAAAACAGATCTTATGGCAGTGGTCTATTTCTCTGATCTGCATGCAAAACTAAGAATCTACGGCACAAATGCCCTTTGTCTTTGACTGTCTGGTCTTTTTGTGACATTGAGGAAAACACCGGATGGTGCTAAAATAAAAGGTATTATTTACTAGAACTTTTAAAAATAAACCATTTTCTTCTGCTTAAATTGGCCAGTATTAGTAACTCAGACCATGAAATTCACAGAACCCACAAAACAGCATGGACGAAATAGCAGCCTTCCTTGCTTCTTTCAAGATGCCTTTTGTAGAAGCAAGTGTCTACGGTGGTAAGAGAAAGTGAAAGACTGATTCTTAAATTATAAGAATTGAAAAGGTAAATCAAATAAAAATTTTCAAATTTCACGCACTCATATGTGTTTATTAAAATGATGCGTTGTTGTTGTTAGTTGCCATTGAGTCCATTCCAGCACCTAGTGAACCTGTGCACAACAGAAGGCTCTGTGCCAGCCTCACAATCGATTGACAGGTTTGACTCCACTTCTACTCAGGGTAAATATAAATTTATCTAACGACCACAGACAACCTCTTCTCAACTTGACACCTGTACACAACTCTATAGCCATACATAATCTTACAACAAAGACAATAGTAAAATCAGATTTGCACTGTACATGACACAACCAACATGACACTGAAAATCAACCAGTCCATTTAAACCTTATATTCTTTAAGTGAACAAAACAAAATTATTCTGTGCCTAACTTTTGCACTTATGTGAACACCTACTCCTTAATCTTGTAGTCTTATCAACATCTTCCCCCACTTACAAAATTTGTAAGTCAACCTTTTCATGGCATTATCTACCCCCATTTGAGGTTTGCAATTTCTATACTTCCCATTGCTATCAGTGCTCTGAGGAGAAAAGCATGTTGTTTGATGTGAAAAATCTTCATTCCAGGTGGAACCTTAGCAAAGGGAAATCAGGCCAGGCAAATTCATAAAAGTCAGGCAACATGCACCAATTCACAAGCTCAAAAATCTTATCTTCATTTGGTCAACTGACCAATTCAGTGTTGGCCTCTTTCTTAACCTCACCAGGGTGTCTAGTAACAGCTTCGCCTCTCAACTGCAGGGCCCTTCACAAATTCTCAGAAACCCTATCGCCCTATGGCTAGGTCATGCCATAGGCTCAAATCCCACACATCTCTTTAAATTTCAGACCACCTATCACTTTCTCTTCCTTCCTCTAGTCCCTGTGGACCAGGTCCAGGCTCAAACTATCTCTCCACTGAAGCATTTCTCCTAGGCCCATCCAACAAGTGAATTCAACTGGTCAACCAATGACCATTTTAGGCTGCCCACAGGTTCCCTTTAATATCCAGTCCTCAAGGGAAGAGTTCCTTCATGGGTCCAAAAATTTCCATCTTTATGAGAAAAGCCAGTAGCTCAAAACTCAAAATTTCAAAGTAGCTCCCCACCCAACACCCTCAGTCTGCCAACAGCTTTAGTGACAAATCTTTTCAAATGCAAATGTACTAAGTACTCAAGACACTGTGTGGGGCTGATCTTTTTAAGCCTCTTTTGCAAACAATTCCTCTACCCATTTAACAGATTCAATTTAATAGCTAAAGGCAGTGGGCTTATGAACACTTTTTAATCATACTTTCCAGTAATCATTTGTGTCAGATATTCTATCAATAACAGTAGGTAGAAGAAATCAATATAATTCTAGTATAGCCACAGCCTATTCTTCAAATAGTCAAATGCAATCCTTTCTCATATTAACTATCTCATTCATATTCAGTATGGCCTTAGGCCTTCTACAGGATCATGCTTGGCAAAGTGGATGGGTAGCAAAAAGAAGATTGTTAAGAAACGGATTGACACTGTGGCTTTAAAAAAATCGTGCTCAAGTATAAGAAGAATTGTGAAGGTGGGGCAGGGCTGGGCAGTATTTTGTGTGGTTGTGCTTAAGGTCTGTATAGGTCACAACTGACTTTGTGGCACCTATAAAAACAAGGAGGGAGTTTAGGATAATGTTCATGAGCTGCTTTAAACAAATGAAGGAAAATTGGGCCAAAATACAGAAAAAACAGATGTGGCCATAGAAGAACTCACGAAGCACTACAAGAACAACCTAACAAAATAAGTTAACAAATTAGGAGTAATGCACTAATTTGAAATGGAAGGTAAAAAGGGAAATACTCAGATATTCAAATTAGATAACATTTTGAAAGAAAAGAACAGAAAAATTGAAACAATAGAAACATGAATCAATGATCTCAAAGACAAATTTCTCCACACCCAAATAGAAAGAGATCAAACTATTACAAAGACCCAAAAAAGCAGAAGAAAACCTAAGAATTCTAGGGAACACTATCAAAAGTAACAGCTTAGACTTGATAAACATCCCAGAATGGAAAGAAGAAAATACAACCAAAAAGAAAATAATTGAAGAATACTGAAATGGAACTTCCCTAACATAATAACAGAAAAGAAAATAACTATCCCTGATAACCAGAGAACCCCAACTGAAATTGATTCCATTAAAATAAATTCCATAATGAAGACAAACTGTCTTAAACTTAAAAAGGGCGCGGGGAAGGCAGAACCAACTCAAAGAAAATACCAAATACTCAACCAGAAAAAAATATATAGAAAACACAAAATCCTGTTAAACAAAAAAAGCAAAGAAAACACTGACAAGAAAATCCACAAACAAAAGGAAAATAGCACAGAAAAATGATTAACAAATAAATCAACACCATAAAATATCGTATAACAAAATGAGAGCAATAAAACCATACTTCAATTAGAGCATACATTCTATTAGATTAAATTAGCCTATAATAGGCAGAGACTAAATAAAAAAGAAAAGAAAGAAAAGAGACAGAGCCTGTTAGGATGAATGTCATTAATATGCTCTGTAATAGAAACACAACTCAGATATAAAGACAAAAAGGACTAAAATTCAAAGGATGGAAAAATATATCAAACAGAAATAGTAGTCAAAAGAAACGGAGAACAAGAGCAGTAATAATAATTTTATGACAAAATAGCCATCGAAGTAAAAGCTATCCTAAGAGAAAAAGAAAGCCATTTTATACTGATGAAAGCCACAATTGAATAAGAAGACATAACCATAATAAACTATGCATCTAGTGATAGATGCACAAAATATGTTAATCAAACTCTTGTAGAGCCAGAGACAAATATTTCATCATATAATAAAATTAGGAGATTTTAATATATCATGTTTGAGCAAAATCAGATCAACTAGACAAAAATTTCATAATGCAATTAATCAGCTTGATCCCTTATTAGGGATACAGAACACTTCACCCAACAACATTAAAATGTACATTTTTTTCCAGTGCACATGGAATGTACTGCAGAATAGATTATCTATCAGGCCATAAAGCAAGTATTACTAAATTTTAAAATATAGGGTTACTACAAGAAATCTTTTCAGATCATAATGCTGTAAAATTAGAATTCAATAATAGAACAATCACCAAAAAAGTCAATTACCTGGAAATTGAACAACAGTTTACTTAAAAACCATTGGGTAATTTACAAGAGTAAGAGTTCAATTTTAAAATATCCTTGAAATAAAATGAACAAAAGTGCAATATACCAAAATCGCTGGTACATTGTAAAAGGAGAATTCAGAGGGCAATTGATAGCAATAAGTGTACACATCAAAAAGAAAGAAAAAATTATAATAAATACTTTAACACAACACCTACAAATAGAACAAGAGAAGCAAAACAAACCCTCAGACACTAGAAGAAAATAAATAATAAAGATTAGAGCAGAAATAAATGAATAGGATAAAAATAGAAAAAATTCACAAGACAAGAATCTGACTCTCCTAAAGGATTAACAAAAATGATAAACCACTAGGAGAGCAAACATAGGAAACCCAGGTGAAAAAAGAAAATATTGCAAGTAAGAAAAAAAATGCGAGATGTCACACAGAGCCAACCTAAATATGAAGATGATTACATGATATTATGAAGAATAATATTCCAACAAGATTGCAAACCTCAAGGAAATTGACACATTTCTAGAAACACATGACCTTCTTAATTTTACACAGCTGATGTAGAAATCCTCAATAGACCTGTATAACACGGGATGATATAATATCTATCTAGTCATTAAAAATTTCCAACATCCAAAAACCTGGGAAATTCTCATCATTTAGAGAAGAGTTAATACCAGTCCTACACAAATTATTTTAGAATATAAATAAGAATACTATACTACCAAACTCTTTTTATGAAACAAGTATAGCCCTGATACCTAAGCTAGGGAAAGACATCACCAGAGTTGAAAATTGTAGATCAGTATCCTTTATGAATATAGAAACAATGTTTTCAAAAAAGTTCTAGCTTACAGAATTCAACAAAACATTTCACAATTGCATCAGTGCACAATTTGCATACCAGTGGGATTCATACCAGGTATGCAAAAATGGTTCAATATTAGAAAAACAATCAATGTAATCCACCATATAAACAAAAGGATCACCTGATATATAAATCAATGCCCAAAAGGCCTTTCATAAAATTCAACATCCATTCTTGATAAATATACTTTATAACATAAAGGTCATATATACAAAAGCAATGGCCAGCACTTCATTCAATGGAAACAAATTGAAAGGATTTCCCCTTTCACACAGACATAGTTTCATCACCACTCTTAATATAGTCCTGGAATTTTTGCCATAGCTATAAGACATCAAAAAGGTATTAAAGGCATCCAAATTGGTAATGAAGTAAAAACTCTTATATTTGTGAGCAAAATAATCTTATATATAGAAAACCTCAAAAACCTAGTTAAAAAAATTGTTGGAGCAAACTGGAAAATTTGGTAACATAGCAGGCTAGAAGATTAACATACAAATATCAATTGGATTATTGGATATTAAAAAAGAGAATGTTGGGCAAACATAATATTAGGATAAGAGGTGGTGGGGGGGAGGCGAGAATGAAAATAGAAAAAGAGGACTCCAGAAAGAAAATTAAAAATCAATACCATTTAAAATAATCATTCAAAGATCAAATACTTAGGAACAAATCTAATCATAGACGCAAAAGACTTATACGTAGAAAACTATAGAACACTTCTACAAGAGCCAGAAAGAGACTTAGATAAACAGAAGAATGTCCGAAGCTCATGGATAAGGCGACATAACATTGTGAAAATGCCAATATTACTGAATGCATGCTATAAATCCAGTGAAATTCCAATTAAATCTAATCCAATCCAATCTAAAGCTAGCACAATTCTTTAAATATTTTAAAAACAATAACCACCAACTTCATCTGGAAAGGAAAGAAACCCAGGTTAAACAAAATGCTACTAAACAAAGGAGCAGGAGGCCTCTTAGTTCCTGATTTAGAATCTTTTTACACAGCCACGGTAATCAAAACAGTGTGGTGTTGGAGCAGCAGTACATAGGTAGACGAATAGATTAAAACAGAGCACCCCAAAATAAAACCAATACGTACAGACCCCTGTTATTTGATTTAAAAAAACACATTAAATAGGGAAGTTTTTCCATTAAATGGTGTTTGAAAATCAGATCTCCACTTGTAAAAGAATAAAACTGGACCAATACCTCATACCAAGTACCAACAGAAACTCAAGATGAATTGAAGACCTAAATTATAAGGACTAAGACCTAAACAGTAAGGCTCATCAATTTAAAAAAAGAGAGAGATAAATTCAAGGGCTCTAATACAAGGCATAAATATACTAACAATCATAATGGAAAATACTCACACTACCTATGACAAAATAGAGGCCTGGGACCTTCTAAAAACATAACATTTAGGTTCACCAAACCAAACAGTGAAAAAACAACTCACAAAATGAGAAAAAATACTTGACAATGATATATCAGATAAACCTATCGAAAACTATAACACTTTAATAAGACAAACACAAATAAGACAATTAAAAGTGCAAAGAAAACATGAACAGACAACTTACTAAAGATAGCCTCCAGGCAGCCAACAATTATATGAAAAAAATGTTCACAGTTATTAGCTATCAGAGAAATACAAACAAAACATTGACGAGATAGCCTCTCATGCCAGAACACAGCAAAATTCAAAAAACAAAAACCAGAATAAAACAAATGTTTGAGGGGATGTGGAGAGAGTGGAATGCTCATGCATTGTTGGTAGGATGGCAGAATTGTTAAGCTACTATGGAAAACAGTCTGACACTCCTTAAAAAAATACGAATAGAAATACCAATCACCCTGCAAACTCTCTAATCCTACAAACCACAAAGAAATAAAGAACAAAATACCAACAGATATATGCACACCTATATTTATTGCTGAAATTCCTCTAACAGCAAAAAGATGGAAACAGCCAAAAACACCTGTCTGTAAAGGAATGGATAAATAAACTCTGGTACATACATACTATGACTATAGGGCATCCCTGAAGAACAGTGATAGACTGTGAACTCTAAGGAAAATGGACAAAATTGGAAGGCATATACTCAGCAAAGGTAGTCAATCTCATCGTGATAAGTATTTCGTAGCATCACTATTGTCTACAGTTGGGGAAGAAGGGATGGTGGGTGGGGAGAGAAATAGAAGAAGGATGAGCCCAAACACTGGGCTACTGCCACTGCGCTAATATGATGGGCTGGGCAACAACATACAGTGTGCTTTTCTTTGTAGGCATTATACTCCACAAATCAAAGGAAATCATGATAAATAAATAACTGCAAAAGTTTAAAAAGAGAGATGAAGTGTCGCAGCCTTAACAATCCTTCAGCTTCCTGACCCATCAAATCTAAACATTGGTCAGCCGGTTACAAATGGGGCAAAAGTATAATAGAAACTGACTGCAATTCCTTTGGGACACACAGACTAATTTCAAACAAGTAAACAAAAAGAACACAATTTTAACTTACCAAACACCATCGTAATTTATCCTTTTTAAAGATCTTCACAAACAAATTGAAGTCTTCAATTTATGATTTGCATAATGTACATATCATCAGATACAGGTATTTGTAGTTTTGACCAAAACAATGAGGGAGGCAAGAGGAAGAACACTGTTAGAGATCAGAAGAAGAGCCATTTCCCCTTTTCTGTAGGAATTGCTTTTAAAATTTTATAACAAGATTCAAATTGATTCACACATTCATATGGAAAGGAAAGGAAGGGGTTGGAGAGTTAGCAAGTGTAACTTTTGTTCTGAGGATTTCTAAGCTTTGAAATACACTACATTTTGTTTTTTGTTTTCCTTCTTTCTTTACTTCCTCCTTTTCTTTTTCTTCTTCTTTTTTTGAGAGGAAAAACTCTAGCTTGAAGTACCCAAATAATATTATTGAATCAAATCCAGTAAGGTTTTGTTTGTTTTTTTGCCTTTAGAGGAAGCAGAAAATTCAAAATTCCTTCTCTTTCAGAAACATAAACCTGAAGAGTTTTTGGTCAATTCACTAAGCCAAACAGGAATATTTCTCTGAGCCACCAGCCAAATACAAAGTTATAGTTGGGATCCAGGTAATTTGGAAGTCCATGGACTCCTAGATTTACCCTGTATAAAGGCCGAGCTCTTTTTATGTTTTGAATGTACACCATAAACCAAAATTAGATTTTCTATGGTACTGCAAAGTGATATTAAAATACTGATATTAAAAACCTTTCCTCAACATATCACTTCCATGATTTTGCTTTTCTTGGGTAATCACCATGATTATCAGCTCAGAAGTCTATTTACAGAGACACTGAGGCAAAAAAGCCTTCTAAAATGGCAACACTGAAAGGGAATTTAGAGTTATTTTGTTCACTTTGTCATTTCCTAGGAAACTGAGGCCCAGAAAGGTTAATTGACCTGTGCCTCTTGCTTCACTTTCTCAGTGATTCATTCAACACATTCTATTGGTGCTTCATCCCAAGAGGAACTCCCCGGCAGGAAACTCAGCAGAATGCAAGGAGCAGGGCTTCTACCCCCTAGTAGGCACATAGGCCAGGTTTCTCCTGTTTGCCTGACAATAGGAAATGCCCAGAGTGCTCATTAGAAATAGATTTGCCAGGCTCTGCTGAATCTGAATCTGAAACTAGAGCAAAGGGACCTGGGGCTCTAAATTTTTAACAAGGACCAGGTGAGTCTTAGCACACAGCACCAGCAAGGCTGCCATCTGGAGATCAGGTTCAGAGACCTCCCACCTTTTGCTGCCCCCTTTCAATTTCCAGGTTCACAGCTCAGTAGGCATAGCAACTCCATGTCCAACCTATAAGTAAGAACCTGTATCAGCATTTTTCAACCCTGGGTGAGAAACAGAATTGCCTACAGAGTTGTTGTTTTTTTTAACAAAATAAGAAGCCCGTGTCTCACTCAGAAAATCTCCCTGAGACCCTAAGCTTCCTTTGTTTGAAGTTCCATGAGGATTCTGATGAGGGTCACGCCTAGCCCCCTGGAATGCTCTCTAAGGAACCCTGCTCATAATGTGGGTGAAGAGAGGCTGAGAGCCCCTCTTGGGCCAATGACATGTGATCTTGCATGTATCCTGATGTGCCCCTCACTGTGTTCCTGTCCAACATCTAACATGTTGAAAGAAAAAGAAGATAAATATCACAAAGATGACCTTAAGCAGACAACCCTAGGACAATGTATGAATCACAGTTCCCACTCAGACAAAACCAAACCAAAATAAAGCATTGAACCTCTGGCTGTCATATTAAATGTGTACCTACTTCACCCAAGTCAAACCATATCTTGATGAAGTGCCTTAGCACTTCGTTGGCACTTAGTACAATGGTCATCAGCCGGGGCTTCCATTAACCATCTGTCAGTGTGTTAGACAGGGTTCTCTAGAGAGATAAAACCAAATTGCTGATAATATATTTATTTATAAAGATAATTAGATATATAACAAGAAATGAACTATTAAATCATATACAGATCAATATATAATACAAGAAATGAACAGTTAAATTATAAAGCACTACACATGGCTCAGTGCAACTCATTCCCGTGAGAGAGAGTTGTGAGAGATTAGCAGTCCTTCAAGTCTCGTCTGCTGCCAGATCTTCTTCTATTTATAGAGAGAGCTAGGCTATGTCAGCACAGCAGCCAATCACAAGGCAGGTCACTAACTGCCAGCCAGGTCACCACCTGCCAGTCCCCAGCTCCAGAGATGTCTTAAAGGGACCTCAACTTACAGCGACACAGTCCACAGGCTAAGCATCCCACAGGTAGTGTAGCCTTTAAATTGAGGCACAGAATAAGCAAGGCAGCTGCACACTGGTCCAATGATCAAAGAGTGAGAGACAAGAAAGGCGAGGCTCACCAAGCCATTTATCTCTCTGCCCTTCAGTTAATCCCACTTGTGTTTATTGGCCAGGCTGACACAATAAACTATCTCAGTCAGGTTGTCATGCGATGATGTTACCATGATGTTGGAAGTGACGTCAAAGATGTTGCACATACCAGTGGGGTGGTGTGTGGTGGACAGGGTTCAAGGAGCTTCCAGATTAAGGTGTATTAAGAAGAAAAGCCTAATGATTTACTTCTGAAAATTTGTCAATGTAACTATGCAACGTATCACCCAGTGGTTGGAAGACACTACACAACAGTCACAACAATGACCTCAAACATACCCAGCAAGCATGAAGATGGTTCAGAACTGGGCAGCAATGTGTTCTGTTGTACCTCAGGTTACCATGGGTCAGAACTGATTTGATGGCAATTAACCGCAACAACATCCTAGTCTTGTATCTTGCTTAGGTGAGCCCCATATCTGTTCCTGCAGACATGAGCCTTATGGAAGGCAAGAAACTGGTCCTGTTTGTGGTACCCAGCAGGAGACCACCGCACACATCAAATGCTTGTAACTCTCACATGATGGACAACTCTCTGTACTCAGATTAGTGCTTTCTTACTACACTAGATGGCCTTCCCAGGTGTGTACTTATCATCGGGTGATGGACATGATGGAAGAAGACTGGAAGGAAACAGAGGCATCCCCAAACTGGACCTGTCATTCCATGCTGACTCTGAAGCGTTCAAATCCCTCGGGCCCACAGAATCTGGTGATGATGTGTGTAATGCAGCTCCACTTCATACTGCTCAAGTCCATTGTCTTGCAATGAAAAATACATGAATTTTATTTGTGTTTCTCCCAATAACACTAGGATACATGGACAATTTCCACATTTGCATTTTGTTTTCTGTTCATATTGAAATAAGGCAATGAGTCTCGAATCAGCAGGAAATAAGCTCTCTCCTTGAAAGTAGATTCCTACGGCACTATTTAAAGAATCTGCAGCGCAAGCTTCAAGTTAATAGCTTCTAGTTCTGCTTGCCTAATGACCCCTAGGCCCCCTTAAATTCATTATGAGCCCTGTCTGCACCCTTGTGTTACTGTGCTTTACTTCTTAAAATTCAGTAATGGTGTTTTGGATTCAAGTGTGATTTCATAGGTAACTTAATGGAACACTCGTAGAAACGTTCTTTGTCAACAAGGTCAGTATTCTTCCCATTATGATCTATATTACCTCTCACGTTCCTCTGAATTTTATTTTGTCTTCATAAACTATACAAAGGAGCTGCCTTTTTAAGTCCTTGAGTTAATCATGATGAAGAAACTACATCAAGAATACCAGTAATTAGTTTTATATTAAATCTAGGTTGTGCTCCTCAAGCATGTCAGAGACAATGCAGAGAATCATTCCTCGGAGAAATGAAAAAGCAGGCTGACTTGGATACTTTAGTATTAGATCCGAATGACATCATTGGCTATTTAGTGTCTTGCATATTGATTTAGAGAAAGGCTCTCCACAAGATGGATATACACAGCGGCTGAAACAATGGGTCCAAACATAAGAACAATTATGAGGATGGAATAGGACCGGCTAGTGTTTCGTTCTGTTATGCTTAGGCTTGCTATAAAGAACTAACAACAGCAACACAGAACCTACCAACAACAACATAGTCACTTAATCTAGCATCTTCAATGTATGCTTTTTCGTTTGTTTTTTAGAAATGATATCCCAATTTTATCATTTGCTGTAGAATGTCAATAACGGTAGACAGGGACTCCCCCTTGCCAATGTATACATATAATACTGAAAAGAGCATCCCCATTCAGTCTCTAGAGACTCACTTACCCCCATAAACTCGTAACCTCAAGTAATTGATGCATGTCTGTATTTCTCTTTTGCTGTTTTTAATGCATCACATTTAGAGTGGATATTTGATGTGTTTGAGCTGTGTGATCCAGTGCCAGAGGAAAAGAAATTAGTTACATTTTAATCCTTACACCAATGGCAATCTCTTTCCCGAGCCAAGTATGCCCTCATTGTGAGACACAGGTGCACAGTTTGCACATCACTCGGTCTTGGCTTCTACAGAAAGGCACTCAGTGAACTGCAGCCCAAGAAAGGAGTGCAATTCTTCCATAAGCCATTTATTAATCCAACAAGCTCAGTAATGACTCATTTTCCTTCAAATACACAGCACAGCCGTTTTGTTCGCTCAGCAGTATTATTCCCTGAGCACGTGTGTCTTTTCAATGTTCTCTTACTTTACTGTTAACAGAGGGCTTACCCTTAATTGGGTGCTTGTACACCTCAGCGACTTCAAAAAAGGGTGTTTCTGAGCCCGCAGCTCTGTGCAGAGAGCCAAGTGACATGCACATGACAATATCATCAGGGATTTGAGCACTCAGCTCCCCACAACCAGCACCCAATTAGCTCATATTCTTCTGCTAAATGTACGCAACAGCAAAGGCTGCCATTCTCAGCGCTTTGATGCCAGAAACCTTGGAAATAGTGTGTGCTCTTGGAATGTGATAGTATCAGAATTAAAAATAAATAAGCAGAAAAACGCAGTCACAGTTGGTCAGTCAACAGTAAACATTGACAAAAAAGTCACTAACGGTGATATCAAATCTGTTCCCCATTTGTGTTTGAATACTTGAGCTCATTAGCCAGTTTTTGTCTCAACACTTCCCTTTATCAATAAAAAGGAGCATTAGCAAAGAAATAATACATCAAGCACATCAGTCCATTACTCGTATCATTACCATGTATTTCCTCAGTGCTGAGCACTAGCAAGGAAAACCTCGCACTGCCGCCATACATCTGAATGCTTCCTATGCAAGTCAGTTGATACCACTCCCCCTTTCCTCGCTCATAGCACGCATAAGCTCTCAGATCACCTTCAAAATACGGGGCCTCCTTTCCCTGGAGTAGAGTTTCTGTCAGATCAAATGACTAGAAAAGCGAGAAGAGGCCTAAAATGATTGCTCAGCAGGAAAAGTGCAGCACCGGCGTCCTCTTCCGTGTCTCCACGGACAGCAGGGTCACAGGAGTTATTGGGAGTCTAAGTCGCTCTTACAGTGCAGCAGACACTCGTGGGTGTGATTTTGACACAAGCTGGTGTTGGTGTGACAGCTGCGTGAGCTAGACTCAGAGCATCAGTGAGTGAGCTCCCCGGAGGAAGCCTTCACCCTATGACTCAGGGCAAGTGAGACTTCTCCTGAGGTCTTTAAATAGTATTGGCTCTAACCAGCCATGGGGAGGGTGCCTGTGTGTGCTTGGCAGGGAGGTGAAGGTCTCCAGTTGCTGGAGGAGGGGACTTTAGAGGAGACTCCTCTGTAACTGCCTCCGAGTGACATGGGTCAGATCTGTCTTCCAGGGGTTAGCAAAAGAGCCCATGCACAAATGTGCTAATGGAACTATGGGAGCTGTGATAACAGCAGGAACTGGCTGCACTCTTTCATGGATGGGAAATTTTGCTTTGGGGTCTGTTGGGAAGATCACTGACTCACATGAATAAGTCATGTGAATCTTTTTTGAGCAGTTTTTCCAAAAAATAAAACAGCAACTTGACACCCAATTGCTTCTGCTCAGAACCAGAGACTAAATTATGACCATTGCCTCAGCACGTTGCTACTTTTTCCCATGTGGGGCAAGAATTAGATGGCTGTATATGGGATCCACGCGGTCAGGGGTTCAATACCACCAGCTGCTGTGTGGGAGAAAGACTGGGCTTTCTACTCCCGTTAACAGTTAGAGTCTCAGAAACCCACAGGGGGCTGCTAGGAGTTAGCATTGGCTCAATGGCAGTGAGTTTGGTGAAAATGAACAAAAGGTCTGACGAATTAATGCATAGTTTATTCTTTGGTTGCTGCTCATTGGTCTCTGAGCCTTTGAGGCTCTGTCTACACTGTGCAGAACGTCCTTCCCTCAGTTCGTTGCTTACACCTCTCTTTGGCAGTAACCAGGCTTTTCCTGCATGCTAGCAGAAAACGTGGCTGCATTCTCAGCTCCTTAATTCACTGCTCCTTCCTTGGTCTCAGCCCCGCGTGCAGCCTAGACAAGGGACTAACACATAGAGGTAATGAAATGATCATAAAGAGGTAAGGCAAGTCTTCACAACAACCCCCCAAACCTAAACTCTGATATCGTTCACTATATTCTGTGGACAAATGTGCCAAGAAGTCACAGTAATTGGCTCGGCTCTTTGTAAGTCGAAAGGTACTGTATTTCCTTCAAGGAGCCATGGTATTGCAGTGGGTTAAGCCTTGGGCTGTTAACCAGAAATTGGCAGTTTGGGCCCACCAGTTGCTCCGTGGAAGAAAGATGAAGTTATCTGGTTCCCTGAAAACTTACAGTCTCAGAAAACTTAAGAAGCAGTTCTACTCTGTCCTATCGTGTCATTATGAGTCGGAATCAACTCAACGGCAGTAGGTTTCTTTCATGCACCATTTTTTAATTCTAATCTTTAACTTCAAACAAATAGCCACACCTTAGAGTTTCTGTCTGCTATGATTGCAGTGAGAACAGTAGCCATTGGGGCAGGGACTGAGACTGCTTATCCCAGTGCTCTGGTTTAACTGTAAACTGTGTATTCTGACTGAAAACAAAGCACACTTGAAATATTTTCACAGAGCCTTTTATCCAAAGAGCTTTGAAATGTCACGAAGGTATTTCTTAAATGCTCGCATATGATGCCAAGTGGCAAATCCTACCCTACTCTGGGTTTTCAGAAAGTGACTCTTTTGTGTATGGCTTGTCTGTATCTTACCCAGCTTTCCCTGATGCTTGGCCTTGCTCCTCACCGACTCTCGGAGAGTAAATCTCACAAGGACAAACAAACAATATTCGAACTGCTTAATTTGACTATTGGTTATTAAACCTCAAAAAGAAGTCCAGGGATAGGACGGGGCATGGAAGACGATAAGAAACACATGCAGAAAGAACTCATTAAAACTGACTTATGTTTATTATCTGGAAGCCTGCCCTCTGTCCTTGCTACTCACCACCAGGCATATGCTTCAGCAGCTCGATGATTCTGCCATGGACACTATAAAGAGGAGAATCCCTGTGACTGATTCCCTCAAACTCAGGAGGAACTTCAACTTGGTGACTGACAGCAGAGCAGGGGCTCCCCTGCACACTTTGGTCCCAAATTAGCTTAACTGAGGCTCAAACAGAGACTGTCTCTTGCTTTTGCCATCGGGCCACCTATTGCCAACACACAAGTGGAAATCAGCTGAAACCTGATGATTTCAGTGCCTCACTTGGCACGAGGAGGTGCTTGGTAAATAGCTTACTCTGACTTTTGACCTCATTCCCACTATTCTATGACTAAATCCCACTATTACGCTAAGCGTCCGGGCAACTATTTCTCTTTAGAGAAAACCAAAGAGCCATTTTCATTTACGTTTAGGATGAGATGAACATGCACTATCAAGATTATTAATCACATACAGCATTAAAGGCCAACACCTCCCCGGGACAGGGGCTTGACAATTACCTAGCACATGTTAACAGAAACACTGACAAGACTAATAATTCTGACCAGGAAAGTACCCCGAGGACAATGACGTGAGCTGACTCCGTCCAAGTTAGTGGCGGTTTTTGTCCTTCAGGTAGCTGAAAAGCACCTCTAGACCACCCTCTATCAGCTCAGGCAGGGGCTTGGATAAAGGGTTATGGGAAATATGGAGCCCCTTGTCCATGGGGTTCCAAGCAATCCTTGCCAGTCTCCCCAGAAGGTAGAGTTCCTCTGGCAGGGTCTGGATGTCGTTGTCATTTAAGTTTAGCAGCTCCAGGCTGGTGACTAAGCAGAGCGACCTGGGGAAGGAATGGATGTTGTTACTCTCTGCGATGAAGATCTGCAGGCTTGCCAGGCACTGGATGCTCTCGGCGATGTTTTCCAGTCGATTGGAGCCCACGTGCAAGAAGTCCAGCTGCTTCAAGGAAAACACGCATATGGGGAGGTGAGCGAAGGAGTTGTTGCTGAGGTTCAGCTTCCGCAGGCTCGAGAGGTCCGCAAAGCTGGCAGGCAGCTGGGCAAGGCAGTTGTGGGACAAGCTCAACACTTCCAGGTGTTTGCAGGAGCTCAGCTCCGGCGGCATCTCGGTCAGGCAGTTCATGTTGACAAATAGGACCTTCATGCTCTTGAGGAGGCTCAGTTCTCCAGGCAGCGTCTTCAGACAGTTCCCACTCAAGTTCAGGACCACGATCCGAGTCAGCTTCCCCACTTCAGGAGGGAGAATCCTGAGCTGGTTGTGGGACAGATTGAGCTTCTGGACCTCAGGCAGGCCCCATAGAAAGTCGGGGACATCTGTCATCCCTTTGGTGACCAGGCTGAAGGTGATATGGCGCATGCCGTGCTTCAGCAGGGACCTCGGATCTCTTCCATTGAGAAGGGCATCATCCCACGGGGACAACTTCTGCCTTCTCCCCAGCAGCCATATTCTTTGGGGATCCTTGTCCTTGGAATGACCCCTTGACTGCTTGGCCCCCATTGGTCTTCTCACGCAGCCACTAAAAGCCAGGTGAATTCAGGCTGGATCTAACCTGTACGTGAGAAAGAGCGTGGCAAGGAGGTCCCTGCTTCCAGGAAAGGCTCCGTCAGGCCATGCCGTTGTCCGGGCCGTGGGTCCCAGTGCCCCAGGAGCTGTGCTGAAGTTGATGGACACTGTTTCTCTCCAGGCTGCAGCTGTAACGGTATACTTCTCTTGATCCTGCCCAGCAGAACTCCCTCTACACTAAGCTCTCTCTAAAAGCCACAGGCAGCTGTCACCGTCACTCGGTTTGGGTTTTTTGACCTGGGATATGCAAACAGGCCACGGGGAGGCCACATATAACCCGAGCCGCTCCACTTTTCTTGGATCACACAGTGGTGTGCGGTGATTCACACTCCATTTTTCTAGAGATTAGCAAAAGGAGGCAGAAACCAGGCTGTGGGGCACGCTGCAGAGAGAAGAAGCAACACACGCGTGATGGAGCAGTTTCCAAAGCGCATCAGACCATATCACACATCCCTGCTTCAAACTTGGACGAACTGTGGACTGGGGGTGTGGGGTGGGGGTGAGGGACCGGGAGAACAAAATCCCCCTGGGCCCCGTGTCAGCAGTGACTGCGGATGACTGCTAGTGTTAAGAACCGAAGGGCAACTTCTACTCCACATTACGTCAGAGCACTTCCGGGCTCGTCAGTTTTCCCGAGTGGGCTTCCAAGTTTAGTGAACTTCACTTAACTATGACCAGCCACTCAGTGGTTGCCTCTGTCTGCTCGGCGTGGGTGCCCATTGTTTCCGAGGAGTGGGATGTGGGCTCCTCATCCCCTAGGTGTGGGAAAGAGACCGACAGTTTGGCACAGAGACAAATCCTAACACTGGCACTGAGGAAAAGGAGAAGTAACATCAAGATGTGTGTCCTAGCGGTGGAGAAAAGGCTCTCGCTGCTTAAAAAGAGCAGTTTTGGATGAGCGTGGCTTGGGCAGGCCACCCCAGCAAAATGCTTATTCTGGAGAAAATGGCAACTCCTAGGATCCTGACCGCCCTCAGGCCAGGAAAGCTAGCTTGGGGCAGGACTGGCACAGGCAGAGATTCTGCAAGCCCTTGTGTTTTAAAAAACATTAGTTAGCTATGCTTACTTCTTCCCCTCCATGAACATAGTCTGACTACTTGATTATTGGGGAACAGCAGCTGGAACAAGCTAAGCAACATCTGTCTTTGCTGTGGCGGTTGCTTCTCTTTCCCTAAGAGACTGCTTTGAATAAAACAATTCCAAGTACTTGGCTAGCACTCATTGAACCCTGTGGAAGGCACTACCTGAAATCCTTCCTATGCAGAATGTCTATGAAAATTACTACATCCCCCAGATGACGGCACAGAGCAATAGAGAGGCCCTATTTCTTAGTTCAGAAGCTTGCGTATGGTGGAAGCAAGATCCACACCTTGTTGTCCAACCGAGACTGGAAGCCATTCAGAAAACGCTGAGCTTTGTCCTATGGAAATTGTTCCACCGGTGGCGTGGAGACCACCCCTTCTTTTCAGGTGGCTGGAGGGCCCAGGAGGGGGTCTGCTGGCACACCCGTTCATTGAAAAGTTGGCGGCACAAGGCAGCAGCTGCCACACAGGAGAAAGATGTGACAACATCTCTTTCTGTAAAGATCGCCACCTTGGAAACATGACGGAGCCGTGTTACTCTGTCCTGTGGGGTCACTGTATGCGGAAATTGACCTGACAGCAATAGGTTTGATTTGGGGGGGGTGCGGGGGGGTCGTGGTCGTTAAAGGTTAAAGGGCCCTGGTGGTATAATGGTTAGAACACTTGTACGCTAACCACAACATCAATGTTTCTAACCTAGAAGTTGGTCCATGAGAGAAAAATAGAGCAATCTGCTTCTGTAAAGATTTGAGCTTCAGAAATACTATGCAGATGTTCTACTCGGTCCTAGGGTCAATATAAGTGAAAATTGAATGATTACAGCAGATGCAGGTTGCTTGTTCATTTGTTTGCTCTGTTTTCAGTAGCAAGTAGAATTGCTGAGAAAACGGGCATAAAAAATGCCTACTTAACTATATGTTAGAAGCAGCTACATAATTAGACATGAACCCTGCTTGTTCTACCTCCAACACAACTAGCTAGAAAGAACAAAGAAAAAACATCATTCCAGAAAACTCTGGGTTAATAGATTTAATCCCCTCCAAAAATAGCTCGTTCTTCTCCAGCAGAGGTTATCATATATCAGCTGGATGGACTGTGCGAGTAGCTGACTTGGCATCTTCTAGTTTTATGAAAGAGAAACCTGGTCTGTCCTCTTGTCTAACCATGCTGATTGAGTCAGAACACTGAACCTAAAGGACACTCATTCTCTTTGGGATCAGTTTCCTCAGCGATGAAATGAGCTCTTTGGGTGTGATGTAAGTACCTTTGGGAGTTCTGAAAGTACCTTCTCAACCTCTGATTCAAATGCTCATTACAAATTAGGCTCCCCACAATGAGATGGGAGGCAGTGATCTAACCTGCTTTCTGGGTAAAAATATGCAAAATTCAAGATAGCTTTTCTTTGAAGTCCATATTGGTTTGGGGGGATAAATAGTAACAACGCTGTTAGATTTAGAATGCACTGTATAAGCCACAAAGAGCGCTATTGGTTGCTAACCAGAAAGTTGCCTGGTTGAATCAACCCTCAGGAGAAAGGTCTCTGTGGCCTCACCAGGGAGTGACACTAAAATGCCAATAAAATTTTTCTGTAGTGTTTCAACAGAAATTTCTTATGTTTTATAAAACTATCCTTTGTAGTTAGTAATAACAATGAAATATATTTCCTAAGCCTAGCTTACATGTATCAATATACAGACATGGCCTCACTTCCATGCTACTTTTACTTTTTGAGCCTTTTCATGTGCTCTGGTCAGAGCTGTGATTATTACTCAATTAACAATGATGCTTTGGGTCATGCAGTTTCAGCTTCAAGCACATGCTGTTATATTGCTGTCAGTTCTTTTGTAGTAGGTGATTTTAGTGAATTTTCAGGTACTTTGACTACAGTATTATGATTAGTATTTGTGAACATATATAGACCCATACATTTGAAAATGCAGTAGTAGTTAAAGAAAGAAGAAGAGTTTTAAAAGGTTTCTGCTCAGTTACTAGCAATGTTAGAACTAATAATATAATTTAATGAAGAAAGATTTTACAAAACAGCTTTGTTGTTACTATGCACATAATCTAAGAACTATTACAATTAAGGTATTTACAACATTTACCACACATTATCCTATGGTTAAAGTTGGTTAATAACCATTACTAAGGCTTTTCCTCCCATGTATGTGAAAACTGGACAGTGGGTAAGAATAAGAGAGAAGGGTTGGTACACTTGAATGACAGTGCTGGTGACAATATTGACTGTCTCACAGCCTGTCAGAAGAACAAACAGATCTGTCTTGGAAGGAGTACAGAGAATGCCTCTTAGAATCAAGTGTCACGTGACTTCAAACTTTGGCTATGTTGTCAGGACAAACCATCATGAGAAGAACATCATGCAGGGCAGGGGAGGGTCCATGAAATTAAAGCAGACTCTAAGTGGCATAGTGACTTCAAAAATGGGCTCAAACATAGCAACAATTGTGATGAGGCTGCAAGCAAGAGCAGTGTTTTGTATTGTTGTGCACTGGGTCTCCATCCGTTGGAACTCCCTTGTCATCACCTAACAGCAAGGATTCTTTTTGGTACTAAAGGAGGCCCATGCCTGGGGTGTGGGTGGCAACATGAGTTACCAAGTTTGGTATCATCAACCCAGTAACAGCACTGGGCAGTCTGCCTCTGTGAGATGAAGAAAACTAAAAACCATTGCTACCAAGCAGATTCTGACTCCTAGCAATCCGATAAAATAAAGAAGAACTACCTTGTAGGGCTTTCAAAGCTGTAATCTTTGCCGAGGTGGACTGATACCCCTTTCTCCCATGGAGTTGTTGACTGTTTATCTTTGAGTTCAAAGCCAAGCCCTTTACCATTGCACCCCCAGGGCTCCTCTTCTTGAAAGGTTACAGCATTTGAAAATCCTTATAAGGCAGGTCTTCTCTGTGTGGTAGGGAAGCAAAGCCAAACCAGACGCACTGCTATGGACCCAAAGCTGACGCCTAATGACCCGAGGGTTTGCATGACTTTATCTGTTGATGGGAATAGAAATCCCAGTCTTCCCACCTGAGCCACTGGTGGTTTTGAACTGCAGACCATGTGGATTGCAGTCCCGCATACAACCACGACACCACTAGGGCTCCCGTTTGACAGGGTAGCTTGGAGTAAAAATTAACTGGATGTCAGTGGGGGTCTGTTTTGTTTATAGAAACTAGATCTTTGAATTTTGCCAAAAGGAAATTTTCAGAGCTCTCCGAATGAATTTCAGCTTGCTGAATGTGTTTCAGAATTAAACAATGCTGGACAAGTTTATGAAATACCATGCCATTTTAAGTAAGTTTAATATCTAAGGAAATTATCGAATAATAGAAATTAGTACACTAACAATATTTACTATATTTCTTTATGTTTCAGTTGATTGTTGTGCTAACATATAAAAACCAACCACAGTATGTATTTAATCTTAAATAGAATAAACTGAAATAATGAGAGTGTAAGTATGAAAATATTTGAAGTTACTCCTGAATTTGCACTAATAGGATATCTATTAAAAAACATTATTTTTAATCTTTATCATGGCTGGCCAACTATGTCTACATATTATGTCTGTTGATTTGGGAAGAAAGAAATTCGCATATTTAAAAAAATTATTAAGAAGGCAATTTTAAAAGCAGAACATACAGAGAACTATACAGTGCAGTAACATTGTGCATATGTAATCTAGATATATTTCTTTTGCATATCCACATGAATTTATTGCCTTTTCAAAAAGAAAAATCCATTTTACACCAGATTTTCCCAAAAGCAGAACATGTAGCAGAAAGTTGTGAGGCTAATCAACAATCCTAGGTAAACTAGAGTAAGGGGCAAGAGAACATCAAGCAAAACAAGTGGGAGCCCAAATATGTCTCTGGTGTCTAAGGTTGTGTATCAGTTTAGCTGGTCATGATTTTCTGGTTTGGCAGTTATGGTGTAGTTATCTCCAATGATGCAATCTGATGTAATATATTCAACTCCATAATGAGCTCATCTATGAGCAGCCAGTCAATGGAAATTCACTTTCCCCAGGGGTGTAGTTTCCATCTAATATACATGCGCATTCTGGAAAAATTGTCTTTTTGCTTGATCTGGGTCCTGCATTTGGTTCATCATCATCTGTCCTCTAGCTCTTTGGACATGAGCCAGTGGCCTGCCATATTGTCTGTCCTTCGTGGGGCTCATTTGCTTCTGCAGCCTGTGAGCCAGCAGTCTGTTGTCTATCTGTTTGCTTAGAGGTGGTTTGTCATTCCTTGCAGATACACGAATCTGGAGAAGTCTCAAGTCTGACATTTGACCCTTGATCTTGGGACTTGTCAGTTTCTACAACCATGTGAGCTATTTGATTGAGAGAGATCTTTCCAATAACAAGTATATGTACATATATAAGCTTCACTACCCTTTCTTCTCTAGAGAATTCACACTGAGACAAAATAAAAGCGGATGCTTTTCTGAGCACACATCTTTGCAGTTAACGCAGATTGCTGCTAGATTCTGCACACTAGAGGCTACATTAAAGTCGTATGTGCCTCTTGGTTAAGTCCATCATTAAGTCATCTGTAAAATTCAGGCAATAATAAAACCTGATATACATAACAAAAGTCATGATTACTAAGGGTCCATGTAGTGATGATACAGGATAGGTATTCAATCAATGATAGTTGTTACATGAATGGTAGTTGTGATTAGATGGGTTTTTGAGAGAAAAATAAAACAGTAACACTGATATATGTATTAGTCCCTGGGTCAGACACTTGCTAAAGGCCCCAGCTGACACATGCATGGATGTAAAACCGGAAGCTTTTTTTGACTCCAGTGGCTGCTGGGCCTGGAAAAGCTGGGAGCCCAGAAGCACAAAGGCTGGTGGAGGCAAAGTCATGTTAATCCAAGGTCTTCAGAAACAGGGCAGAGCTCTGATAGCTCCCAGGGTCACCAGACAGCAGGGGCTACCCACCCCAGAACCTAACACTGAATCTAAGCAAGCAGGAGGGAGAGCAGGTTAAGAGAGAGGCCAGTTCTGCACAGCACATTTTATACAGAGGCTATCGGTCCGGGGAGACAGTATCAGCCTGTGTCCTCATGGAGAGATTAGACTTCACCCACACCTTCCTACATGTGTCAGTTGACAAAGACAAGAACAAAATTAGAGCAGTTATTATATACATAAACTCTGATATACACATGCCTGTGAATTTTTAAAAATATAAAAATGTGAATTATTATTTCTAAACATATCCTTCATCTATGTCTAGACACTTCTACAAGCAGTGTTTCCATCTTTGTAATCCTTTCCCCAACCCACACATTCTACACTCTTTGATTTACACTACGTCAAAAGGGCAGTTTGGGCAACCTTGAGGAATTCCAAACATGTTCCTTTTCTTTCTTTCTTTCTTTTTTTTTTTGGTTGTTGAATAAAATTTACTTTATTTTCTGACCTTTTTTTTATTAAATACTTTTATTGGGGCTCTTACATCTCTTCTAACAATCTATACATTCATCCATTGTGTCAAGCACATTTGTACATATGTTGCCATCATCATTTTCAAAGCATTTTCTTTCTACATGAGCCCTTGATATCAGCTCCTCATTTTCTCGCCCCCAATCCCCACCTTCCCTCCCTCATGAACCCTTAACAAATTATAGATTATTATTTTCATATCTTACATTGTCCTCTGTTACCCTTCATTCATTTTTCTGTTGTTCATTCCCCTGGGAGGAGATTATATGTTCATCCTTGTGATCGATTCCTCCTTTTTCCCCTCACCTTCTTCTTAACCTTCTGGTATCTGTATTCTCATTGTTGGCCCGAGGGGTTTATCTATCCTGGATTCCCTGTGTTGTAGGGTCTTATCTGTATCAGTGTGCATGTGCAGGTCTAGTCCAATTTGTAAGGTAGAATTACACTTTTTAAAATGCCAATCACACCTAGACTATGAGCATCCCTTATCTTTTGTTCACCATGAAAGACAGAGGCATTTCCCCATGAACTTTTTGAAGCCCCTGGTATTCCCTTAATGCTCAGAGCTTGGAGCTTAGGCCATGCTTATGTTAATAATATTGACCTACAAGCCAACTGTTAAAAAGACAGTATGAAGAAGAGACCCTGGGTGCTGCAAAGGGTTAATTCACTTGGCTTCTAACAGAAGGGCTGTGGCTTTGGGGGGTGGGGCGGGTGAAGAACTAGTTATCTACATCTGAAAATAAGTCATTGAAAACCCTATGGAGCATGTGAAGACAACATGACAACGCGGAGCAGGGAATCAGTGGAGAGGTCTAGTGGGCTGGTCCCAGCCCCAAATACTAAGTGGATGCCTGCCCCTCCCCTGAGAAGAATGTATCTCAAACAATGACACTGAATCTGCAGCTTTGGGAGAAGGATATATCTGACCAGAGCACACAGGAACAGATGACAGGGGAGAAGGAGAGACTGGAGCACATCCTGGCCCACTAGGCCTTGAGGATGATGACCCCAA
>NW_022103955.1:2893402-2899731 GCF_000313985.2 Echinops telfairi
GGGGAGCGGGGAGGGAGGGGAAAAATGAGGACCTGATGTCGGGGGTTTGGGTGGAGAGAAAATGTTTTGAGAAACAATGTACAGATGCGCTTTGCACAATTGATGTGTGTATGGATTGGGATAACAGTTGTATGAGCCCCTAATAAAATGTTAAAAAAAAAAAAAAAAGAAAAAGAAAACCCTATGGAGCACAAGTGGACTATGACAGACAGGGTTGCCTTGAGTCAGAGCCAAGTAAAAGAGGACGGGTGAATATGAGCAAGGCAGGGAGGTGGTTTGCCCCATGGCTGTTGTAATAAAGTGCCTCCAACTGGATCACTTGAAACACAAAATAACAACACTGAATGTAAATTGACGAAGTGCACCAATCAAGAGGCTGAGAGTAACAGAATGGATGAGAAAATGGGACACATCAATCTGCTGCTTATAAGAAACACATGTTCGACACAAAGACAAAAAATGGACTAAAAAATCAAAGGATGGAAGAAAATACACCAAGATAATGACAACTGGGGGTTGGGGGGTGGGATAAAAACGCTATTAGTGGTACAATGTTTAACCGCTATCCCACCAGGGCTCCTTAAATAAACAACGATCTCCTTAAAAGGAAGAAAAAAGAATAAGACCACCTAATCTCAAAACCTAACACGTAACTAATATACAGCCAGAGTAGTCAAAAAAACTTCGTACTGGTACAATAATAGACCAATGGAACAGAAGAGATAACTCAGGTATAAGGGCTTAACAAAGGGCCTTTAACAAAGGGCCAAAAAACACTAAATGAGAAACTTATGAAATTCCTCTTTAACAAATGGTGCTGTCAAAATCGGATCACAATATACAGAAGAATAAAGAACCCATACTTCTCCCCATTCACAAAAATGAACTCTAGAAGGATCAGAGTCCTAAATGTAAATTCCAGAGCTATACATATCCTCAATGAGAACATGGGGATACATTTCAGAGGCCCACTGCTGGGTGCCCAGTGAACCTCCTCTGACCACAGACGAGGGCTGTGCATAGCCTTGCTCTCAGACGGAGTGCCATTGGAAGTGGATGGGTGCAGAGGGAGTTAAGTCGCACTGCAGTGCTTCACCATTTGTTCTCCCATGTAACCCATATAAAATTTGTTCTCGTTTTTATTTTCTGCTTCATTTTCAATTAAGATATTTCTCTGTTCTTTTTTGTTAATGTTCAGTTTTAGTTTTTAGGGCTTTTATTGTTGTGTGGTTTTCTTTCTATGAAATCCAAGATCGGTAAATCTGTAGAGACAGCTTAATAGTTGTGAAGGATTGTGGTAAGGAACGGTGAGGAGGAATAGGGAGCTAATGAGTATATGAAAGAAGAAAGTGCTCTGAAATAGACTGTGGTGATGATTGGACAACTCTTTTTAATAAGTTTAAACCATTCAGTTGTATGATATGTAAATTATATAACAATGAAACAGCTAACTTTTTTAATTAAATAAAAGAGTGGACTCAGAGCTCCAAAATGTTTGTTAATGGCTGAGTGCTTAACCGATTGTGGCAGCCAGGGAGTCACTATTCGGATTAAGTGATATCATACACACAAAATACTTAGAGCTCTACTTCATGCACAGAAAATACATGAACACTCAAGTCATAGCCAATGCCGGAGACGTCGAAGTAATTAGGAGGTTTACTTCTACAACCCTAGCTTGTCTGATCCCTTTTTTTTGGTCTTAGTAGCTTCCTCTTAAACAAATGATTGTTTCTCACAAACTCTACCCAAGAGATACCTCTAGAATTCCAGAAAATTAGAGTCAGGTTTGCACACAGATCAAATTGAACTGCTTATCGTTAAGCTGATCTTTACCATAGTCTCTTTTGCCCTTAGCTCTGTGTGTTGGCTCTCTCTTGCTCATTCAGCTCACCTCGGTTGTCAATTCAATTAGATTTCAAGCTTCTTGTCTCTCAACAAAGCTATGGAACAATACTAAGGACACAGTAGGTGCTCAATAAATGTTCGTTGGAATGCACAAACGTGTTCTCTGATTGAAGTTCAATGTGAGAAAAGAACAATTCGGGAAGAAATTGAATTTTCTATTTGTTTTTAACTGCTTTTCTGTTACTATATTTTGATGTTTATCTCCTTTACAAGCCCCTGGGGAGAATCTACCAACATTGGATTCCAGGCGGACTGATCACAGACCCGTTGATGTAGCCTCATCACGGCAGCTCATTTAGCAAACACTTTGTGAGACAAGCTACGTCTGTTGTCCCTCAGAGCAGTCCTCAGAGTGGCCCGACTGTGAAGGAACAGGGCAGGTTCTGACCACCAGCTCAACTCTCTGGGACTTGGTGTCCTCATGAGTAATGGAAAGTATTAACTTTGTCCTCGCAGGGCTGTTGTGACAATCCCTAGGAATGATGGGATCTGTGCCAATAGGACAGCACCTCGTGGGCATTCCTGTCCTGGGACTGACTGCCAGAACAGATAGCCTCAAACAGAAGGACGCAAAAAACCAAACCAAACACTGAGGTTTATTCTTTCACCGCTCTGGATGTGGCCAGTCCACACTCAGGATGTCAGCAGGATCACGCGTCCTCTGACATCTTTAGAGGAAGAGCCTGCCTTGTCCATCTAGAGGCTTCTTCCTGTGACCTTCTCTGTCTGTAGTTCTTCTTTTCTAAAACCATGAGCCATTGGGATTAGGGCCCACCACACTCTGGCCTGACCTTCTGTCAAAGAAACAAGTCAGACCTTAAAAAAGTTACTTTAAAATGAGGTTGCATGCATACATGCTAGCGAGTAGGACTTCAACATATGTTTCAGGGGCAAAAAATCATCCCTAACATCATGCAAAAGGGTCCCATCGCCATTCCAGGGGTTAATGGTAAGCTGTCCTCAACATTGTTGCCAGAAGAGCCTAGATATTTTTTCTACCACCCCAGTGTTTAAAAACCTCACAATGATCCACCTATAACCCCTTCCCAGGAGGATGGACAACAGAAAAGTAGGTGAAGGGAGACATCAGTCAGTGTAAGACATGAAAAGATAATAATGTATAAATTATCAAGGGTTCATGAGGGAGGGAGGAAGAGGGAAAGGAAAAATGAGAAGCTGATCCCAAGGGCTCAAGTAGAAAGAAAATGTTTTGAAAGTGATGATGGCAACAAATATACAGATGTGCTTGACACAATCGATTACTTATAAGGTGACCAGACGGCCCACTTTTGGCGGGACAGTCCTGATTTTTAACAATTTTTCCCATGTCCCGCGGCATTTTTAAAAAGTCCTGATTTTTGGAAAGAATGCACGACAAGCTAGGGTATATGGTTTTCGACTGCCATGTGGCTATTTCACCAGGATATGAGTTTTATCAATGGTGTCCCGCTTTTGTCCCACTTTACCAATGTTAAAATCTGGTCACCCATTGATTATGATAAGAGTTGCACAAGCCCCCAGTAAAATGATTTTTTTTAAAGAGTCCATGAAAAAAACCCAAGCCTACTAGTGACATGCCCATGCCCCGACTGTCCGTGCTCAGGCGGGTCACAAGTGTTCACGTGCCTGCATCACTACTCTCATAGCTCACCATTCAAACTCTCTTCTGCTCCAGCATCACATCTTTGATCTTATAATAAAGTCAAACAATTCAAATCCAGTGCCATTGAGTCAGTACTGACTCCGAGCTATAGGACAGAGTAGGGCTGTCCATGCGAGTTTCTGAGACTGTCACTGCTGGTGGGAGTAGAAAATCCCATTTTCCTCACGAGGTGAGAGCTGGTGATTGGAAACACAGAACCACTCCACCACGAGGTCTCCTCGGATATTCTCATGCCCCTTCTTTCGTCCTGCAAGTCCCCCTACTTCTCCCGGCATGCACCCGTGTGCTTTCAAACAGACACATTGTCACTCACTCACTCAGGGGAAGGAATCCTTCCTTAACCATTTCACCTGGCTCCAAGATTGGATGTACATTCTTGGACTTTTGGAGCCCTTTGGACTTACCTATGACACAAATCCTCCTATTCCATAGGGCAAAAGTGGGGAAAGTTAACTCCTGAAGAAACTTTTTGCAATGACTGGAGACCTATTTGGCTATCCCAACTGTGAAGAGAATAGTGCTTTTTATTGGTAGAGGCAGGGATGTTGCTAACTTGCTACAATATACAGGACAGCAGCACAACAAAGAATTACGTAGCAAAAAATATCAGTAGTGCCGAGGTTGAGAAATCCTGTACTATCAGAATAATTCGCTCCTTGTTGGATTTCTCTCTTAAACAATAAACACATCTTTTAGGGCTGCAGACGAATTTATCCATCATTGTTCTCCTTGAGTCTAGGCTTTTACCTAATGGAAAGTGGTTTTTAGTTGCTTTTAAGTTAGCTCCAACTCATAGCAAATCCATGTACCGAAAAATAAAATGTTACCTGCCCCACACCAGGGCAAAGGCAGTGAGTTAGTTAATTGTGCCAACCTGGCTGATAATCACATGTGGGGCTAATTGAAAAGTGGAAGGATAAATGGGTGGTGATCCTCGCCTTTCTAGTTCTCGGGTCTCTTGCTTTGTGATGGTCACACCAGGGTGCAGCTGCCCTAGCAGTTCCCTGCTTCAGCTTGCAAGATTGACTTCCTACAAGACATCCCCAAGGAGAAGCCATATGGACCTATCCCGATGCAGCCCTGGGTGCTGGAGCAGCCGTGTGGAGACCCCTGCTAGTGCTGAGATGCTTATTCGTTCACTGACTCAGCTTTCCTCCTGCAGTCGGCATCATTGCCTCTGTTTTGTGAGGTGGAGGACTTTGTGGACTGGTGTTGGGTTAATGGGTTAGTGTTGGACTTGTGGGCTTGGGCAGAATTGGGTTGGGATGTTTTCGTGATGCACACTTTCTTTACATAAAACTCATGTATATTCTCTTATACATGAGTTGCTGTGGATTTGTTTCTTCAAAGTACCCAGACTAATACAGGCAGGCATCTGTTCTTAGGTCATGGAATCTTCTAATCTTGTCTCCCAATTAATGAGGCAGTCTGCCTACTTAATACTCATGATTCATTTATCACTCCCTTATTTCTCTATTTCAATAACCACGTTGCCAGAGGATGGCTTACTTCAGCTGAGGCCCGTTTCTTATGTTGGTGACAAAAGGAGAAGACCAATCAATTTCCTACCATGAAACAGTTCTAAGGTCACCCCAAATCAACAGAAACTTCAAAAAGGTTGTTTCGTGAATCTTAATGGAAATCCAAGCCCAGAAGTAGGATCGGGACAGACCCATCTTTGAGAAGATTGTTATATGTCTGTTGGTGGGGGGGAAATAATTAGCATTACTTATATAGACTCCCAAAGGGAGATTATACCCAGTATTATGTTCTTAATTGGGCATTTCTGCCTAGTTTCTATCCAGCCTTGGTGACTCGGGCCACGTTCTATAGACATCCAGGACTTGAGACTGCCCTTTTGAGGTATACAACATTCTTCAAAGGCCACACAAGAAGGTTCTGATTTGGAAACCCCACTAAGCAAACTGGACTCTAAACTCCTCTAGAGCAGATTTCAGGAATTTAAATATTGTCTTGGACTTAAAGCTGAAACACCCTAGTGTGAGAAGAACCAGATGACTGCTATCCCAAGGTTATTGGCTTGGAAGTCATTGGGATTTGGCCCAGATCTCTTGCTTTGAAGGGCACTCAAGGAATCTTGACTCCGGGTGACCATATATTTGCTATCTTCATGCTCTCTTTGCGTTTCCTATGTCTTGGTCTAGCAGACTTGGTTCTGCCTGTGCGAATGACCATTATTGAAATGTTGCCCCCTCTCCAACCCTCATTATTTGTGTAAATAGTGTCCAGTCACTTGAGTTTTGTTTCAGTACAGGTCAGCAATACATGCATTTTTGCCTAGAAAGTTATCGCACACATAAATATATACTTTCCTTTGTACATCACTATTTAAAATTTTATGCCACTGCCTAAACTAGCTGTACTATTGATAGGATTACATATGCCCCATGCAGATGGTTTATAATGTTTTCCATAAAAAAGTTTTTAAAATTGGACAAGGGACATATACAAACCATAGATACATGAATGGATTTTCAGTTCACAATTACTCATAGCCGCAACCTAAGAAAAATTAGCTCTGATGACATGGCCTTACTTGATACTTGCCCGCATGAAGAAATGACTGAAGATATGGGAGCTATAGCAAAGTATAGTGAAGAAATTATATGGTGTCTGTGAGACAGTTTATTGTGCCAGCCTGGCTGATAAACGCAGGTGGGATTGACTGAGGAGCGGAGAGATGGATGGCTTGGTGAGCCTTGCCTTTCTTGTCTCTCGCTCTGTGATCATCGGACCA
>NW_022103955.1:2900072-2942822 GCF_000313985.2 Echinops telfairi
TCTGTATATGATTTAACATTTCATTTCTCGTTATATATCTAATTATCTTTATGATTTAACATTTCATTTCTTGTTATATATTAATTACCTTTATAAATAAATATATTATATTATCAAGAATTTGGTTTTATCTCTCTAGAGGACCCTGTCTAACACAGCCTGGTTATCAAAAAGACTAGTATCTGGGCTCTTAAAGTCTTGTTTTAAAACAAGCAGCTATGTAAGTGAGGTGTCAGCCATGTCCACATGAAAGAAACAGACTAGTCTATATGATCCAAGGGCTGCCAATAACAAAATCCAAACCACAGGAGGGAACTATATTAGTGCTTAAATTCTGAGCAGCCAGTTTGCAGAAGTTCTATGGATGATAGTGAAAGCCTAAAATCCATTTTCAGAGTCCCCATTTGGATTAAGTCTCTGGTGAATCCCCTCTGGCCATTGACCAGGAATATGAATAGCTTTGCTATCAAACAAAGTGCACTGGAAAGTGGACTAGTGCAGATGTAGTTAGGTTAAAAGTTAGCACTTTATCAGTTTATCCCTTTGGATTCTAGTTTTTATTTTTATTCTGTTCTCTTTTCAACTGAGGTTTTTCTGTTTTATTTTATTATTGCTATTTATTTATTTTGCTTTTGTTCTTTTTTGCATATTTTTTCCCTGTATTGAATCAAGGCTAGATAAATCTGTAGAGACGGTGACTGGATTAACAGTTTCTTGGGATTATGACAGGAGTGGTGGTGGTCGTGGTGAAGCAATGAGGAAATAACAAGAATGTATACAAGGAAGGAGAAAATGTTCTAAAATTGATTACAGTGATGATTGTACAACTTTTGTCAATATTTTTAACCAATTCAACTGTATGATATGTGAATTGCATGTTAATAAAGCTCTTAAATTTTTTGAAAAGAAGAAAGCAGCATTATCAACCTCTTAACCCAACATTTCCATCATTTAGAAAAAGAATAACAAAAAAGCCAACAATCAACAGAAGAAAGGAAGTAAAAAATTTGATAAGGTCTCAATGAAACCTAAAAAAGGAAGACTCAAGAAGCCTACAAACTGGTCCTTTGAAAAGATTAATAAAATTGATAAACCACTAACAAATTTAACAAAGGGAAGGCAGGAGGTGACTAAAGTCACACAAATCAGAAATAAAGTAGGTTATGCCGCAACAGAAACAATTGGCAACACAAAGGATGGTGACAGGATATTACAACGAATTGTACTCCAACAACGTTGAAAATCTAGAACAAGTAGACAAATTTCTAGAAATGCACTGCCTACTCACATTGGCACCATATGAAGTGGAACATTTGAAAAGACCCCTAACAAAAGACGATATTGAACAGGTGATAAAAAAATTTCCAACAGAAACAGCCCTAGAACAGATGATTTCACTGGAGTATTCTACTAAACATTTAGAGAAGTACTGGCTTCAATTCTAATGCAACAATTTTAAAACATGGAGAACCCATTGAATGAAACAAGCAAATTCCTGATATCAAAAACCAGTTAAAGTTACCACCAAGAAAGAAATTATATACCAATATCCTTCATGAGCATAGGCACAAAAATCCTCAACAAGATCTTAGGTAATATAATCCAAAAACTTGTAAAAAATAATGCATGACAACCAAGTGGGATTTATACTAAGCTTGTAAAAATAGTTCAACATTAGAATCACAATCAATGTAATCCACTTCATAAAGAACCACAAAATCATATAAATCAATGCAGAAAAGAAATATAAAAATGTCTAATGATCTAACACTCTATTTTTATAAAAATGCTCAGCCAAATGGAAGAAACATTACTTAACATAATTCAAAGCACACACACAAAACCAACCTTATTTTCAAAGGAGATTGAAAGCATTCCCCCTGTGAACAAGAAGCAGACAAGGATGTCTTTTTACCATCACTCTGAGTCAATATCATATAAGAAATCCTAGCCAGTGCTGGAAGGCACGACAGTGAAGTTAAACACATCCAAATTGGCAAAGGAGCACAGCTCTCTCTACTTGCATATTATATACCCCTACCCATAGAACCCCAGAGACCTAACAAAAAATTATTAGAACTAAAAATGAATTCAGCGAAGTAGCAGGGGACAAAATGAATAGACAAAAGTCTGCCAGTCTTCTACACCATAGATTCCCAAACTTATTTGGCCTTTGACCCCCTTTTCAAGGGCAGGGGGAGGGGTATGTCGATTCCCTGACAATTAAAAACTTCGGTACTGCAACCCATATTCCAGGAAAAGATGGAAATTGTCGAAGATTTCATTTTTCTGGTACCCATAGTCAATGATTATGGAAGTAGCAGTCAAGAAATCAAATGCTGTATTTCATCAGGTAATTGTTACACAAGACCTCCTTAAAGTGTTAAAAAGTAAGGATGGTACTTTGAAGAATATGGTTTGCCTGCCTGAGCCATGATATTTTCAGCAGTCTCATATTCACATGAAAGTTTATACTAAGGACGATTTCAGAAGAATTGATGCATTTGAATTATGGGGGACTGCCAGAAGAACAAAGAGATCTGTGTTGGCAGAAGTGGAACCAGACTGCTCTGTAGAAGCAAGGATGATGAGACTTCAGCTTATTTACAACCTTTGGACATGTTGTCTGGAGAGACCAATCCTTGGAAAAGGACATCGTGCTTGAGAAAGTAGAAGGTCAGAGAAAACGAGGAAGATTCTCAATGAGATGGACTGACAGTGATTACAACAAAGAATGTAACAATTATGAAATGGGGGGGGGGGCGGGGGGATTGGACAGTGTTTTATTCTGCTTCACACAGCGTTGCTATAAACTGGAAACAGTCGACAGCACCTAAGACCTACTGACACATTTCACTGAAAGAGAAAAAGAGAGCCTACAGACTGGGAATTGTTTATTAGTGCCATATGGATGTCTAATCTCTGTAATTTATAGAAAAAAGACTAGTCACTAAAATGTATAGAAAACTTCAGCACATCAACAAGGAAAAAGAAGCATATCAATTGAAAAGTGGGCAGATGGCGTGAATAGACATTTCACCAAAGGAGACATTCAAGAAACCAGCAAACACATGAAGACATGATGGTGACAATTGCCCATCAGAGACATGTGAATCCAAGCAACGGTGAAAGATCATCTTCCTCCAACATTAACAGCAACCTTGACAAAATGTGAAAAGCAACAAATGCTGGGGAAGGTCTGGAAAGATTGGAACCCTCCGACCCTGTGAGGAGGCCTGGATATGATGCGATCACTGCGGGAAAATATGTGATGGCTTCTTTAAAGAAATAGAATGATCACGAGTAAGCTTATGTCTTGGAGAAAGAAGAGTAAGGAACTAATGTCGGGGGTTTAAATGGAGAGGAAATGTTTTGAGAAACAATGTACAAATGTGCTTTACACAACTGATGTGTGTATGGATTGGGATAACAGTTGTATGAGCCCCTAATAAAATGTTAAAAATAAATAAAATTTAAAAAAAAAGAACAGATGGATGTACACCTATGTTTATTCCAGGACTATTCCCAATAGCACAAAGATGAACACAGCCTAAGTGCCCGTCAATGGATGAAGGAGAACATAACCATGGCACATACATACAATGAAATGCCTTGCAACATTAAAAAGGATGATGGCAACATACGTACAAGTGGATGTCTGGATTGTTATAACAGCCCCCAATAAAATGATTTAAAAAAATAACAATGAATCCATGAAGCTGGGGAGATGTATGCTTAGTAAAATTTGTCAACCACTAAAGGACAACTATTTTATGAGACCACTACCACAAAAAAATCAACAAAATGTTTAGATACAGAACAAAACATTCTTTGAAGGTTACCAGGCGTGGGTGTTGAAGGGAAGGAAATCATTAACTAGAAGGCATCGCCGTGGGTGAAGGGAAGCATAAAATGATAAAAGCAAAGGAAGATACTGGGAGGAGTATAAGGGTTAAAGGCAATAAAACTGAAAATCGATTATGCATGCAATCTTGCTGTTACAGTAACAATCAGTGTGTGAGGATGCAAGTAGAACAAATGTGGAGAGAGGCTTTGTTCTACTTGCATTCTCACACACTTTCAGCTTGCATAGCTCCTATGTATGCACTCTTGATTGTTACTGTCATAGCAAGATTTCCTTTATCTTCTCTCTCCTGTTGGGCACTTGAGAGAAACCAATTGTGCTTTAGATGGCCACCTACAAATTTTTACATACCAGCCCCCTCCACACACACAACTCACTTCTCACCAAAGGAGGATGCAGGACATCATCTTTGTGGCCTATGCTATGTCAATTGTAGTTGGTGTCCCCATGGTCCTGAGCCCCTCGAACCAGTGACTCATTCCTTCAATATGTTTGTTTATTGCTAACACTGTCACTGAGTCGATTCCCATTCACAGTGACCCAATGGGACAGGCCAGAATTTCTCCATTGTGTTTCTGAGATTGTAACTCTTTACAGAAATAGGAAGCCTTGGCTGGTGGTTTTGAACTGCCGACATTTCTTTTATCAGCCCAATGCATAACCCCTCTGCTACCAGGACACCTTAAGTTACGTTGTACTGTATTCGTGAGTTATTTGTAACACACCAGCACCCTGTATTCTAGTACCTTAGGGACCCGGTGGCCATGGACAGCCTCAAGCCGGCTTGCTACTGTTGGGTCATGTTTACTGAATGTAATTCTAACCAAAGGACCATTTAGGAAAAAACAACAGCAACAAACATTGCATAGGTTTGTTAGCATTCTTTCAACAACACAGCATTTTTGACTTTTAAATATAAAGTCATTCATTGGAAGAGAAGAATATGCAGTGAAAGTATTTAGAGCGTGACTTACCAGGAAACAGAGGGCATCGTGTTTGCTTCGATTGCTGAGCTGCACTTTTCCTCTGTCATTTGGAAGCTTGTGAGAGCTGACACTCAGGGCAACTGCCCTGTTTCTCCAGATTTCACATTTTCTGTCTCTGAAAGGTGCAATCGTATCACATTTCTATTGCTCTTGATTAGTGGGAAATATTTATCTTGCTTCTGTGGCTGATTTCCACTACATACAGGTTGCAACTTTTGCAGGATTGTCTGTAATTTAATCAATTGTTAGGTGCTATTACGTAGGTTCTGACTCGTAGCAACCCTGTGTACATCAGGCTAACACTCTACCCAGTCCTGAGCCAGCCTCGCGATTGTTATGATGTTGAGCTCAGTTTCATGTCCAGTGTATCAATCTATCTCATGAGGATCTTCCTCTTTTAAGTTGACCTTCACATAACCAAGTTTTACGTTTTTCTCCAGGGATGGATCCCTCCTGACAATATGGCCAAAGTAAGAAAGACCAAGTCTCTTCGTCCTGGATTTTAAGAAGCATCCTCTCTGTACTTTCTTGAAGACAGTACAAGCTCTTCTATAAGCTCATGGTACAAGCTAAGGGGATGTTGCTAATGAGAGGCCAAATCTCAGGAAGGATGGGAAAGCTGATCCATGGCAGATCGATCCAACCACGACTCCTCCATCCTGTGTGTCCTCAAGGGACAACTGGAGATTGGAATGCACGGGAGCTTTGCTAATAGGCGACGCCACCTCACATACCTGTGTCATATACATATCAGACAAATTCCCACACGCACTCATGTGATGCAACATGGATGCAAATCCCTTCTTATTAGCAATGCCTCTGTCTGGGTAGGAGTTCTAGTGTACATCGACCACCTCCATCTTTTCCAATTTCTTCTTCAAAGGGACGGTTATGACTGTCAGTAAAAAGGATGTTAAAACAAACCAATGAAAAAATACAAAAGCAAACTCCCACCGCCATCAAGTCGATTGATATTCATAGTCGTCCTATATAGGGTTTCTGAGGTGATAAACCTTTCAGGTGGGCTCTGACTCATGGCGCCCTTATAGGACAGCAAAGGGTTTCCAAGGTCCCCTGTGGGTTTCTGAGACTGTAACTCTTTAGGGGAGTAGACGGCCTCATCGTTCTCCAGTGGAAGTGTTGATGGGTTTGAACCACCAACCTTGCTGTTAATAATCCAATGTTTCCTCTCCAGTACTGCCAAGGGTCCTGTAATAGTCTGGGTACTTTAGAGAAACAAATCCACTCATGTATAAGAGAGTGTTTTATATAAAGTTTAAGTGTGCATCAAGAAAACATCCCAACCCAGTGCTGCCCAAGCCCACAAGTCCAACATTAAGCCATATGTCCAACAACAATCCACAAAGTCCTCCACCTCACAAAACAGACGTAATGATGCCAACTGCAGGAGGAAAGCCAGTCCGTGAATGTGTAAACATCTTAGCGCTGGCAAGGGTCTCCACATGGCTGCTCCAGCACTCAGGGCTGCATCGGGGCAGATTCATGTGGCTTCTCCTCAGGGATGTCTTGCAGGAAGTGACCCTTGCCAGCTAAAGCAGGGAACTGGCTAAGGCAGTTGCACTCTGGTCCGACCATCACAAAGCAAGAGACCCGAGAAGTAGAAAGGCGAGGCCCACTGAACCATTTATCTCTCCGCCCTTCAATTAAACCCACTTGTGTTTATCGGCCAGGTTGGCACAATAAACTAACTCAGCTCCTTAAAAAGGTGCAACTGGGAAGAAAAAAGATGGTGGATATTTAAAATATAAATTTTAAACAATTATTTAAATCTAGGAATTTTAAGTATTTTTCATAATATCTTGAAAATTGTGTTTCTTTTTTTAGTCCGAAATCTTTTGAGCAGCATCCAGATGCTTATATTTTCTACCATTGTCTTTGAAAATGACTCCTCTGTAAGTTGAGTCTTAAGTCACAAAAGGGCTTTCTTGACAATAGAATGAGAAGAGGCATTGCCATCAAATGACTGCCCCTTGTAGGAAAGGACCTGAACCACGAGACCGTTGGTTGTGCAACTGCAGCTTAATGAACCTCAAGTGTGGAGTGTGGCCCTCAGGACAGGAGGGCCCATAAATGAGAACTGCTGCCAAGGGACAGAGATGACTCAGTGAGAGAGGACACCTGTGGTTAATTCTGGGCAAATGCACTTCAGGTGCGGCCACAACCCATCTGTCAGTGGGGTCTTGGGTGTTGCTAAGATTTTGTGTGGGTTTCATTGATGCTTCTAGACAAAGACAAACTCAGCTTTACAATCAGCCAACGGAGACACTGTGAATGACAACGGTCAGTATGCAACGGATGGTAAGTAGGCTGTAGGACTGTGCAGTGTTTGGTGCCATTGTGCAGGGGTTACAGTGAGTTAGGGACCAATGTGACAGCAACTTACAACAAGGTTATTCTCATTGTCTCACTTCTTTATTTTCCATAGAAAAATAGAGAGGTAACTTAACTAATTGGATGAAATCAGGACAAGAATCATGGAAATCGGGCAGCACATTCCGAGAAGGAGGCACTAGGCATTCAAGGAATTGAACCTGCTTTCGTTTTTCTTGCTCTCCCCATTGGTATGTGTTTGTGTGCGTGGAATACACTAAATTCCTGATAATTCTCTTTTTCTTTCTCTTCTCCCACCCGTCATGCCGCTATGTGTCAGACAGCATGTGGTTTGACATCACGGGAAGAGGACCAGGTCACAGCTGCTGCCCGGATGCCGAAGAAGGAAGAGTGGGTGATGGGGGTGGGGTCGGTATAAACTTGAGGATTCAATTTGAATTTAGGAAGACTGGCTAGATGTTTTGCTGTGTAATGATTTTATTAACTAATTGCAGGCTTAGCATAATCCCAAGAATGACATTTTGCAGGTTTTGTAGATTCAGCAGTTCTTTCAACTAGCTAGATTAGCCCCATTGACACAACAAAACTCGTATGTTTTCTGAAAGTCTCTAAGACACAGGGCCGTAGGCACTTTTCCAAAGAGTAAAACAGATAGTGAAAGTCATTGAAATAGAAAACAAATGGATGCAAAGGAGAGGGAAGGAGGGAAGGAGAGAGAGAGAGAAAGAGAGAGAGAGAGAGAATGCAAAAAACATAGGGTTTGATGACCTATTGAGCATCTAACTGGGAGGGACTGGGGAAGTTATTGTCTTTGAAAGTCATGCGGGGAGCCTGGTCATAGACATGCTCAAGAAAAATTGTCATCAGCAACTTCAGTAAGGATCATTTGAGCTAGAGGCTGGCTGTGAACAGGCCAGGTACAGCAGAAGGAGGCACGCCCAGTCCTGCACAATGCGCTCAAACATTGTAGCCAGCCATTTTGTCCAAGACCTTTCCCTTTTTCATAACCTCTTTTGTAGCTTAACCAAGCGTGATGGCTTTCTCCTGGGACTGGTTATGTATTTAGTTTTGCCAAGAAGTTTCACAACTCTCTTTGGGAGCCAGGCGGATTATTTTTAACCAGCAGGCACTAAAGACTCTGCAGTCCGTCACTAGCCGAAAGGCTGTGTTCTCTCACTGCCGAGCCTAATCTCAGGATTCAAAACCGCTGAAGTGGCTGAACATCAACCAAGCTCATGCAGCACGGCTTAACAAAGCACAGTATGCCAAGTCTCGAAGGACTCCCTGCTGTCTCGTTTACTGCCTCTGCGTGCATCCATGGTTCAGCTGAGCTCCAGTGTGGCTGAGTGACCGCTCAAAGCGACAGAGCCAATGGCAAATCTGGGACTAAGTTGAATTCCAGCATCCTGACTCGTGGTCCAGCAAATTACCATTTTTGTCCATGACCTTTTCCTGAACACATCTTGAAATACTGAGGGGATATTTTATTTGAAAAGTCTTCAAATCCTCAAAAGAAGAGGAATGAATCCCTAGTTGATTGTCTCCTAGGCGTTAGTCAGGAAATAGGAGTATTTTGGTTCTCAGTGTGGCTTTTCTTGTGCCTGGAAAAGAGAAGCCTGTGACTAGCCATGTTTCCACCCCGAAGATTAATTTGGGAGATGGAAAAGGAGACTGCGGAGCAGCATACATCATTCTGGTTATCCTTCTCTCCCTCACATGAGGAAAATGGCTATCTTGGAGGGAATGTGACATTCCGGTGTTGGGTGCTTAGGCAGAGCAGATTTTCACTGGGAAAACCTGTGTTTTCTGGTGAATTTCCCAGGTAGCTTGCCTTCTCATTCGAATAGTCTCTCCTCATCATGAAATAGAAGAGCTTTCTAAATCAGAGGTTTGTAGAAATGATGACATGAAATGATTAATGTGAGCACTCATTGTAACTCATAATTCACAATACACATTTAGGTTATTATTATTATTATTATTAATTGGTGCACCTTTTCAAAAACTGATTGCTGTGCAGGCAAGTTAGCAAATGCATGGAACTACAGGATTTTGATGTTTGACAAGCCTAAGTTTGAATACTGGTTCCACCATTTTCCCCCTACAGTACAATGGGAAAGTTTTAAATCTTTCTGAAGGTTAATTTCCTCACCTGTGGAACCAACCTGGTCATTCATATAACTTACCTCTTAGGTTACCATAAGGATTAGTTGAGTTAGTGCACATATAGTGCTTGTTCAATGTCTGACACATACTTCACTGCCCTATACTGCTAACTACTCTTATTAGTAACTTTATTAGTGGAAGCTAAGGTTTTTCTTCCCCATGGGAGCTAACCAACAGAACTGGCCTCAGGTTTTATGAAGGCAAGATTAAGTTTTAATATTTAAATGAGACTCTTTCCTGAACTGGTTAAAAGTCAAAGCAGATAGACACTCAATGTGCCATCGTACTGAGTTGTTTCCAAGACATCCAGCCTGTCATTGTTGTGACTGTTTGGCTGGCTTTCCCGCAGCAAAAATACAAGTGGATGGGTTTAAATAACAGATTCATTTTACCAAAGTTCTGCAAATTAAAAGCCAGAGTGCCAACTCTAGAGGAAGACTGATCTTTGTTTCTTTTAGCTGATAGTGTCTACCAGAAGCTTGGGCATTCCTGTGCATGTCAATGCATCTATCTCCATCTTCACACGGAGTCTTCCTCTCTGTGTGTCTGTTTCCACATAGCTGTCTCCCTTGGTAAGACACCACAAAGAAGTGATTAGGTTTGGAACCACTCTACCTTAATGGGCCCTTTTGAATCCTTTTACCACACAGGATAACCTTCATGAGTACAAGAGTTGGGACCTTCACATCTCTTCTGTAGGGCTAAAATTCAACCCACGACACGGTGCATGCTATGAAAGTTGCAGAAATAGAAACTCGGTCCTTTGTGAATCTAAAATCCACTCTAAAATCTTTCTACTCAACATAGATCAGCTTTCACGAGCTCCCATACCATATAATGAGGACTTCAGACAATGAAATCAGGAATATTCAGTAAACTGTATTTATATTGTGTAATTGGATACATTCTTTAGCTTGGGGATTTACCTACCAGGTGACTGACTTTATTTTTAATTTTTAAATGTGGTTTGAATGAAAATTTACAAAGCAAATTCATTTTCCTTTTAGCCCTTTAACACATTTTTTCTCATAACATTAATCATGATTCTCTTGATGTAACCTGAAAAAGGCAGAGTGTGGGTAAAGGAGAGAAGAGCCCTCATTGCAATCAACTGGTGCAGGGACGGAAACAAACAAAGCAACCACTGTGAGGATGGCAGGAGACAGGCAATTCCCATCTGCTGTATTAAGAGTTGCTATGAGTTGATGCCAGCTCCATGGGCATCTCTCAATAATGGGACAACATTCTGACCGCTTTCTTCCTCCATTTCCTCTTCCCATTCATCCTTCTTTCCTGAGTTCTGAGCTTGTTTGGCCACAGATTGCCATCTGGGCTCCTCTGGTTAATTGTTCTGAGTAGTGCTACACTCATCACAAGTATCATTGCTCACTTTATAAGTTTATCTACTGCTGGGCTTCAAGGTGATCGCTGGGGAGTGTGAAGGATGTCACGGGAGCACCGTCTCAAGGACTCCACCAGTCTCTGCCACAACAGGAAGCCTGCTTGTTTCTATGATTTTAAATGTTCTACATTTTTCTTCCACTGACAAGCTGACTTTCATTTAAATGGAAATGGTTTCTTATTTTTTACATGGTTATTGTTGGAAATCTTATTTTCCGATGAACCATTGTACAATAATTTACTATAAATGAGTACAAGCCTAAAGGAAAATGCAAATACAGACGTGGTATAGTCAATCCTTGCTAATAATCTGAACGCTTGATCTCAAAAGCAAGATTGGAATTTGGGGAATATTAGCATATTGCCCACGTACAATTTTCCGAGCCGTGTGTATGTGTGTGTCTGTGTGTGTGTGTGCATGCATACATTGGAGCATGGAAGCAGTGATAATAGTGGTATGTGAGAATGAAAATGAATTGGGAAAGTGGAACTCAGCTATGCTCTTTCAAAAGGGCAGAGTTTGGAGTAAAGACAAAGTCCTGACCGAAGCCACATGAGCTGGTCCTTTCAGGCTCCATCAATCTCTCCTCTTGCTTCATCTAATAATCTGACAGTCAGATTGCAGTACAATAATCTGATTGTTGTTCTTACCATCAGCTTGCTCTTGCTAAACCCAGCTTCCAGAAGATCTTCCTTTCCATCTGCCTGCTGCCTCAGTAACACTCATTAATGCAGGTCTCCCTTTAAACTGGCATCAAGTTAGCTTGACTCATGGCTACCTTATATGTAATATAACAAAATGTGTCCAATTCTGCATCATTCTCAGAATTACGATGATGTTCAGGTCCATTGATATGGTTATTGTTCCAAACTATCACACCAAAGATTTCTTGCCCCCTCATTTGCTTTTTTTTTTTTTTTTTTTAACGAAAATAGTGTAGCCTATTGATTCCCCTTGCTGACATGTCCACAGCAAGCAAGTTGGGCAAGGTTCTGTTGGGATCCACAAGGCTTCCAGTGGCTAATTTTCTGGAGTAGATGGCCAGGTTGTTTTTCTTAGTCTGTTTTCAGTGAAAGTTCCACTGAAACCTGTCCACCATGGGTGAACCTGCTGGTCTTTGAAATCATGGTGCCATAGCTTCCAGCATCGGCAAACCACCACAGTACAGCCAAACCCTGAGTAGGTGCCCATTAGACATACTCACTGCCTTTGGGTCCATGCTGACTCACAGTGACACCCTGTGGGCTTCTGAGACGGTGAATGTGTAAGGACGGAGAAAGCCCAGTCTTTCTCCCAAAGAGCTGCTGGTGGTTTTGAACTGCCGACCATGTGGATCACAGCCCAATGCATAACTACTATGCCACCAAAGCTCCAATCAGACATATATGTTTACTTTCTTAATTGGACCTCCCAGATTTCTATAATTCCATTAGAGACACAAGCACAAAAGTGCAAGTTATACGCATCTTAGAAATTAGCCTCCATTTTGAAATGAAAGCAGTGACTGAGGGCTTTGGTCTGTGAAACAGACATCAGAAGTCAAAAGTCAGTGTTTTAAAATTTATAAAATGAAGATTAGGAAAAGGACATATATATACATTTGCAGATGGTATATGGCTATAAATTAGAATGACAGCAAGGAGAACTAAGAAATGAAAACCTAGGAAATAACTACTTGTGCATACATGAGAAAAACAAAACCCCAAACTCAAAAGCTCACTGCAGTCAGGGGTGATTCTGACTCATCATCTTGACCATGTGACGAGAGTGGAATCATCCCTGTGAGTTTATGAAGCTGTAGATCTTTACAGGAGCAGAAAAACTTCATCTTTCTCTCACTGAAAGGCTGCTATTTTTTATAATACCGACATTGTGGTTATTAGCGCACCATTTGACCTATACACCACCAGGAAACTTCTGTGCATACTTGGGGTAGGAGAGTTTCACTGGGGTTATGCTATAAATGAAACATTAGAGTCTCCGTATCCAGAAACAATTCCTTTGGACAGCTGTCTGATCTGTGCTGTTTGATTATTTACAAGATCGGTGGTGGCATAAGATCTGCGTGGTCTTGGGTTGCCCTGTGCCTCGGTCCCTGGCCTCTGGCTCCTCTGAGGATCACGGAGGAGCAACATTCTCTATGGGTTACTGTGAAACTCCCTTGGATGTAAGAAACGGACATGGAAAGACAGGGGGACAGTACAGCAAAGCATGAGAAAAAAATCACAGTCATTTCTTATGATTTGTGGATTCTCTACTTGTCAATTCTATACAAACTCACTCGCATTTACTTGTAACCTTAAAACCAACCCTGGTAGCATTTTCAAGGTCTCTTTCAGACATGCATTGAGTGGGGGGAAAAATGGAGTCATCTGATGCTCACATTTCCAGCTGAAATTGGATATGGTGACACTCTTGTCTTGTTTGATCATTTCATCGCTCACATTACAAACTAGTGTCCTTTTCATAGTTGATTTAGTCTGATATGTTTTTTTAATATTTTAAAATTATTTTACTTTTTAAAATACCTTCCTTCCAAAGGTAGTGTTGCAGTACTATCAAGTTTGCCTTCCAGAGAAAATACATGTGTGAGATAAGATTCACTAAGGCATGAGTCATAGTATGGTGAGTTGTGTGTTTAATATTAGCAAATCAACCACATATATTAAATAGGGCATTCCTACATGGAAACACACAAAGCAGTGCTATGGATTGCCTGGTAAGTGCAAGTGTCTCTCGGGGTGAACAGGCGCTGACCCTGTACTCTTCTAGGAGGTGAGGCCCGGCACTTGCTGACTCACGATTCACAGCGACTTTATAGAATGAAACTAATACCCCCGACGGAGTAAGACTTTAGATGTACAGATGTCTATATATGTCTATAGAAGATGTCTCACTCATGAATTTTGTGTTCCAGATCATATCTTTTAAATGCTACCTTCTCTTTGCCGAGGCAAAAATAAGTTTTCCACATACTTTTTACATGGCTTCTTCTTGTACAGTATTTATTTAGGTTTAACCCTATAATGCCTGCATTTTTAATTTCAGGAAAAAAATTTTTGGTTTTTATTCTTTTCTTTCACAGTTATCAAGATATATAACAGTCAAAATATATTAATTAAATGTTAAGAAAATGCCACGCTCAGCATTATAGGGTTAAGTTTAAACTTAAGAATCATTGATCCAACTGAAATGTGTTTATTTTTATGTGATGTTAAGTAAAGATCAAACATAATTATTTTTTCAGATGTTGTTGTTAGATGCTATTGAGTTGGTTCCGACTCATAGTGACCTGTGTACAACAGAATGGACCACACTCTCATCCTACGGCATCCTCACCACTGTGTTTACGTTTGAGCTCATCGATGCAGCCATTGTGTCCATCAATTTTATCGAAAGTCTACCTCTTTTTCAATGCTGTTCCACTTCACCAAATACGATGTCCTTCTCCAGGGACTGGTCTCTCCTGACAGCATGTTGAAAGGCTGTGAGATGGAATCTTGCCATCGTTGCCGCTGCAGAGCCTTCTGGCTGGACTTCTTCCAAGCCAAACTTGTTGGTTCTTTTCATAGTCTTCATCAGCACCGTCATCCAAATGCACTGACTCTGCTTTGTTCTTCCTTCTTCCATGTCCAACGTCCACATGCATATGAGACAATTGACAATATCATGTTTTCAGTCAGGCGCACCTTGGTCCTCAAAGTAACATCCTGGCTTTTCAACACTTTTAAGAAATCCTGTGCAGGAGGTTTACCCAACACAATATGTTGTTTGATCTCTAAACTGTTGCTTTGTGAGCCTTGCTTGTGCATCCAAGCAAGATGAAGTCCTTGACAACATCAACCTTTTCCCCATTTACCATGATGTTCCCTACTGGTCCCATTGTGAGGAGTTGGGTTTTCGTTACACTGAGTTATAATCCATACTGAAGCCTGCACTCTTTGATCTTCATCAGCAAGCCCTCCTCACTTTCAGCAAGCCAGGCTATGTCCTCTCCACATTGCAGGTTATTAATAAGCCTTCCTCCAATCCTGCTGCTGCATTCTTAGTCATATAATCCAGAGTCCCTGATTATTTGCTCGGCATACAGATTGAATAAGTATGGTGAGAGAATGCAACCCTGATGCACATTTTCCTGATTTTCAAAGATTCTATATGCCCTTGTTCTGTTCTCAGAACTGTCTCTTGATCCCTGTACAAGTTCCGCATGAGCACAAAGTAGTGTCCTGCGATTCCCATTCTTCTCAAAGGCTATCTGTAGTTTATGATCCACACAGTTGAATATCTTACCATAGTCAATAATAATTATTTTTTAAAATAACTATCCCAATGTGCAACATAGAAAGTGTTTTCTCCTGATTCAAAATAATCTAGATTCTTAAAAATCATTTGGCATTTTGCATCATATGATGGTATAGGATAAATCCATTTAAACAAAATTTCAGACTGTCTGACTTCACATGTATGTTTGATGTGTTTAGTTGGAAAGGGATGCTGGATGCTATGCTTACTAGACTGGAATGGTCTAGAGTAAATTCTAGGACACTTATACCATGGAAAAGAGAATGATGTACTCTGACCAGAGGGCTGTCAGGTTTTGAATTACTGTATGTCCGATTTTTTAAAAAATCATTTTATTGGGGGCTTGTACAACTCTTATCACAATCCATACATACATCCGTTGTATGTCAAACACATTTGTACATTTGTTACCATCATCGTTCTCAAAACATTTGCTTTCTACTTGAGCCCTTGGTATCAGCTCCTCATTTTTCCCCACCCTCCCTCATGAATACTTGATAATTTATAAATTATTATTATTTTGTCATATCTTACACTGTCTGATGTCTCCCTTCACCCACTTTTCTGTTGTCTTTCCCCCATGGGGGAGGTTATATGTAGATCCTTGTAATCGGTTCCCCTTTTCTACCCTACCTTCCCTCCACCCTCCCTGTATTGCCACTCTCACCACTGATCCTGAAGGGATCATCCATCCTGGATTCCCTGTGTTTTCAGTTCCTATCTGTACCAGTGTACATGCCCTTGTCTGGCCAGAGTTGTAAGGTAGAATTGGGATCATGATAGTGGGTGGGGAGGAAGCAATTAAGAACTAGAGGTAAGTTGTATGTTTCATCATTTTTACACTGCACCCTGACTGGCTTGTCTACTCCCTGCGACCCCTCTGTAAGGGGATGTCCAGTTGCCTACAGATGGGCTTTAGGTCCCCAGTCTGCACTCCCCCTCATTCACAATGATATGGTTTTTTTGTTCCTTGATGCCTGATACCTGATCCCTTCGACACCGTGTGATCACACAGGCTGGTGTGCTTCTTCCATATGGGCTTTGTTGCTTCTGAGCTAGATGGCCGCTTGTTTACTTTCAAGCCTTTAAGACCCCAGATACTATCTCTTTTAATAGCAAGAGAGCATCAACTTTCTTTACCACATTTGCTTATTCATCCGTTTTTCCTCAGCGATCATATCGGGAAGGTGAGCACACAAATGATATGAATTTTTGTTCTTTGAGGGCTCTTACAGTTCTTGTACAAATCCATACATTAATTGTATCAAGAACATTTGTACATATGTTGTCATCATTTTCTAGACATTTGTTTTCCTTCTTTTTAAAAAATCATTTTATTTTGGGCCCATACAACTCATCACAATCCATACATACATACATTGCATCAAGCACATTTGCAGTATGTCTGACTTTTACATTCTTGCATTGCTCTCTCAATACTGGATGGAAAATTAGTTGTGTAGGATGGGTTGATGACAACTAAAGTGAATGATTGAATATGTACATGTATGAATATAAAGATCTGTGTGTAACATAATGTAATTTTGGCCTTCTGAACTAACTTTAGAATCTCAATTCTTTATATTATTCTGCTATACAGTGAAGTATAATTTGTATAATAGGAGATGTAGTAGGTATGTTTAGCATGGTTTGATAGGGCTGGGGAAGGCATTTACTGCAAGTGTCAGTTAAGCTGAGAACAATAAGAAAAAAGAGATTTCACCAAATGAAGAGTGTAACAAAGGATTCCTGGCAAAATCATGTGAAAAGAACTTGAAATAAATGAATGTGGTGTGAACACCTGGAAAGGTTGAACCTGGGAAAGTTCAAGGTGGTTGGAACATCTCAGAATAAGAATAGGTATTAGCAAAATAACTAACATGTGTTTAGAGTTTATTTTAAGCCAAGTATTTTACAAGTGTTATTCCTTTAATAGTCACAAACTCTTTATGCAAATATAAGTATGTCCATTTCACCTATGAATAAACAAAGACTGATAGAAATGAAAAAGATTGTACAATGTGGCATAGATATTTACTACAGAACATTAAAATCTTAAGGGTGACAAACTAAAGAATAAAATTGTCAAATTCGGATAAAAATGTGAGCTGGTTGTGGATGCTGGCTCTGCCAAGGATGTCTTTGTAACTCTGACAAGTGACTTGCCGGATTTGGCAGTCAGCTTCCTCTGGGGTGGGCCTTGGTGGAAGATGGGATTCTGTGAGTGTCTTCCTGAGTGTAATTCCAGGCCGCTCTAATCCAATAACCAACAGAGTTCTGTCTACTATTTAAAGACTTCTCAATTTCTTTCCATCTCAAATCTCCCCTCCAGAACATTTCTTATTTGACCATCCTGATGCTATGGATACCATTCTAATATTTTCCTTTCTTCTCCTACCAGACCACTGGACCTTTGGGCTGCTCACTGTAAACTAACTCTTCTCGTGCTGTCCCCCTGCTCATGCAAGCCAATGGATATTTCTTGGGGTCCATTCTCTTCGCTATTTGAAATGGAAGGTTGTGCCTGCTCCTTGACACTTGCCCTGCTTTGCTTTCAGTAGGGTATTGATTATCTTCTCACTCTGGAAATTCAAGTTTCAATCCCCCACCCCTCCTTCTCATCTGCTTAGCTAAGGGCTCCTCTCTCTCTCCTGAGCTTTCCCTGCGCAGCAGTTACTCTCAGCGCCGTGCGCATGCCTCTGCCAAGGAAGCCCTGCTTCTGACCATTTTCTGTGGAGTCAATTTTGGTTGGCCACTTGGATTTCACAGAAGCATTCCAAAGTGAACTTAGTTAATTTTGAGTATTTTTCCTCCTTCCTCAAACCCAAATCCCTTTCCTTTTTATCACCATTCTACCTGGAAAAGAGGTTAGGAAACTAGGGAACCATTCTTAACTTTCCCCTTTCCCTTTCCCTCACCCTCGATTTAACCAATCCTACCAGCCAGTCTCGGGAGCCACTCCAGCTTCCTTCCTCCTTTTTGTCCTTTCCTTCTGTCCTGTGTTGTCTTTCTTGCTCTTCTTTTCATAAACTGGCTCCGATGGTCTTGTTCTCTGATGGCTGGACCTTTGCAATAGTCTTCAAAGTAAAACCTTGCTAATAGGACTTGTGTCATTCAATCGGTCGTTTTTGGAACTGCAGACTAAAGAGAGACACATTTCAAAAGCACCAGCAACATTGAGGTTGGCAGCCCAATGCTTTGCCCACTACTCCACCAGCACTCCTTTATATGTCAAATAGAGTTAGAGAGATAAGCTCATCTGTATATAAATGCATATACTTGTATATGGAGGAGGGGCTTCAAAAAGGGTTTTGGGGAAAATGAAACAATAATAGAACTTTTCCATGAATTTCTGGAAGTCGTGTAAAATTTGATGATTTTTCCCCATGAGTGGTTGTATGGACACACACATATTGTTGTTGTGTGTAGTCAAATCAACTTCAAAGCATAGTGACTCTATAGGACAGAGTAGAATTGCCGTGTGTGTGTGTGTGTGTGTGTGTGTGTGTGTGTGTGTGTGTGTGTTTTGGGATAAAGATGAGATGCTCTACTATAAAGATTTCCAGCCTTGGAAAGCCCCCAGGGGCAGTTCCATTCTAACCCACGGGGTAGCTATGGGCCAGAATCTAGATGAGGGCAGTAAGTTTGGCTTTGGTGTGTTAGGCCTGGCTGGCTAGAGAAACAAATCCAGTTACACTCATCTATGTATAAGAGAGAGCTTTATATCAAGAACGAATTATATATCAAGAAAGCATCCCAAACAAGCCATAAGTCCAATACTAGTCTGTAAGTCCCTCCTCAGACTCACACAGCCACAAGCAATGATGCAGACTGTAGGAAGATCATAGGGCAGCGGGTGCAGAGTCCTCTGGATGCCCGGTCAGTGGAACGTGGCAGGATTATGGCAGCTCTCAGGGTAGCCAGCTAGATGAAGGAGGAGAGAGAGAAAGAGAGGCAAGGCCACAACCCTAAGGACACAGCATCAGGCTGTGACCTGATTAACAGGTTTGACCTTTCTCCTAGCCAAGAGTGTCTAGTTGACATAAAATTATCTGACTACCACAGTGTGTGTGTGTGTGTGTGTGTGGTGGTAGTTCAAAAATTAAGCAGAAATCTAAAAATGATCTCAAATAGATTTGAAATCTGTAGAGGTTGCCAGTGTCCTCATGAGAGCTGGTAGCACCCCCCTAATGAAACATGTATTAGGATTGTGGTTTTGCAAATGGCAAATCAATTCAGAGCAATGTTTCTTCCGGTAGATGGAGAAGTGCTGCTTAGCTTCACACTGATCATAGCCAGCCTCCTGGGACCCCCTCGCTTCATTCTCTCATTGTGTAGCAAACGTGTGACACAAATGCAGCAGAGCACAATGCTCCTGCCAGGGCACTTGCTATTCTGACAAGACTAGTGTGCCGCCCGCCTGCCCAGCATAAATAAAGCATCAGCCGACTTGGGAAAATAGAGCTTGTAATTGAACAGAGATGAGACAGGGGTCAGGTTCTGTAAGATCAGCTGTAAGTGGGTGCCGCTAATGGCTTTATCATTTCTTCTTAAATCAGGAGGCATGGTTGAGTAGACAGCTTTGGAGACCTGTAGTGATGAGGGAAGAATCACAGACAAATAGAACTTTCCAGTAGCAGTCCCAGGTGACATTATTGGGGGCAATGCCCTGCTATGAGGTTTGGGATATGGAGAGCAAAATAAGGGCAGGGTGGTGGTGGTGGGGGAACATCACGGGGTATAATCAGAGAAACCCTTGTGCCTCAGGAAAGCTGTTTTTTTCTGACCTCATTAGACCATAGTACCCTGAGGACGAGCCCTCTGGCTTATGCAAATGTGTAATAGCTGGTTTGTTCCAAACTCAGAACCCCATCCACTGAAGGAATCCACCTGAGGTGCTGACTTTGCCAACGTGCTTTCTTCTTTCCTCCAAGAGAGAAGATGACCGTTCACGTGGTTTGCTTTAGTGAATCCTAGTGCTTGGTCTGTAGAGGAAAGGCAAGCATAAACAGGGCTTCTGACTGGCTTATTCTGGTTCGACCCCTATGCTAATTGCTGAAACTAGAGAGGGTTTTCTCTGAGTGGTCAACCCAAGCTATGGAAGGAATACTCTCTCAGGAACAGAATCTTGATATAGTTGTCTTTGTTATAAAGTGAACCTAAGAACTACTTCTTTCCAATCGATGTCATACAGAGAAATGTTTGAGAGGGTACTGAGCTGTCCTATTGCCAAAGGTTGCAGACCATTTAAGGGTTTCTTTTTCAACAATTCATTTCTGGGATATGATGTCCTTGTACCAAAATGAATTTTTAAAATGTCTGAAATATCTGGTTAAATAAGTTGTTTAGATACAAAACTCCAATGTTTTACAATCTCATTTGAAGGATATAGTCCTATGATTAAAAACGTCTTTAATTAGCTCCTGAAATCAATCAAGGTAAGCCTCTGTACTCAATTATCCCAAAGAAGTCCGTTATCCATTTCTAACTCATCCTCCTTGGGACCTCCACCAATGACTAACCAATCACTGATGGCGTCATGATGGATGTGCTCCTTAGGCTTTGCCTACTTGCATTGGTTTGAGTTGGAACCATGAAGTCCATTTATGTAGGTGACTATCTCCCTGCATTCATGTCAGGCTTTCCTCCAAATAAATCCTTCTTTCTCATTTTATCTCCTAAGTGGATTGTTTTTTGTTTGTTTCACTCATTTGAAAATTAATATTTGCATTAAAATATTTAGCTTTCAAACAAGTCTTGCTTTAATTTTCTGATGTCTAAAGCAAGTTTGTGGGCAGGAAGATAAAGTGGCATTATTTTCCTTATTTCATCACTGATACTGATTTCATAGAGGCGAGGTAATTGATGATACTTGCCCAAGCATTTGTAGAACAAGTTAAAACTCAGGTTTTCTGACTACCCAAACCGTCACGGTACAAGCTGCTTTTTGATTACAATCAATCTCATGGGAAACACGGCAATTGGCCTTTTGGAGAGTCTGTTTCCATCCGCCTAAATTCAGCCAATACATCTGAAAAATCATTGGACTTTCATGTGTTACTAGATTTTGAATAAAACCAAAGATACAAATAACACTTTGATGGGCCGTTCAGTCACAAAATTCCAGGTGTGTTGCACTACAGCCACCATGGGATGAGTTATCTGCTAGGTTGTTTGGGGTTTGTTTGTTTGTTTGTTTGTTTGTTTGTTGTCATGTTGGGTAATCACTGGCAATCCTTAGGACTGAGAATTGTTTCATGGAGTACAAGTAATTCTCAATCATGTCATTCCCCAAAGAATGAGTCTATAAAAACCCAACTTTGAACTGTCAGCTTCCTAATGGGGTCTGCTGTTACTCCTCGAAGTGCTTGGCTGAGTTGTCTCGAGAAACAGAATCAAGGACGCTCCCCTGCGCAGAAGAAAGAACTTTATATTGAGAAATCATTTTATATCAAGAAGGCCTCCCAGGCCACTCCGACGCAAGTCCATGGGCCCTGTGCTAGCCGCGGCCCTTTTCAGAATCATCAGCTGCCAGCTGGTGACACAGAAAGGTGAGGCAGAAAGCAGGGCGATCCGATCCTCTTCCCAGAGGGAACATCTTGGCAGGAATGAGCTGCGTGACCTGATCAAGGGCTTAAATTGTTCAGAGAAGTCTTCAGAATTGCTTGCTTCCAGATAAAAGGGAAAGAATGTACCTCAACCCGGAGGAAAACTTACATTTTATGGAAAGAGGAAAAGGATTTGCTGCCATTTTTCACTAAAGACAACAACTTCTTATGTTGCAATGAAATCAGAAACTTTCCAAAGAAAATTGGTCCTTAAGATTATAACCCAAATAATGGTATTTTTTTATCCACGGTTCAAAATGTAGTTTGAACTATCTTCTATTAAATAACAGCAGCATATATGATTCCATTCCCATTGGAAACTCTACAAGGGTGAAAAAAGAGTGGCTGATGGATTCAAACTGCTGACCTTGAGGGTAGCAGCCAAGTACTATGTCACTGAACCATCCAAGTTCCTTCTTGTTACTAGTTGGTCAACAGGTGTCTTTGGGTTAGTGCTGCAGGGTTTGTTTGTCATATTCCTTTTTTAAACCCTTCAACCTTTCTGTATTATTATGTTTTAGGTGTGGCTTGTATAACCCGCTTATCATCTTTTTCCTTAGTAATTTTACTGTAAAGCCTATTGTCCTTTCACTGAAACATTGAATCCATTAATACGTATTGTAATTGATATGTTCATTTAATTGTCTCTACCATTATTGTATGTGTTGTTTTCTACTTACCTACTCGGCTTTTGTTCACTTTCTGTTATCTTTTGCCTTCTTTGTATCATAAATTATCGCTCCCATTTTGTTTCTCTTTTAACTGTTTTGGAGATTATGCATTATATTTATTTTTTATTTAATTTGTTTTTTAAAACATTGAGAACCGACTATATGCCATGCACTGTGATGAGTACTTGGGGAAAGATTGAAAAGAACAATAGGAACAAAGATTCTTTTCATGTGAATCTCACTTTCTATTGTGTGTAAGAGAGCAAGAGCAATAAAATATATAAATTAAATCATATAAGGATAAGTGTCAAAGAAACAAGCAAAAATAATAGAGCAGAATGCAATCGGGAGTACAGAATACAGGACTAGGGATAATCTTCAATATTAAATTGGATGGATCTCAGAGAAAATGACATATGAATAAATGTTGAAGTCAGTGAGAGGTTTGGCCACACAAATATATGAGCGAAGTTCATTGAAGACAGAGTAAATGTCCAGTATGATGTTTTAAAATAGGAATATCCCTGGTAGTCCAGGAATTGAAGGGAACCAGTGGAGAGTAAGGAGACAAGATCATAGAGATAACCGGAGGACAAGAAGATCATGTGAAGCTCCTGTGAAAGTTATTGTGAAGGTTTTTACTTTGACAGGTGGTGAAATGGGAACAGGTGTGTCATAATACCTGTTATGATGTAATAAAAATAGACTCTTGAGGGGTGGTAATAGAGAGAGGGGACAGAAAGCGATTTCCGTCTTCCAGGGGATAAGCGATGATGGTTCAAACAAGATTGTTAGCAAAGAGAAGTGTTGAGAGACCATCTAGAAATGTTTTTAAGATAGAATTACCCACACTCCCTGGTGGATTGGATATGGATATAAGAAAGTTGAAAGGATGGAGTTATATTCAGCTAAGATGGAGAAGCTTGCAAGTTAATTCACTTTTTGTAGGGGAGAGGCAAAATGAGTAAAATTTTGGAAATAGTGTTTGAATTTCCACACTTGCGTGTCAGTTTGTCATACTATGAAGGTGTGTACTTTGTTGTGATCTTGGAGCTACGGCATAGGCATAGCAAATACTCACAGGATCACTCATAATGGACAGGTTGCAGCAGAGCTTTCAGATTTAGACAGACTCTAAAGAACAACGGGGTAGATGTATGTTAGTCTGAGTTGACTAGAGAAACAAATCCAGAGACACTCAAGTGTGTAAGAGAGAGCTTTATATCAAAGAGTAATTGCATATTAAGGAAACATCCCAGCCCAGTCCAGATCAAGTCGATAAGTCTGATATTAGTCCATATGTCTGATACCAGTCTATAAATTTCTCTTCAGACTCACGCAACACATGCAATGACACTGAATGCAGGAAGATCACAGGCCAGTGGGTGGAAAGTCTTGTGGATCCAGTGGTGGCGGAAGCATTTCAGCACTGGCAGGGGTCTCCATGTGACTCCTGCCTCTCCAAGGCTCTGGATCCATCAGCTTAGCTCCACGTGGCTTGTCAGCAGGAATGTCTCACAGAAAGTGTGTGTTGTCTTGCCTCTGGGGAGGAAGACAGGAGTTCCCAGAATCCTCAGGAAAAGGCCACGGCCACACAGAGGCTGCATTGGCTATAACCTGTTGACAGGCTAGACCCCACCCCTTCCTCAAATGACAGTAATTATGTAACTGCCACAGTGTACTTCTGAAAAAAATAGAAAGTGTTCAGTAAAAACTTTATGGCTAGCAGGGCAACTTTTTGATACAGTGCTGTGAGCTGTGAGCTGAGCCCTTCATGTTGAAGGCAATAAAAAGATGACTGAAGAAGAGTTGTCTCCTCAGAGACTGAATAAATCTCTTCGGACCTTCAGTAGTTTGTGGGACAGGACTCAAAATGAGAAGAATCAGCTGTATATATCCATTAGAATATGGAATATGGACTGTATAAATATGAGTCAAGGAAAACGGGAAAATTAATGAAATGGAATACTTTTAGATCCATATCCTAGGTCATAATCTGAAGTGCACTGGTTCTGCCCATTTTTAGTCAGTCATATGGCCTACTATGCCAAAAATAGCAAAGTAAAGCGTAAAAGCATCACATTCATTTTTTTAAAAACAAACCAATTTCAAGGTATATCTTGAAGTACAATGTTGTCCATGATAGAATATGACCCATCTGCCTAATGGGAAGTTAATATGACTATTATTCAAATTTATATACCAAACATGAATACCGAATTTTTAAAAATTGAAGATTTTTACTAACTTCTATAGTCTGAAATCGATCAAATACACAATGAAGATGCATTGACAATTCGTGTGGATTGGACAAGAGAGCCTGGGTACCAGGAACAATGTTGGGGTTCGCAATGATAGAATTCTGCAAGACTAACAGCTGAGTCACTAGGAATGCTCTTTGAGCAGCACAGAGGCAACCACACGTGGGGATCTCCCTAGCGGGCACGCACAACAATCACACTGAGCACATCGGTGAGCGGCGATGATAGAGATCAACAGCATCAGCCAAAGCAAGACCGGGGCCAAATGTGGAACAGAATAACTGTTAATGTTCAAATTAAAGGTGAAGACATTAACCCAGCTCCACCGGAGTCACTGAACATATCCCACCAGCATTTAGAGTCCATCTTAGTGCCTTGAACATACGGAAAAACAGTGCATTGTGGGATGACATCGCTGGCGTCATATATGAAGAAAGCCGAAGATCATTTTTTTCTTTAATAGTTTTATTGGCATATAATTCAAATATCACACAATTTAATAATTTAACTATGTTATGAAGAGTTGTGCAATCATCATCACAATCAATTTCAGAACATTTTCTTCTTTCTCACAATCATTGTTGTTAGCGCCCTATCTCCCCTCAGCCATGCCCTTAGGTAATTTTTAATCCAGTGTCTGTCTCTATAGATTTACCTAGGATTTCATTTATGGAAAATCATATAAAGCAAAAACAAGAAAAATAGACCAAAAGGCATCTCTGAAGAGACTTTGAAACTTGCTCTTAAATGTAATAGCTAAAGTGAATGAGAAAGAAATGATTCCTGTGTATTGTTTCTGGAGAAGTCCATGTGCACAGTTGCTGCTTGTGTTATTGAGAAAAGGTCATTGAAAAAGTCGTTGGTCTTGCACAATTCTATCCTGTGATCTCCAGTTGTGTTTCTGTCCCCCAGGCCATATTTGCCAACTACAATTCCTTCCTCTTTTGCATTTCCAACCTTTGCATCCCAATTACCAATAATACTCAATGTATCTTGATTGCATGTTTGATCAACTTCAGATCGAAGACTTTGGCAAAATTCTCCGATTTCTTTATCATAAGCTTTTGTGGTTGGTACATACTTTGAATAATTTGGTACATAATTTGATAGTTGTATTGATTGGATTCCCAGGAAGGAGGATAGATATAATCTTATCACTGACAGCACTGTACTTCGAGAGAGATCTTCGCCTACACAGCTGACAGTAGGAAAATGGGAGAGAAGCTGTATTTCCCATAGAGCTGGAGAACGGGGACTTTCTATATTACTGTTAGATGCTATCCAGTTGATTCCAACTTTGCCTTATGTCTAACAGAACCAACCAAGGCCTCGCCACGCTCAGTCTTCACTCTTTGAGCCACTGTCGCAGCTGCGGTGTCCATCCAGCTCACTGAGGCTCCTGCTCTTCTTCACGCATACGAATGAGGTTAATTCTCAGGGATCGCTCTGTCCTGATAGTGTACCCACAGTACGCACCATCCTCACTTCTAAGAAAGCTTCTGGCTGGATTTCCTCTGCGACGTATTTGTTTGATCTCTGGCAGTCCTTGGTATTTTCAATTGTCTTCCCCTGCACTGTAATTCAATCACAGCCATTCTGCTCTGTTCTTCCTTATTCACAGCACAGCTTTCCCTTGTACATGAAGGATCAAAACTAACAAGGCCTGAGTCAGGTCCTTGTCCTTGAAATGACACTGTTGCTCTTTCACACTTTACAGAGGTTTGTCCCAGATGGTATGTTGCTTGACTTCTTAGCTGACGGTATGTTGCTTGACTTCTTAGCTGTTGCTTCTATGGGAATTGATTCTGGATCCAAGTAAAATGAAATACTGAACACTCAAATAAGCCCTGCTTGATGTCAACAGGCCTCCAAATCAAACCAAGCCCCACCCCCTGCCAGCCAGTCCATGCTGGCTCCAAGTGACCCTACAGGGGAGAGTCGAACGCCCCTGTGGGTTTCTGAGTGTAAGTCTTTATGGGAGTGGAAAGCCTCTTCTTTCTCCCACAGTGAGGCTGTGAGTTTGAATGGCTGAACTTGTGGTTAGCAATCAAAAACGTAACCCACTACACAGCCGGGGCTCCTCAGCAACTACACACGGTAGGAGTTCTGGTTGTTTTGATCCATCAGATTCTATTCATGAGAAACAATGCCTGTGGTGTAATGGCTTATAGCTCACCTGCTAACCACAGGCCAGCCGTTCAAAGTCACCAGAGACTCTGCTGGAGAGACAGGGGCTTTCTATTCTCCTAATGATTTATAGTCTTAGAAACCCACAAGGGCAGTTCTACTTTGTCTCAAAGTTGTTATGAGTCAGAATGGACTTGACAGTGGAGAGAAACTATTTTGATGGGTGCTTATATCAGAATCTCCCACTCACCTCAGTTTGGGGTTTGTACGTCTGTCTACAAATTGAAACAATTAGATTGCTTCACTTTCTGGTTCAAGATTGATTTCTTTGTTCATTGTATTGAAAGCAAAACATGGTACTTTAATACTCATTGTTCATGAAGTCTACATGGTTTATATTTTACATTTTAATTTGGGTAGCAGCTTGCTTCTAACGTGTGAGGGCAATGCAGTTAAACAGTGAGTAAGCACCACGAGGACATTATCATATTCAATACCTGGCAGCCTCTCTGAAAGAAGTGATTGCTTTTCTGTCAAGCCTTTCCCATGCCATTATCCAATCTGTGTTCCCTATGCAATTTGTAGCTCCACACGATTTTAGCCTTTAGGTCTCTTTCAGTTTAATTTTCTGTCTTCTGGGAATTTTTTCTTTACATTAACCTAGAGTAATGCTGAATAATTTGCCATCTGGATGAACAAAGCAACGGGTAAGACCATTACGAGTGTCACCAATCTCTACTCAGCCTTGTACATTCTTGAAGAAAGTTTTTGAAAAGAAAACTTGTGCATGTGGTTTTTTGCTTTGTTTTACTTTTGCATTCTTTCACTTTATGCCAATGTACTAGTGAAAAATATTTGATTCTTAATTTTTCATGACCAGTCAAATCATTTTGGTTTTACAAGTTGAATAGAAATTCTTTCAATAAACCCTGATGATTACTCTTTAATAAGTTAAATTGACTGATGGTTCTGGGATAATTAAATTCACTTTATTTGTGTTATTGTTTTTCACAGTTAAGCCTTCTAAAAATGCATGGTTTTATAAGGTGGTTCAATTACAAAAAGAATAACTGATATAATCTATAACTTCTTCCCTGTTAACAATCCGTTTTCATTCTAATGGAAATCGGCAACAGCATAAACTTTAAGCCAGATTTTGTGGTGACAAGGGAATTCTTATCATCTAGGATAAGCAAGGAACCCGATGGTGCCGAAGCATAAGCATTGGACTGCCGAGCTTAAGGTTGATGGTTTAAACCCACCTACCTCTACTCAGGAGAAAAACGAGGCTGTCTTACTCCTGTGAAGATTTACAAGGTCAGAAGCCCTTTATAGCCTGGATCCCCACATTTGTTTGGCCTACCAGGCCCTTTTCAGGGGGAAAAGAAAACAAAAGGGGGTGGGGCATACTGAGCGCTCCCTTGGCAATTAAAAACATTTGTGCTATCGTCACTGTTAGAAAGAGGCCCTGGTGGTGTAGTGGTCATGCTTTGGGCTCCTAATCAGGAGGTCTGCAGTTCTCAAGCCACAGGTGATTGAAAGACAGGCCTTCTACTGCCATGAAGTCTCCGAGGCCCCCCCAGGGGAAGCTTTACCTTATCCATGGAGTCACAGTGAGTTGGAAATGACTCGATAGCAGTGGCATTTGTGGTTTTGTAGCCAATATAATCCAGGATAAAGCAGAGGTATCTTTGCTGCGAACTCGCTAGCAGAGGGGTTTTCAGTATCGACGTTCAGTGCTCATCTTATTTCACTAGGGGGCGCCGTCGGCCCTCCAATATGCAGTGAATCTGCCATTTGATCTGTGTAGGTGCTTTCTGATTAGGAGTGTTTCATTTTCGATACATGCTTGGCACAATTAGGAAAGAACGCTCCAATCATTCAGAGAGGCAGTAAAGATGCTATAAAAAGGGAGCTGATAACCTCAATCAGATACCTCGAGAATTTCTAAAGTATGTTCAGCTGGTTTTAGGCACACCATCAATTACTAACAATTACTAGCATAAGACAGTAAAATTACAAACATTCCATCCAAGAAAGCATTTCATTGAAACGGAAAGAATACAAAGTCAAGGGTTACATATTGGATAGCCTCAAAATTACTTATGAAACATAGAGAACTGAAAATGGGGTCAGCTAGCAGGGCTTCCTTTTTTTCTATTCAACTAAGCTGTATTTCAAAGCACCTGGGTATCCTAGCTTTTAAAAGCCTGAGGGTTAAAAGCCTGAGGGTATAAAACCCATAACAATGCTGACATCTGATTTTTTTTTTTTTTTTAGCTTGCTAATCCCACTTTGTAACTGCAGCATGTCAGCCATTTAGAGGCCTTTTGCCTAATCTAGATTCTCAGAGTCTCTGAGATGACTCTTCCATTGCAGGGAGATAGGCCCCCACTCCTGTGGTTCTAAGGAGTGCTGGTGGTGTTAGTGGATTAGGTACTGGATTGCTAACTATAAAGTTGGCAGTTCAAATCTATCAGTAGTTCCAAGGAGAAAAGATAAAGCTGTCGGTTCCACTAGAGATTCACCATGTTGGAAGCTCTGTAGAGCAGTTTTTGCTGTCAAATGAGATCACTCTCCATTGGGATCGAGCAGTGGTTTGAGTTTTTGTGTTCTCTCTGTAAAGGGGTCCAAAGTGGTCACAGAGTTCAGGGAGAAAACTTTTTGAGAGGGCTACAGAGCCTTTCTTCCACAGGGCATCAGCCTACTCCCGGGAGACCAGAAAGGAGAGTGGAGGAGGCAGTCACTGTGGTACCGTGGAAGCCCTCTCAGGCAGGTGACCACACACAGATCATTGTGTCCCAGTCTTCGTTTTTAGAGGGTCATCCGTACTCAGAGACCCCATGTTCTTCCTCTCAATTTGTTTCTTAGTGGCGTCCTTTCTTCTATTTGGTTTGCCAGACCCGGCCACCTCTGTACAAATGGCACGAGAGTGAGACCGTGAGAAAATATGAATCTCACGTATTATCCATTGCTACCTCCTGTAAGTCAGGCCCTGCAGTTGTTTTGTCACTTGGGAGAGGAGAAGATAGATGAGAAAGAGAAGCTCCCGGCCAGAAGTGAGGAGGCTGAGAGAGGACCATCTGACCTTGTGGCCCAAGTGGACTGTGCAGAGAACCAGGCAGCGCAGTTAGGGCAGTAGAGAAGGGCTTCTGGCTTTTCTGGAGGGCTGGCTTGTGGAGATGGCTGACCTGTGAATACGATGAGGGGACATGGTGACCAACAAGTCCAAGCATCACTCATGGTGACTCTGAGTGACCATGGAGAGCAAGTCCAGCATTCAGACTCAAGTTTCTTTCTTGTACTCTATATGCTGGGTGCCTCAGCACGCATATTGCGATACAATGAAAATGTCCAGTTAATTCTAAAGCAGTTGGTCATTTAGAACATCCTTCAAAGAGCTCCCCTGTATCTTTTCCCCTCTCCGTTCCCCTCTTCTTCTCTTTCGCTGTTGCCTCCATTTCCCTTTTCCTTTATCGGTCCTTTCTTTCCTCCCCACCTCATCTCTGTGTCTCTGCTGATCCATTCCGTGTTTATTTAGTTGACATCTGTTTCATTTCAGCCTGCCATACTAAAGTATGTTTACCGTGTCTTTAGTAGAAACCAAAACCAAACAAATAAACCAACCCACTAGTGACCCTCGAGCGCTGATTAGAATTGCTGCTCTTGGATTTCCAAGGCTGTATAACTCTACAGAAGCAAAGCATCACACCTTTTTTCCAAGAAAACACATGTGTGTTCAAACTGCCGTTCTTTTTTATAGCAGCTCGTGTTAACCACTGTAGCACTAGGGCTCCCCATAGGGTTAATATCCATTTACCATAATAGTAAATATCTTACCAAACCTGAGATGTACAGGGGGAAAAAAGTTTGGTTTGGGAAGCAGAGACCAAGGGTGAAATCCTAGCCTCTCTGTTTCCTAGCCAGGTGAACAAAGACAACTGGCTCCATGCAGTGACGTGTGTCTGTGCCTTCAAAAGGCAGACAGTGGGACGGTTTCAGATTGGCCACTGCAGGTAAGTGAATGGGAGTGCTCCTCACCCCCAGGCTCTGCCACGACCATGCAGCTCCCACGCTGTGGTTGCGTTTCTATTCGACTCTGTTCCTTTCTCTCCAGGTTCTTAGAAGAAAGGACAGGCCCGTGCAAGAGAGCCCAAGGGAAAAGCCAGGCTGTCTGTGCTAAAACCCTGGGGCCGCCGTTCAGACTGGGGATAGGGTAATAGTAGTGAGGCCCTTGTCTTGGGCACAGCATTCTCACAAAGAAACCCCCAGAAACCCCAGTAGTACTCGAATCTAATCCTTTCAAATAGCATATGGGCAACCTGCAGCCCACAAGCTGGGTGCCTGTTAATATAAATAGCTAAGACTAGAATGAATTTAGTGAGATAGCATTACATAAGTACAAGGTTTATCCTGTCTTTATGTAAAATACTTTGGTTTTTCCTGGAACTTAGATGTTACTCTTTATTTTTTTAATCTACTAAAAGTTTTTTTTTATTGTTTTTACCTTGCTCCCACCTAAAATGTTACACCCACTTACTACGTGACCTTCTGTAGGCATTGTTTATCAATTTCTTTATATATAAAAGGGAGAGCGTGATGATAACACCATCACCACCATGTGAGAGGAGCCCTGGCGTCACAGCGGTGACACGCAAGGTCAGACATTTGAACCCAGGGTGGCTCCGTGGGAGAAAGAGGAGGCATTCCACTGCTGTAAAGATAGGCAGTGTGGGAACCCCTGAAGGGGCAGGCTGACTCTGCCCTGCGGGGGCTGTGAGTCAGAGTCGCCTCATTGGCAACAAGAGCTGTCAGTGCCACCGGGTTACGGTGCAGATGGGGTACAAGGCAGGCATGCCAGTGACAGAGAGCGACAGTCTTGGACACCCACCAGCGCAGCTCCCCTGTCCCAGAGGGCGGCAGTGACTGCCGAGACCATGTTACTAATATGTAGTCAAAGAACTCAATGGATTAGCGAAACACCCCCCACCCAAAAAATAGTGTACCAGAATATATTCATTGTGAGAACATGATTCCAGTCAGGCCGAGTCACAGACTGTGAGGAATGTACTCGGAAGAGCAGACAATGGGGGCAGGCTGCCTACATCACTGGACGTGGTAATTTCTCAGGTTACCCTCAAAGCACAGGGCATGTTAAAGCGAAAGTCAGCGAGGACCTTCCAGACCTTACAGACACCCTGAAACTGCCTCTCGCCAGACCCAAAGGTGCCCTGGGGGGGTGGGGGGTGTAATTGGGCTGTGAGCCAGCTGCTAGCCGTGAGATCAGTAGTTCACACTCTCCAGCCACTCCATGGGGGGAAAAGGCAAGGCTCTCATATACTCTCAGAAACCCAAGGGGGCAGTTCTACTCCCTCTTTTGGGGAGGCTGTAAATCAGAATCAAGCAAGTCATGGCATAGATGTGGATTTTTTGCAGATGAATCAGTCAAGGAGTCCCTGCCATGTAAAACTGACTGCACTTACATAAGTTGCCAAAGGACCCAATGCCTCACCAATGAAACACTCCCCCGTCCACTTCTCACTGAGCAACTGGTTGCCTGGCAGGTGACTTTGGGGAGCTAGTTCCCAAACTCCAAGGGATACCTAAAGGCAGATGGCTTGCGTGAGCCATCCCAATTGGATGAACCCAGAAAGCTGGCTCCCAAGAGAATCAAAACTGACATTATCAACGCATGTGACATGCGCTTTTCCAACTCTCTGCATCAGTCCCGTGTTGCCCACCTCACTTACTCATTTACACACTCCCCAAGCTTATCGTGAGCATCTGGTCTCTATACGACAATGTGTTAAGTGTTTTCCAGGATTAAAAAAACTCAGTATGACACTGTTGAGCAGATTTCCATCTCATACTTTCAATCATTCTCAGTTGCAAAGACCAGAATTTATGACTAGAACATGACTTGGAGATAGAAACTTCTCTTCGCACGCAGCAGGACATGGGGAGGAGGGCGTTACAGCCTTGTTCTGCCCAAAGACACCAGGATTCTGAGGCCTCTTCTTTGAACGACTCTTGCTCTGGTGGACATCAAACGGCAGCTAAGTTCCCAAGCGCAGGCCCGTTGGATAATATCCAAAAGCGAGACGAGGGCTCAGAGTGGCACGTACAGGGTTTAGGTGGGTCTAGATCGCCTTCTCAGCTGAGTCTCATGTATCAAGGAATTTCCCCCCAGAGCTTCTCCCCACCACACCCCACCCTCGGTGCCCCCGCTCATCACTGCACCTCCTTGGCCACTGGTCTCTAGCAAAGGGCCAGGGATTCAGAGACTGGCTTGACCATGAGGCTGGGGTGAGGGAGGCCACCTTTTTCTGAGAACTTTAGTCTTCCATCGAACCAAAATGAGGATCCTGCTACCATGCAAGGAAGGTGGGAGGGCTGCCACTGGGCACCCAGCAGGAAGATGTGTCCTGGGGCAAGATTCCAGCAGTGGCGTTTTAAAGAAGGTTTGCTTGAAGGTAAGAGATGACTCGTTAGGTCAGCAGGTTTAGATGATAGATATAGTCATTTGTAGATGATGGATATAGTCATTTTCTTTCTCGAGCCATTAGCACTTAGGCACCGTACACCATTCACTTCCCTTGGCGGGGATGAAAAGGAACAGGTGCGAGCACAGGTGAAGCCTCTTCCTGTGAACAGCATGTCTCTACCATTTGAATGGGAGCTGCATAAGCAGCCATGAATGTGATCTGGTGGGATGTGATATGTGACAAACTCCCCTCTGGGGAGCAGGGAGAAGAGTCCCAGCCAGAGGGGGACAAGAAAAAGTAGTTCTGGTTTTGTGGGACCTTGAGAGAGAGTATTTAAACTCTCAGGTGGGGGAGGACTCGCTCTGGGAGAAGTGAGCCCCTGGGAAGCCAGGGCATGCCCAGGAAGCTGTCCGTTTGGCTGCGGCACAAATTACAGTGAGGGAGTAGGGCGCAGTAAAGGGTTCAAACCAAATCACGGCCATCGAGTCCCGGAGACTCGACAGGACAGCCAAGATCTGCCCCTGTGAGCCTGTAACTCTTCACGGGCATAGAAAGCCTGCCTTTCTTCTGTGGAGCTGCTGTTGCTTTTGAACTGCTGACCTTATGGATCCCAGTACACTGCATAGCCACGATGCCACAGGGCTCCTCGAGAGGTTTAAAGATCATAAGACTTATAATAAGACCTCCCTGCTGTGGGGCTCACTTAGATCCATCGTGACTCAGATGACAGGGTCAAATTTTCCCACCGGTTTTCCAAGGCTGTCATCTGAACGGACACAGAAAGCTCCGCCTTTCTCCCACCAAGCAGCTAGTGGTTTTGAACCAGTGACCTTTCAGTTAGCAGGGGTGTGCCTGGCCACTGCACCGCCAGGGCTTCCTAGAGAGGATGGTAAAGAAAGCATAGGATTAAGTTGTTTGTGGAACATGACAAAGAAAGAGAAAATAGAACACAGGTGTGCTCACTCACTGCCAACTTATCCTGACTCACCTCGGCCCCGGGGACAGGTGAGAACTGGCCCTGTGGCTTTCTGAGACTGTAACTCTTTCCTGGAATGTGGCAGAGAGGCTGGTGGTTTTGAAATAATAATCTTTTGGATTGTAATGCAACGCTTAAACAGTATGCTTCCTGGGCCTCATAGAAGCAGCTGTAGGTCATCATATGATCTCCAATGCCCTGCTTAAGCCTAGCTGTGTATCTGTGAGTGCATGCACGCATGCATGTGTGTATTGAGGATGACACATGGGAATGGAAGTGGAAAGTCAGCACTATTGCTTGTTTATGTAATACCAATTCATAAGTGCTCGGCACAGATTAAAAACAAACCAAATCCCATCAAACCCACTGCCATGGAGTCCACTCCCACTGACAGTGACCCTCTAGGACAGAGTGGAACTAACTGCCCCTCGGAGCATCTGAGACTGTCGATCTGTGCAGGAGTAGAAAGCTTCCTCTTTCACCAGGGAAGCAGCGACTGGTTTTAAATGCTGACCTTGTGCTTAGCAGCCCAGCTTGTAACCCAGTGCACCCCCGGGGGAGGGGGAGGGGCATCAAGTAGACACTCACTATGCAGGAAGCAACGTGTGTTCAGGGGGCACTCACGATGCAGGAAACTTCCACCTGTTAAGAAGCAATGTTTATTCACCAGGCACTCAATATTCAGTATACTGGCAATAGTCAGTATCCAGGAGATCAAAGTTAGCCATTTATGCACAGGGCCCCTTCACAGCCCTTCCCCGGCCCTGCTGCTTGTCTCCATTGAAGCTCAGATAAAGCCAATATGCTTATTTGCCAGCCAGACTCATTCCTGCCTCTCGGCTGCAATTCCTGACACCTGGTATCTGGTGAATCCTCCTGCTCACATACACCTGTGGCTCCCAGAGTTGCAGCCGCAGTGCTAAAGGCTCAAGGGGGCCAAGAGGGATGGTGGGTTCTCAAAAACAGCCACTGCCTCCCCACTGCCATCTGACTGAAGGTTCTAAAAGGGTGTGCTACAGTGCAAAGAGAGGATGCTCCCAACCCACTGTGGTTCAATTATCTTAATTTTGCCAGTTTGATAAAAATATGTAACCAGGTGAACATATTAGATCATTCAAAGGATTCAAGCAAGTACGGAACGGAGCCTGATGTCTCATTAATTTCCAGGTAAGCCCTTTCCATTGGAAGAAATTGTTTAAAAGTATTGAATCGGGGTAGGTCCAAACCAGATTACAGACTGGAGATTGGGAGATCAATAAAATAAATTATGTAATTTATCTTCAGACACAGAAAACACAATTGATTTTCCTTAAATCCAAGTTGTTCACATGATGGGGATTTCTGACAGCCCCCCTCACACCCCCCACCCAAAGAAGCCATTGTACAAACAGAAGAAGGGTACACTGCATGGTTTCAAATCAGGAAAGAGGGGCGTCAGCGTCATATCCCCTCACCATATCTAGTCAGTCTGTATACTGAGCAAATAATCTGAGAAACTGGACTATCAGAGGCATCCGAATTGGAGGAAGACTGTTTAACAACCTGCGATATACATTTGCCTCAACGCCGCTTGCTACAAGCTAGGAGGACTTGAAGCATTTGCTGATGAAGGTCAAGAACTGCAACCTCCAGTGTGATTACAACTCACTAAAGAACACCAAAATCCTCACAATTGGAGCAACAGACAATATCATGAAACACTGAGAAAAGATCAGGGTTGTCAAGGATTTCCTTTTACTTGAATCCACAGTCAATGCTCGTGGAAGCAGCTGCCAAGAAATCAAACACTATAAGGCATTGGAAAAATCTGCTGCACAAGGCTTCTTTAAAGTGATGACTAGCAAGGTACCCCGCGGAAGGCTAAGATGTGCCTGATCCAAAGCCCGGTGTTTTCCCAATGAATAAGGAAGAACAGAGAATAATTGGTGCGTTTCAATTATGGTGTTAGCAAAGAAAATGGAAAATACCCCAGACTACCAGAAAAACAAACAAATCTGCCTTTCAAGAAGTACAATCAGAACGTTCCAGGGGCTCTGAAAAAGAACATCATGCTTGGCCAAGCAGGTCATGAAAGAGGAGATGACCTCAAGGAGATGGATTGACACAGTGGCCGAAACCGGAGGTACAAACATAACAATGTGAGGATGGTGTCAGACTGGGCAATGTTTCACTCTGTTGTGCAGGGGGTCACTCTGAATTAGAACCCACGCTGTAGCATCCAACCACAACAATAGCAACATTTCTAGACATGGATTTGCTCTTTCTTTAACATTTCTCTTTCCTCAAAACATTTTGAAAAGAACAAAAGAGGAAGGAAGGGAGGAAGGAAGGAATATGTGTGCACATTGTCCCTCCTTTCCTCTCACTCATTAGGTGGACAGTTTTTGATCAAATACTGTGAGCCACACACTCTATCATACAAATTAGGATATAAAGAAAAGCAAAAAATGTCCTCTCATTCAAGTAATCTTCCCACAAGGTTTTGCATTTAATGGTTTTAATTCTAGAGAAATAGTTTAAATAGGCCACTGATTTGTTTCAACTTAGGAAAAGCAGTTGTCTGTTATGTGTTTTTGTTGTTAGGGACCGTTGGGTTGGTTCCATATGTACAAAAGAGAAAGATACTGCTCAGCCCTGCACTATTATATCCTCTCAATAGTTGTTATGATTGAACACTCTCTTACAGTCACGGTGGTAGCCCATCTTGTTAAGGGTCTTGCTCTTCTTTGCTGACCCTCTACTTAAAAAAAATCATTTTATTGGGGCTCATACAACTCTTATCAATCCATACATACATCAATTGTGTAAAGCACACTTATACATTCATTGCCCTCATCATTTTCAAAATTTGCTTTCCACTTGGGTTCCTGGAATCAGCTCCTCATTTTCCTTTTTCCCCTCCTCCTCCCTCCCTGCTCCATCCTCCCTCATGAACCCTAAATAATTTATAAATTATTATTTTATCTTATCTTACACTGCCCGGCGTCTCCCTTCACCCATCCTTCTGTTGCCCATCCCCCAGAGAAGAGGTTATAAGTAGATCCTTGTGATCGATTCCCCCTTTCTAGCTCCCCTTCCCTCCCTGTATCACCACTCTCACCGCTGGTCCTGAGGGGTTCTTTTGTCCTAGATTCCCTGTGTTTCCAGTTCCCATCTGTACCGCTGTGCATCCTCTGGTCTAACCGGGTTTGCAAGGTAGAATTGGGATCATGATAGTTGGGGGGAGGAAGCGTTTAAGAACTAGAGGAAGGTTGTGAGTTTCATTGTTGCTACACTGAACCCTGAGTAACTCATCTTCTCCCCACTACCCCTCTGCAAGGGATGTCCAGTTATCTACAGATGGGCATTGGCTCCCCATCATGCGCTCCCCTCATTCACGATAATATGATTTTCCCCCCTGCCTTTGGTGCTTGAAAACTGGTCCCCTCAGCCCTACATGATCACACATGTTAGTGTGCTGCTTCCATGTGGGCTTTGTTGCTTCTGGGCTAGATGGCTGCTTGTTTACTTTCAAGCCTTTAAGACCCCAGACACGATCAGTCTTGATAAGTGGGCACCATCAGCCTTCTTCACCACATTTACTCATGCACACATTTGTCTTCAGCGTTAATGTGGGGAAGGTGATCACACAATGATGGTTTTTGTTCTTTGGTGTCTGCTACCTGATCCCTTCAACACTTCGTGTTCATACAGGCTTGTGTGCTTCTTCTCTGTGGGCTTTGTTGCTTCTGAGCTGGATGGCTGCTTATTTGCTTTCAAGCCTTTAAGACCCCAGACGCTATATATTTTGATAGCCGGACACCATCAGCTTTCTTCACCATGTTTGCTTATGCACATGTCTGTCTTCAGCAATCATGTCAGGAGGGTGGGTATCATGAAATGACCATTTAGTTGAGCAAGGTGCTCTTGTATTAAGGGAATGCATGTGGGGAGGCCCAATGTCCACCTGCTACCCTACTACTAAACCTATAAATATATGCACATAGGTCTATTTCCCCCATAATCATAAATATATTTACATATGTACATGTCCGTATTTAGGCTTTTATGTATGCCCTTTGCCTCCTACTCCTTTCCTCTATTTCCTTACACTTTCCTCCTGTCCCAATACCATGTTCAGCCTTCATTCTGATTTCAGTAATTCCTCTGTTACCTTGCCCTTGGTCACTCCCTGCCAGTCCTCCCATTCCCTCCCTGCCACTGGTTTTGAACCACTCGTTGTTCCCTTGTCCCTGGGTTGGCCAACACCTCCTCTCTTCCCCTACATCCCACACTCCCATGTCCCTCCGGGACCGTTAGTCCCATTGTTTTCTTCTCACATTATTTGTCCAGCCTCTCTTATCTAGGTGGACCAGCAGATATATTAATATGTGTGTAAAATTGGGGATGGCTTTGACAGCACCAAAGTGGCACATAAGAACAGGGCGACGATGGCAGCAGCACACGACAAGCTAACAAACAAACAAGCCACTGACATACAAAATTTAAAAGAAGAGAAAAAAGAGAAAAACAAAACAAAAAGACAGAAAAGAAGCCTGTTAGTAGTTCAAGGTCTGTTTGTTGACCTTTAAGAGTGTTTTCCGGAAGAGTCTGATGGGGTGCCACATCCTGGCCCCAAAGTCCATCATTTGTCTTCCCTCGGGACCTCCTTGCTCTGCTTCCCTGCCGCTCCATTGCACGCCCCCAGTGCCTTGCCTCAGTGTGGTGGGGTCAGCTCAGTCGCACATTCCCACACTGTGTCTCTGGTGCTGTCCTGTGTAGGGCCATGGGTCAGTGCAGGATGTCGCATCTCGCCATGTGGCCAGCTATCTGGTCCTCTCTATACATTGGGCCCTCCGAGTCAGGCTATCGTCCTCTGAGCGTGGTGGGCCCAGGTGTGCTCGCTCCGTTCTTCCTCCTTCCTTTGCTTCAGCTTCCTTCTGGGTGTGGTAGGTCAGTTCCTTTCTCACACCAGACGATCTATTTCCATTTTCTGTGGTACTCCCTTCCACAGTGGGGGTTGGGCTAATTCTGGTTAGGGCCGGCGTATGGTCCAGACACTTTGTGGATTCCTCCACACTTTATGTTGCCCTCCTGGTTTGGCATGTCATGGTGGGGGCTGACCCTCTACTTTACCAGGCGTGATGTCTTTCTCCAGGGACTGGTCCCTTCTGGTGACATGCCCAGTGTATGTGAGATAAAGTCTCACTGTCCTTTCTTCCAAGCAGCTTTCCTTTGTCCAATGCATGTTCATTTGTTCTTCTGGCGGTCAATGGTACGTTCTATATTCTTCCCCAACAGCATCATGCAAGTGTATCTGTCTTCTTCCGTCTTCCTCAGTCAGTGTCCAGCTTCCACATGCATAGGATGATTGAGTCAGGCACACCTGAGTCCTCAGCGTGATAACTTTATTCGTTAACACTTTAAAGAGGTCTCGTGCAACACATTTACTCAGCGAAATAGGTTGATTAATCTCTACTGCTGCTTCCATGAGTAATGATTGTGGACCCGAGTAAAATGAAATCCTTGACAATTTGTCTCCATGGATCATAATGTTGTCTATTGCTCTAATTGTGTGGATTTTAGTTTTCTGAACACTGAATTGTAATGCCTACTGAAGGCTGCAGTCTCTGGTCTTCATTCGTAATGGCCTCCAGCCTTCATAGCTTTCAGCAAGCAACATGGTGTCAGATCCCTGCCCCCTTTGCAAAGAAGGCCCCAGCCATCACAGCAGCATGGCAAGAAAGGTCCTACTACCTCTGTTGCCTTGCAAGGTAGGCTGCAGCCATCCCCATCCCCCTGGCAAGGAAGGCTCCAGGTGTCCCCAGAACCTTCCAAGGAAGACCTTGGCTGTCCCTCATTAAGGTAGGTACCAGTTGTCCCCAAGACCAACAAAGAAAGTCGTGACCACCCTCTCCCTCCTGCAAGGAAGGCTATAGCTCTCCCAGCAACCCAGCAGGAAAGATCCTGGGTGCCCCTGACTGATTCAGTGCGGGTTCCAGTCATCCCTGCTTCCCAGCATGCAAGGCCCCAGCCACCTCTGATAAAATAAGGTCCCACAACCTCATAAGTAGGCCTTGGCATGCCCTGGGTGTCCCTGCCTCCTTGCAAGGTAGGATCCAGTCATCCCTGCTCTGGCCCCCAACCCCAGCAAGGTAGGCTCTAACTATCCTTGACCCCTATAAGGTAGGCCCCAGATGTCCCCAGGACCCAGAGACACCTGGGAGCTGTCAAGGAAGGCCCTGGCCATCCCTACCTTCATGCAAGGAAGGCCTGGGCATCAAAGCAACTCAACAAGGATCCCACCCCCACCGCCTCACCCCCCACCCCCACTGTGCATCCTGTATCTGAACAAGAAGGTGTTGGCCGTTCTGTAGATCTAGCAAGAAAGGCCCCCATGCATCTCCCCATCCAGGCAAGGAAGGCCACAGACATCCTATGACCCAGCAAGATGGTCTTAGCTATCCCGGCCCAGTCAAAGAAGGACCCAAACATCCAACCCACTTGACAAGACTCAACTGCCCCCACACCACACAGAAGCTCACCCAAGACTCATAGTTGCCCCAGAATTCCTCGGAAACAGCAGTCAATTGTAATCCACACCAAAATTCACGAAAACAGCCATGAACAACTGAGCAACACCCAAATGAAGGATTACGTTGAAAACAAAGGATTGCTGTGAAGAGTCGTACCTGGAGAGACCAGAAATAGAAAGCAGGACAATGATGTTTATTCCCTTCAATATATGGAGAAAAGAATGGGAAAACTAGAAACCCTACAGCAAATTGGTGTTGTTGACTGCCCTGCAATCAGTTGGGATGCGTAGCCAGCCTCTGTACAATAGAACGAAGCATCGCCTGGTCCTGGGCTATCCTCACAATTGCTCTTATATTTGGGACCATTGCTGCAGGCACCACATCAATCCATCTCATTGAGGGCCTTCCTCTCTTTTGCTGCCCCTGTACTTGACCAAGAATGATGTCCTTCTCTCGGAACTGGTGTCTCCTGACAACATGTCCATAGTACACGAGACAGATGAACTCTCGTCGTCCTTGCCTCTAAGGATCACTCTGGCCCTTCTTCTTCCAAGACAGACTTGTTAGTCCTTTCAGCAGTCCGTGGAACTTTCAATAGTCTTCACCAGCACCACAATTAAAATGCCTCGATTCTTCTTCACACTACCCTAGTCAGTGTCCAAGTTGCACATGCAGATGAGCCATTGGAAAATGCCATGGCTCAGAGGAAATGCACGTTAGTCCTCAACGTAGCATCCTTTGATTTCACTACTCAAAGAGGTCTTGTGCAGCATATTTATCCAGTATAATGTGTGATTTGATCTTTTGACTGCTGCTGCCATAAGTATCATCTGTGGATCTAAGCAAGACAAAAACCTTGGCAACTTCTATCTTTTCTCCATTTTCCCTAATGTTACCTACTGGTCCAGTTCTGAGAATTTTGGTCTTCTTTATATTGAGTTGTCATTTATATTTAAGACTGCAAGCCTTCATCTTTATCAACAAGTGCCTCGAGTCATCCCTTTCAGCTAGCAAGGTTGTGTCATCTGCACATCGTAGCTTGTTAATAAGTCTTCCTCCAATTATAATGCTGCTCATGCTTTTCTGCATCTAATCCAGCTTCTCAGCACATAGATTGACATAATGGGGTGAGAGGAGACAGCTCTGATGTACACCTGTTCTGATTTAAAGCCATGAACTATCCTCTGGTTCTGTTCTAACGATTGCATCTTGATCCAGGTACAAGTTCTGCTTGAGCACAGTGAAGTGTTCTGTAATTCCCCTTTTTCTCAAAGCTATCTATCGTTTCCTATGATCCACATATATGGTCAAATGCTTTTGTAGTGTCAATAAACCATGAGTAAACATCTTCCTGGTATTCTCAGCTTTGGGCCAAGATCCATCTGACATCACCATCAGCAATTCTATCCCATGTTCCACGTCCTCTTCTGAGTCTGGCCTGAACCTCTCGCAGCTGGTTGTCAATGTACTGCTGCAACCACTATTGAGTGATGGCCAGCGAAGATTTACTTGTGTGTGATATTAATGTTATTGTTCTGTCATTTCAGCCTACTGCTGGGTCACCTTTCCTAGGAATGGGTACAAAGATGAATCTCTTAGAGGCAGTTAGTAGGCCAAGGAGCTATCTTCCAAGTTTCCTTGCCTAAATTGTGAGTGCTTCCAGTGCTTCATCAGCTCCTTGAAACCTTTCAAGTGGTGTTCCATCAGGTCCTGGAGTCTTGGTTTTGGCTAATGCTTTCAATACAGCTTGAACTTCTTCCTTCAGCACCATTGGTTCTTGTTCATATGCTAGCTCCTGAAATGGTGGAATATCAACGAGTTTATTTTGTGCAGTGACACTGTATTCCTTCTGTCTTCTGTTGATGCTTCCTGCTCCATTCAATACTTTTTCTTAAAAAAAAAAAAAAACTTCCAATATCACAACTCCAGGCTTGAATTATTTCATTTCTTTTGGTTTAAGATATGCTGAGCATGTTCTTTTTTTTTTTTTAAACATTTTATTAGGGGCTCATACAACTGTCATCCCAATCCATA
>NW_022103955.1:2944047-2970162 GCF_000313985.2 Echinops telfairi
TTGATTCTCCTCCTGTCCCACTATCATGCTCAGTCCCCACCAGGATTTCAGCACTTCCTCTTTGTTACTATGTTGTTTTCTAACTCTATGTCTTTGCTCATTTCATCACAATATTTTACTTTGTCTTTTTGAGCTGCCTTTTACAGTTTTCTGTTAAGCTTTTGGAGTTCCCAGTTCTTCAGTGTACTTGGGCTGCTCTATGATTAAGAGCAAGTTTCAACATCTCTTCTGCAAGTCACACGGATCTTCTTTCTTTCCTGTCTTTTGAACGACCTTTCGCTTTCTTCAGGTATGGTGTTCTTGATGTCCTCCCAGAGCTCACCAGGTCTTCTGTAGTTAGTGTTCTACGCAGCAAAGCTTTCCTTGAGATGTTCTCAAAATTCAGATGGGATAGGCTCAAGGTCTTATATTCACTCTTGTGGACTTATTTTTATGTTCTTCAACTTCAACTTGAACTTATGGATGAGTGATCGGTGGTTTGTTCTACAGTCAGCACCTGGCCTTGTTTTAGCTACTAACATTGAGCTTCTCCATAGACTCCTCCCACAGATATAGTCAAGTTGATATCTGTGTATTCCATCTGGAGATGTACCGGTCACCTTTTGTGTTGTTGGAAAAAGGTATTTCCAATGGAGCATCCTTTGGTCTTGCAAAATTCTATCATGTGATCTCCAGCTTCATTTCTATTAAAAAGGCCTTATTTTCCAAGTGCTCTTACTTCTTCTTTGCTTGTAACTTTTGCATTCCGATCACCAACAATAATCCATGCATCTTCATTACATATTTGATCAATTTCAGACTAAAGACTTTGGTAAAATTCTTCAACTTCTTTATCACTAGCTTTGGTGATTGATGCACAAATTTAAGGAATTGTATTGATCGGATATTTTTGCATGTAGATAGATACAATGCTCTTACCTACAGTATTGTACTTCAAGATTAATTTTGAAATGTCCTTTTTGACATTGAACATAATGTCATCCCTCTTGATTGTTTCATTCCCAGCATAGTAAATTACATGCTTTTCTGACTCAAAACAACCAATACTAGTCCATTGAAGCTCACTAATACCTAGAATATTATTTTTTATGCATTCTTTTTTCATTTTTAACAACTTCCAATCTTAAATCCATACTTTGTTCCAGTCATGACTAGATTATTGCAGCTGTTTCTTCTCATACCCCATCAGCCTGGGGTCCCATCAATGAATGAAGACCCTGCAGGCTTTCTCCATCCATGTCCTCGTGGCCAGCTCCCCTCTGAGAAAGTGGCTCTTCCTCAGTCGTGGTTTGAATGCCTTCTGACCTGATGGGCTCATTGTTTGGCAGTCTCTGACAATGGTCTACTTCTTCTCATGAGATCTTCAGTATCTGGCAATGTTTTTATTCTGTCCATAAGGTTTTCCTTGACTAATTGCTTAAACGCATACCACATTCTTTGTCGTTGTCTGTTGTTAGTCTGGAAGCTCCGCTGAAACTTATCAACTGTGAGTGACCCTGCTGGCATTTGAAACACTGGTGGCATAGCATTCAGCATCACAGGCTACCACAGTGTGACAAACTGGCAGACAAGACAAGTGTTGATGTAGCATTTTAGACCACACAGAGGACCACCCGGTGACAGAGTGACTGATCAGGGGGTTGGAGGGTCCTGTGATATAGGACAATAAAAGACTGAAATACAAAGGCAAACTGGAGAAATGATTGGTTTTCCTTACAATTCCATTTCTGCTCTTTTCTATTTACTAAACTCAAGATACTGTCTCGGGAGAGGAAGGGTTAACTACCTTCTTTGAAAGATATAGTCAACAATAAAAAAGATAAATGTTAATGAATTGAAACTTATTTATAAAAACATCATTACCAAAACTAGATTTGAGGGAAGTTTTTAAAAACCCACACAACCTATCCTCAAACATTCCCTTGGAAATGATGTGTGCAGAATATGAACACTGATCTCTGTGACCTTGGAGATTTCAATTCTTCATCTTATTGGTGCTTATATCCTTTAGTCTTTCTAACCTTTCATACTGAGCAGTTTATTGCTATGAGGTTTTGCTTTATGATGTGGCATGTGTGTGTATGTGTTTGACTATGCTGTGGCAGTATAGAGATAATATCTCATAATGGTTTCGGGGCACAATCTTTGGCAAAATAAAGTCACTGCAGGTTAATTAAAAAATTTAGAAAATTCTTCTATAGACAACTCTGTGCCCTGAGAGGAAAGGTTATAATTAAGATAGATTCCGTGTCATTAGGATCATTTAAAATGCCAGCTCCTCAAAAAATGGAGATAATAAAGTCAGCAGGGAAAAGTGTTATATATGTTTAACTGGTTGATTGGATGAATTGACCTTGCTGGGAACAAGGAAAGCGGAGCTCTTTGGGCTCCCACCCTGTCTTCCCACTTGCTCGCTCTGAGCTCAGTGCCCAATGCCCAAAAGAGGTCCCTAAACTTTTCCTACCACCCCCATGGACTAGAAAGAGCACTCTCATTTTCAGATATTAAAAAGTGTAGACCATATGACTCAAAATGTAAAGAACTTCTCTAATTAAAAGTTTCCAAACTCAAACTTGTCCCAGGTCACACAGGAACTCCTCTGCTTGTTAGGCAGCTGGGAGCTCTGGGAAGCAGGGGTGAGGGAAGCGCTAGTTGTGGGCAGAGCTGTGTCTGATGGTGGAAAGGCCTCTTCCAGGGGCAGTGCTCCAGTTCTGATGGTTTTGTTGTTGTTGTTGTTTTAATTCTTTGGGCTGTGGTTGTGGATCCTTCCAGTATGCATTTACACACCCTGGAGTCGCTAGTACCCGCACTGCCTGCAGGGAGCAGTGCACCCTGTGTCTGACCAAGGTCAGTGTGCCCTTCAACTCCTGTGTCCATGACACCAAGTTCTTCCTGCTGCAGGGTCTCCTCCCTTGGGAGGTGGCTTGTCTGTTTCTCTGGGAGGGCCACATTCCAACCCACATGGGGACTCCAACTCACAGCATTTCCTACTCTACTACCAGGAATAAATCCCACACTCTGGTTTTCCCCCTAACTTTTTAGGGTTATTTAGGTGAAAGTATGTAGCGCAGATGAGTTTTACATTCAACACTTTATACACATTTTGTTTCAATGTACCCATTGTATCAACTTTTATCCAACTTCCTTCCTGTGTTTCCTGTTTCCATTCCTCCGACTTCCCTAGCCCTCTGTCTTTGGTACATGCTGCCCCTGTGGTTTTTTTAAATAGTTGTACTGACATACTTTACATCATACGATTTAACCATTCACGCATATTAAGCTCTGTGAAATCATCACCACAGTCAATTCCAGAACATTTCTTCTCTGATTGATTGTTGTTAACTCTCCATTTACCCTCATCATCCCCTGCCATGTCCCTAGGTAATTATTAATTCAGTGACTGTCTCTACAGATTTACCTATCCTGGATTTCATATCCAGAATTTCATCCATATTCTGATTTCTTCATCCAAAACAGAAGCAATAACAAGGGGAACACAGCAACAACAACACAAATGACTAGCAAACCATAGAAAACCCTCAATTAAAAATAAAGCAGAAAATATTAAAAACTGAAACAATTTTTAAATGGGCCAAAAGGGGGATCAAAGGATAAATCATTGCATTTTAACCTAGCAAAATCTGCCATCATTGCTTTTGAAATACCCTCTGTCTGATAGCAAGGTTGCGCACATTCCTGGACTGTGGTCAGAGGGAAGTCACTGGAGGCTTCATCCGTGAGGAGACTTGAAAATGGATTTTGGGCTTCCACTGTCATCCACAGCCTTCTGCAAACCAGATACTTATCGTTTAAATGCTGGTACCATTCCCTCATTTGGATTAGGATTTTATTATTTACATTCCTTGGATTGCACAGGTTTGAATGCTTTTTCCATAAGGACCCAGTTGACACTCATTTAGATGGCTGTTTTAAGACAAACTTTACTACACCAGATGCTATTCTTCCTGACAGCTGGGCACCATCTGCTTTCTTCACCACATTTCCTACAGCACCCATTCTTCAGTGATCTCTTCATAAGAGCAAGTATAAAGTAGGGCCATGTCATAGGAATTAATTTTTCTTAGTTGGGACTACAATTAAGTGTAATCCCAAAATCTGTTTATTTATCTATGGTTTATATTCGTCTCTGGTTCACTTTAGAGACATCATTAGCATTTTATTAAATAGAATATTATAAATCATAGAGCATAAAACAATTCTATTGATAGTATGATTTTAAAATACTGTTGAGAATACATATGTATACATATACAAGTATGGAGTGTGTGTGTGTGTACAAGTATAGGCTGACTTGAGACCACAAGACATGAATTGTTGACTTATACAGACTAAATTCTTAAGTAAGTAGACACCATTTACAATGGTGATTGGTGATAGGGAAAAATTTTCATTAGAGCAGCCAATGCACAGAGAGGACCATAGGGCAGGCCCCACCATGAGAAATGACGTCCCTCACTGACCCATAAGCGCTACGAGGGACAACACTGGAGGCACAATGTGGGCATTGTGCCCGATCTGACCCCACCACACTGGGCGAAATGCCAAGGGCATGCAGCAGAGCAGCAAGGGGAGCAAAGCAATGAAGTCCCCAGGGAATTCCAAAAATAGACTTTGGGGATAGGGCATGGTACCCCTTCAGACTGGACTGGAAAACACTCCTAAAGGTCAACAAACAGACTTGGAACTATTTATAAGCTTTTTTGTGTGCATGATTAGGGTTTTGTTGTTGTTGTTTTGGGCTTTTTTGGTTTGTTGTTTGGTTTTACTCTGTCTTATTTTTGTGCTTATTATTGTCTCTGAATGTCTATCTAAACAATATAGGTGGGTAAACAATCCAGAGGAGAAAACAACAGAACCAATGGTTCCAGGGGACACTGCAGATGGGGTGCGGGGAAAGGAAATGAGTGTTAACCAACCCAGGGACAATAGAAAAACAAGTGTCTAAAATCGATGGTGAGGAGGGTGCAGGATGCCTGGTAGGGCTTGATCAAGGGCAATGTAACCAAGAGGAATTACTGAAACCCAAATGAAGTCCAAACATGATAGTGGGCCAAGAGGAAAGTAGGAGGCAAATGGGCATTTATAGAGGTCTAAATACATATGTAAATATATTTTTACATATTTAAATATATTTTATATAATGATAGGGAAATAGATATATGTACATATATTTATATGTCAAGTATTAAGGTAGCAGATAGACATTAGGCCTCTACTCAAGTACTCCCTCAAAACAAGAACACTTTGTTCTAATAACCTGGCATTCTGTGATGCTCATCTTCCTGACAAGATCACTGAAAACAAAATGGGTGCATAAGCAAATGTGGTGAAGAAAGTTGATGGTGCCTGGTTATCAAAAGATATAGAATCTGGGGTCTTATAGGCTTGAAGATGAAGAATCAGCCATCTAACTGAGAAGCAGCAAAGTCCACATGGAAGAAGTACACCAGCCTATGTGATCATGAGGTGTTGATAGGATTAAGTATCAGGCATCAAAGACCCAGAGCAAAAAATCATATCACTGTGAATGAGGGGGAGTGTAGAGTGGAGACCCAAAGCCCATCTGTAGACAATTGGACATCCCCTTACAGAAGGGTCACAAGCAAGAGACAAGTCACTCAGGGTGTAGTATAGCACCGATGAAACATACAACTTTCCTCTAGTTCTTTAATGCTCCCTCACCCCCACTATCATGACCAGAGCATGTACATGGGAACAGATAAACCCTTCAGGACCAATAATGAGAGTAGTGATACCAGGAGAGTAAGGGGAAGGTGGGAGAGAGAGGGGGAACCAATCACAACGATCTAGATATAACCCCCTCCCAGGGGGACGGACAACAGGAAAATGGGTGAAGGGAGACATCGCTCAGTGTAAGACATGAAAAAGTAATAATAATTCATAAAGTATCAAGGGTTCATGAGCAAGGAAGGGGGGGGGGAATGAGGGGCCGATACCAAGGGCTCAAATAAAAAGAAAATGTTTTGAAAACGATGATGGCAACAAATGTAAAAATGTGCTCGAATGTATGGATTGTGATAAGAGCTGTATGAGACACCAATAAAATGATTTTTTTAAGGGAAAGAAAGTGGAAGAAATAGAAAAACACAAAACAAAACCAAAAAATCCATCACAGAGGCAGAATCGTGCCTACCAAAGGAATACATACCACAGGAAAGTAAGAAGGACATTAAAATAGAAAATACATGATAGTCCTAGACGATCATTCACTGAGTCCCCTCATGGCCAGAGAGCTGAACCAAGTCCAATAACCACCTAATCCATAACCTTGAGACAGCAGTCATCTGCCTCTTCTCATGCTAGGGTAACGCAGCCCCAAGTCGAAGAAAGAATGCTGCTTCCCTTAATCTGCTCCAGGTGAGTTAGAGGTCAAGCCCAGTTCACTTAGTGGGGCTTCCACATCACATCAAATCCTTTGGCCACGCCTCTCTTGCCTAAAGCATTTTCTCAGAGAAAGTTAAGTTCATCAAAGACAGTACTCCAGGGTCACAACTAGAGCCCCTAGAATGCAGCCAGCTTGCTTTCTTCTCTAGAAGTACTAGGGAAGTCTCAAAACTTCTCTATGTCCACATATATCTCAGTAGAAAAACCTACCCTTTGGTGGGAGAAGCAAAGTGTGATCTGTTTTCTTACCCTGACAGCTATTTCTAAAGTAATCTTCCTTTATCACCTGTTGGACTAAAATTCATCTCCCTGTTAGACTTAAAATGGATTAACCGTGAATGATAGTCTTAATGAGCTTCTTCAGAGAAACAAAACCAGTGAGAGATAAATAGATAAGATGATAGACTGAAATATAAAGATAAATAAAAAAGTATTGCTTGTAGGATTCCAATTCAGACATGCATGTATTTATTCCACATAAAATGTGTTTAAACATGTCTCTGAAAATCAGTGTATTGCTGAAGATAAGCTCTCACTAATATACCTTAGTCTTATTAGTGTGCCTAAAAAAGGGGGTGATCAAAGCAATAGTTTCCAAGGGGATCTTTTGGGTCAGTTAAATTCAAAACAAAGAGGTTAGCGCAGAAGGATTGAGACTATTTGGGGGGTTTCCAAAAGGGTGCTCATGATAGAGCTTATCAGAGGAGACAGTATGATCATGGGGCTTATAAAGAAAAAAAGTTTGAAGGAAACGGCATTGCTGAAACAATTTGTGCTAAGTAAATTTTTTATGTCATGACACTGTGATTACTCCTCCTCTGAGAATAGAAAAGGTTCTCCTATGAGAAATCTGTTGGGAAATCTTGACCCACGCACCCTCCATTCGGATATTGCCCATTCGGACTTCTTTTCATCCTCCAAACTCAAATACTATTGAAAAGGCACATGATTTGAGTTGCTCAAGGAGATTAAAAACTGGCATTTTGACCTGGTGTGAATCAGAGTAGAGAATTCTTGAAGAAAGAATTAGAGAAGTGAAAAGATTGCCTTCAGAATGTGGATAGATCTAGATGGAGAATATGCTACCAAACAATAACCTCAAATTTCAATTTTTTTGTTTAATATAGAAAGATTTATGCGATTTTATAGCAATGCATTTTTTATGAATCTTTACCCAAACATGCGTGTATGTGGGGGGTACCAAAAAAACCAAACAAAGAGAAAAAAGTTCCTGCTCGGCACACATTGAGCAACTTCCCCTAAGTTAGTTCATCCAGTAGTATCACCTGGGAAGGTTCTCTCGGTCACAGTGAATTTTTTTTAATAAAAGCAGTTTCGCTCGAACCTTGTTTGACTGATTTAAGAGAATAATGTGCAGCTGTGAAATTTTGTTTCCTGATTGGGGAAAACACCACGGGAACTGTTGTGGTATTGAATTCAGCTTACAAGGACAGTGCTATGAGAAAAACTCAAGTGTAGGAGTGGTTTTCTTTTTTCAAAAGAGGTGAAAGGTCGATTGATGACAAACCTCATTCTGGATGTCTGTTAACTTCCCGAATGGATGAAAATGTAGACTCAGTGCATTTGGAGTTCGTTCCACCAGGTCAGACTGTCAATCAAGCTTTCTATTTAGAGGTTCTAGAAAGATTGGGTAACAGTGTATGGGTGCAGGGCAGGGGGGTGGGAGTAGGGAGGCCTGATTTGTGGAAGCCAGTGGACTGGTTTTGCCACCATGACGAAGCACCTGCTCATGCAGCCATTTCAGTATGCCGGTTTTTGGCAAAAAATAGCATGCCTATCTTGCCCCACACAACTTACTCACATGTCCTCACTCTGTGCAACTTCTTTTTGTTTCCACAAATGAAGAGGGACATGAGAGGATAGAAATTTGATGACATAAAGGAGGTGAAGAAAAAAACAAGGGAGCTGCTCTCAGCTGTCCAAACAGATGAGTTTGAAAAATGGAATCGCAGATTTGACAAATGTATTAAGTGTAATGCAGAGTACCTTGTAGGTGATATTGTTGCTTTGTTAAAAAAAAGTGTTAAATACATTGCTTAGAAAAAAAATAATTAAAATATGTGGTTTTATTTATGTTGTAGCCCCTGTGAGATACATACACATCATTGGTTTTGTTCCTCTATAGCAGTGGTTCTCAACCTTCCTAATGCTGCAACCCTTTAATGCAGTTCTTCATGTTTTGGTGACCCCCCCAACCATAAAATTATTTTTGTTACTACAAAACTGTCATTTTGCTACTGTTATAAATCAGGCAACCCCTGTGAAAGGACCATTCGACACCCCCACAAAGGGGTTGCGACCCACAGGTTGAGAACTCCTGCTGTAGAGAGCGCATAATGAACTTTTTATCATCCATGTTTAGTCTAAAAGGATGAAAATGATAGGAAGAGAGATTCACTTCAAGGAAATGGGTCACACACATAGTCGTCAACTGGCAAGTTCTAAATCTCCAGCACGCTGGACACCTCTGCTGGCTAATGGAATTACAGGGCGAAGGAACCCAAATCTGCAGATCAGGTGCTAGGCTGGAGATATCAGTAGATCTGTAGATGAGCTTCTCAAAGACAAACAAAGGAGACAGTCGGCTTACAATAGTGATTGAATGGACAGCTGCCCGAGGCTAGCATACCCGAGAAAACAAAGCTCGTTCCCTACAGCATTCAGAGAGAGCACGGCTCTGACAATTCCTTGACTTTGAACTCTTAGCCTTCAGAGCTGAAAGGTAATACATATTTTCAAGTTAACCACTTTGTAGTAATTTTCTATGGTACCCCTATGCAGTTATTTTGGTTTTTAATTCTTATACAAAATATCATTAATGTTATTATCTGAGACTCCCATCAGCATTGTCTTCTACCACTTCCTATAACTCCCGGAAATACTTTAATCAAGAAATTCAACGTTTGCTAATGGTGGCATAAAAACAAACAAACTAGTGGCCACCAAGGCCATCTAAACTCCTGGTGACCCATGCGTGTCTGGACTTAGATCTCCAAACTTTAACTTAGCAACCAAGTTCTTCACTGGTTCAACCACCCAGTGCTTCCAGTATGGCCTGCATGTGCCTATTAATCACAACTCCTACATTCAGTGCTCGCATCCCATTTAGTGCTTGCATCCAAAGCCCCTTGGAGCCCTAGTGCCACTGTCAGGAAGTGTAGGGCTGTTAGCCTCAAGGTTGGCAGTTCCAACAAAACCCCAGGTGTTCCAGGGGAGAAGCATGAGGCTACAGCCCCATCAAGAGTTATGGGCTCAGTAACCCTGGATAGGGGCACTATGATGCCATGGCAGTGGGTTTGGATTTGATAACTCATTGGCAAGAGATGTCTAATATCATGAGACAAAAGGGAACAAGAGAGGGGCCCCTGCATGGAAGTGACACATATGCAGCATAGTCCACAAGAGCTGTCAAAGGCCCAGTCACTGAGGACTGAAGGTTGGGTATCAGGTCAAGGAGGTGAGGTTTGCATCAATCTCTGTAGCAAAAGTAGGAGGTTGTGGTAGACACAATCAAGAGGGTCGTCCAGGCCAAGGTCATGTGACTAACAAAGAGTCAGGTAGGGTGTGGGAAGGATCTGGAAAACCATTGCCAGCTCTTCAGAGCATAGGTGCCCTGGAAGCTCAGTGCTTAGGGTGAAGTCGAAGTATCAGAGGGACACTCAAGGGCTTCCATGCCTTCACTTTGACAGTCTTCCAATCTTTACTTAATGTTTACCCGATCTTCATGAACGTCTTACTCATCTATTGGCTTCTGCACTCGCACATTCTCTGCTGAGTGAACTCTTCATAGTTTAAGCTCAACATCATCACCTCTGTGGACCCTTCCTTCAGCCTTCCCACTCTGAGGTCAAATGAATTTCCCACTACCACACAGTCTCTAAAATGATCTCACAGCATTCGTGTGTTAAGTACTGGTTCCCCTATTTTAACCTACGCTCTTTGGAGTTTGAGCTCCCTAAGTGACAGGGTTGTTAGGAATGATGGCTAGGTTTACAGCCATCTATCCAAAGTTCATTTATTACCTGTTTAGTTGAAGTTAAATGGTGCATTTGACGACTGGTCAAATAATGTCTATACAAAAGAAGACAGAGTCTTATGACTTGAGGTGCCAGAAATCTATGCTTTCCCCCAGGTGGTCCTGCACTACTAGGATGGACTGAAGTATCCAGCTCCATCTTTGATGGGGGCTTCCAGAGTGGAAGGTGTTAACAGATGGGATTGGTCAGGAAGGAAATGTAAGATGTAGGGCCCTTAAAATGAAAAGTTGTAGAGGCCAAGGGCTCTGGTTCTTTCACTCCAGCAATAACATTTCTTGAGGAAAGGGGCAGTAAAAAGAAAGGAAGGTATAAAAAGCAATTCTAGTTGTTTACTGTTGAAAAAGAGCAGGAGTTATGTTTTGCACCCTCTGCGTTGCACATGCAGACAGGCTGTGCCTCAAACAGGCAGCCATGACAATGATCCCTAAGGATGAAACATGTGCACCCACTGACATCCTCCATCTTACTGGTGCTGCATTCATCTGTGATTGAATTGAACCCAGCACATGGGATACTTACACAATTTTGGCAAGGTGAAAATGTTTATTGTTTATAGAAAGTAAGTGGTAATAACAAATACTCTAAAGGGAAATGCTTACCCTTCCCCCAATTACTCACACCCAATCTTATGTATGCTGCTGTCTAGGTACACCATGGTCCCAGTCAGATGCTGCCTCTGGCAACCATCACCCTATTCAATGATCTTTGCTTGGCAGCTGGCAGCTGGGCCTTGATGGGCCTTATCTGGATGCCAGGCAGAACACTGCACAGGATCTCCCCAAGGGACTTCCCTGTGGGACTTCCACTGCCTGGGGATAAGGGGAGACTTGCAACTCTGTGTGGAGCACACACAGGCATCTCTTACCCTACACAAACAAGCGTTACAGCTCTTTTACCTATGTTGACAAACCCCCGGTTCAGAGATATCTGACTCCACTCTTCAGTAGGAAGACCCTGCATGTCTCTTTGAGGTAATCCCTGCCCTGGGCATACTCAGACCTCTGCCTTGCATGGGCCAGTGCTATGTCTCTTTTAGCTCTGTCAGCAAGCTGCTTACTCAAGATTCAGTTCTTGCTCCATGGGCTGTCCTGCCTATCATTGCTTTTCCTGGCTACCTTCTGCCATGTGTTTACTCTTTCCTCTGGGTCTAGAAGCTTCTTAGTGCAGGGCCCTTCAGGGAAAACATGACTTCCTTCAGACTCTTCCCTTGATGAACGCGAATCCCCCACTCTTCTTACATCTGTGGTCATTATATAAGCCAACTCCGGGTCAATTTCAAGTCACGCTCCTCCCCCAGAACCATGAACTGACCTGCCCTCCTCAGTAGGCCACAAAGAACTCATTTTGCATAGTACACAAACCACATCCTTGTACTATTGTGACCCCGTCCGTTATTTCGGGAAAGTTAGAACACCATAGCTAGAAAGGCCATGGAAAGCAATGCATCCTATTTTAGTTCCTAGAAAGACACAAGGTGGAGTGAGTTTTGATAGCTGAGCATGTTCTAAGTTTGTGATATAGTGTGGTCGTTAGATTATGGGATGTCAACTTGGAGATGTATGAAACTGTGGGAGTGGAATCCCACCTGTCAATCAGGTCACCGCCTGATGATGCCTCCTTGGGGTGTGGCCTTCCTTAAGTGAAGGAAACTGGGAATCTCCCTCCCTCTCTCCCCCTTCCCCTTCCTGCATACTGGGACTCTGCCCCTAACCCTGAGGGCTGCTGGTGCCTGGCCAGGGTTCACCCACCTGGGATCCACCGGCCTGTGATCTTCCTGTCTCTTGCCTCATTGCATGTGCCTATGTGAGTCTGAAGAGGGACTTGGGGACCAGTATCTGACTTACGGACTTGAGTTTGACTGGCCTGGGACGTCTTCTCCATAGATAATTACTTCTTGCTATGAAGTTCTTTCTTATACATGGATGAGCGTCACTGGATTTGTTTCTTTAGTCAACCCAGCCTTAGGCACAGAGGAAGAATTTGCACTCTGAAGGTAATGGTTTGGGGTTAGTGATGGATTCTTACCCAAGAAAAACGAGATGGTAGAGTTGCTGCATGATTCCACACAAGAATTCACACTGTCACAAGCTGTTAAGATAGTAGAAAACAAAGCCATTCCGCAGGGTGCAGCCTTTCTTTGGCTATACGGTTGAGCAGTGCCATCTAGTGGACCATTGAACAAACGGCTCACGTTCTGGGAACTCATAAAAGGTTACATAGAGAGACCATAATTATTTTTATATAGCTTACTGAAGATCAGAATAACATTTTAATTATATAAGATTTTCTCCATCACTAGAATGTCTTTCTTTCGAGCTTGGGCGGAGTCAAAGGAAGGACTAGGGATCTCAGCCGCAGCCACACCAGACCTCTCACCAGTTGAGTTTGACACAGCAGCAGGCCCAATGCGGCAAAGTGAGCAGCCGGTGACTGCGATGCCCTGCGGGCATTCATAGCAGTCACCTGTGCACATCCCCCACATTGAAAAATTCTGCTTCACGTAACCCGAGTCTGGTGACGAGAGGTCCTTGGGTTTATACAATTTTCCAGAACACTCAAAATACATGTTTTTGATACATAGGAAATTCTCTCTCCATTTCTTTCAGTCTGAAAAGAGCCATTCATGTTCTCATTCCTTGGTTTTCTTATTCTAGGGTTTTGAACATGTCATTCTACTTCCTTTGTCGTTGAAAGCTCTCCTGTCCTGGGGCTTCATCAGTTCCTCTGCTGACGGAGCGTATCTGGTCTGCACCTTCCTGCAGCCCTGCGGGAGGCAGCCTGGCTTCGAACCAGGGACAGGTACAGAAACCCATTGGGGGTCACTATGAGCCAGGCTTGACTCGATGATAGTGAGTTTGGGGTTTTGTTTTCTTTTTTTTTTTGGGGGGGGGGGGTTAGGTATTTCTCTTCTGATATTCATGTTGATGGTTTCCCCTTTTTCTGCCTTTTTAATGCCCTCTCACTTTCTCCATATGTAATATCCTTTACATTATCTCACCATTCCCGTCAAAAATGTTGTGTCAAAAATGTCACAGTGCAATGACTAACTCCAGATGTTTCTAACTAAATGGGGGTGAGGGCGCCGGCTGCTTGAACTCGTGGAATAGGGTGGGGGCGGTCTTGGGAAAGCGGACAGGCAAAACGAGGAGGCGGTAAGATGCCACGGGATTTAACAAGAAAAAGAAAAGGAACATACGAACAACGTTTACTTACTTTCTGACTAGAAATGCCATGCCCATTCCCAGGAATAATCCAGATGACCCAGAACCTTCCACAATAGACCAGATTTCTCCGAGAAACCTTTTTATGATTTATGTATTTTTATGAATGTATGTTCAATTTAATCCATATCTGTAAGCTTACATGCAATGCTTATGATCTCCAAAGACAAATAAGAAATGGCTTTATAAAGATACAGATGATAAAAATCAATAATAATGAAAGCTAAAGAGAAAGGAAGGGATTTTACTGACATCAGGACCAACTTCCTGTGAGTCCTCGCTGGCACGCTTGTCAATCACACACACACTCACTCTCGCACGCACTGCCAGCCAGCCAATCGGACTTGAGTCCACAGTGACCCTACAGGACCAGATGACAGTGCCTTGTGGGTTTCTGGGACTGTACCTCTTCACAGGAGTAGAAAGCCTCCTCTTTCTCCCTCAGAGCTGTCTGGTGGTTTTGAACTGCTGACCCTGTGGTTAGCAGCTCAACTTGTAACTACTATGCTATGATCCCAGTTAAGTGGTCACAGTCAGCATGAACAATCATAAATCACATAGATGGGATGTATCAGGTGATGAGAATGGTACTTTGCCTTCAGGGTCTTCATGGTAAAAACTCATAACCATAACATAACCATGAATAAAGCACCAAATTCAAAGAATTCTTTAAAAATGTAAATAGCACTCCTCAAAATTATTAAGACCATCTAAAACAAAGTCTGAGAATCCCAGAGCCAAGAGAAACCCAAGTCTAATGACAACTACATGCAATGTTTTATGACGGGCTCCTGGAAGAGAAAAAGGATATTAGATAAAAATCACATGAATTAGAATAAGTTATTCACCTTAGCTAACAATAAGGTATTGCTATTGGTTTATTAGTTGGAATAAATGTACATTTTCTAGTGTAAAAGATTCATGACAGAATTTCCATGTGGGTATGTGGGAACATTGTGTTGAAAACCAACAATAATGCATTGTTTATGCAACTTCTCAAGTATGTCGAAGAAAACTCTGGAAGAGCAGTGCCCTACAAGGTGAGAGGAAGTAACTGGTGTTATACTACCTTAACACCTTGTGTGATTTATGGATTATGAGCAAAGACAGTTACAGAACGTATAAAGTGCAAAGCTGAATTGCTATATGAACATCAATCAAAGCAATTGATCACATTAAGACATTAAGAGAATGGGGGGGCATATGATAATCTTAATAGACATAGAAAAGTGGTTTACTAATTGAAAAACACAAAAGTTGAAGGTTCCCATTTGCATCCTATAAAGGGCGCATAAGTGAACCTCTGTTGTCAGAACTTCATCCAAATAAGGGAAAAGTGCACACGGACATCAGCATGCTCTGACTCATTGACCATGAATTCCTATTGGCTGTGGTACTATATGTATCAAGCTATATGGGTAAGTTCGTGGATTTTAACCAAACGGTCAATGGTTCGAACCCACCAGTTGTATTACTGAAGAAATAATGTCAAAATTTGTTGAAAAATTCCATTACCTTTTCATTCAATTTTTTCATGAACCCTTTGAAGATCCCGTGTTATTTAAAATGTTCCAGAGCTTAGAAAAGAAAGGCAGCTTGCAGATGAGTTTTAAGAAGCATGTAAACATGATTCCCACTTCCATAGGATTGCCTAGTAAAAACTAAAGATCACATTTCTGTATATCAAAATGAAAGAAGACAAATGGGGTACAACTGCTCTCTTATTGACTATCCCATGATTTGATATTTATGGCAACTCTTTAAAAATTCTCAGATGTTGCCTCTGCTGATCTGAGCCCAACATGGGACCCTGGCCAGGCCTGGAGTACCACCTTCGTGCCATCCCAAACTATATGCCAGAGACCCTAGGGACAATTGGACCAACAACAGCCAATAAGCCATAGAACGCTTTCTCCCATTCATGTGTGACATCGCACTCCAGCCACGGCGGCTATGAGGTAGTGGACAGGCAGGCAAAGGCAGGGCCAGGGCCTGGAGGTGCCAGAGAAGTTACTGAGCGGAGAGGAGGAAAGAGTGGGGACAGAAAGGGACAACCAGTGGGGCTGCAGTGCCACGAATGGTGGAAGATGAGCAGGGTTCGAACTCCAGTGGGCAGTGGGAGGTGGCAGACAAGGGATAAGGAGGTCCCCCTCCCAAGGCAGATGGTGGGAGATGATGTGCAACACCTGAACCACCACCACCAAGTCCAACTCCCGTGGACTCGACAGTGGTAGGGAAAGCAACATGGAGAAGCGAGGGCTGCCAATTCAGGCACACTCTGAGATCTGCTCGGAGTCCTCCCCAAAGGACAGTGAGCAACTGGGGGTTGGGACACTGACACCAAAGACAAGCATGGCCCCAGTGGCAGTTTTATAATTTCATGTCAACTTGAAGATATGAAAGTGTAGAGGTGGAGCCTCACCTGTCAATCTGGTCACGGTTGATGGTACCTCCTCTCATAAGGAGGGTCCTGGGAACCTTCCCTCTCTCTCTGCCTTCACCTTCCTGTTGACACCACATGGAGACCTGCACAAACCCTCGATATGCGTCCACCACCATTGGATCCAGACGACTTTGCACCCACCAGCTGGTGATGTTTCTGCATTCTGCATCATTGCATGTGGCTTTGTGAGTCTGAAGAGGGACTTATGGACAGATTGCTATCGGACTTATGGCTTGAGTTGGAGTGAGCTGGGATATTTTATTGAGGTGTAATTACTACTTGATATAAAGCTCTCATATATATGTATGTGTGTATTTATATATATATATGTCTATAGATAGATAGATATCTGTCTATAGATAGATAGATAGATAGATAGATAGATAGATAGATAGATAGATAGATAGATAGATAAATGTCTCTGGATTTGTTTCTCTAGTCAACCCAGCCTAACACAGTCTCTTAACTCTCAAATAACACATAACATCAACTTCATGACCAAACAATGGTTACATCAGAAAAGTAATTTTAAGGAAAGTTCTTATTGTATTTCAATATATTGACAATAACATGAGGATATAATGTGATCCACATGTATAATTTTTAATGATCTTATAGCCACATTTAAAAAGTAGGGAGAAACATAAAAAACAAGTTTTAAACATGTATTCACTTACTATATTTTTAGTGAAGGTTCACGCAGTAATTTAGGTTTACATTGAACTCTCATTGCACAAATTGTCCAGTGTCCTTGCCTACATTCTTCCCAATGCTTGAATAGCCTCATTGTTTTTATTCTGGTTGCCCCATTTACATAAAACAGATTTTATAATAGATTTTATTTAAACCAATATATCAAAAATATTTTCATTTTAACAAGTAATCAGTCTGAAATTTATTAATCAGGCATTTTATTTTTTCTAATTTTTGCTACTAAGATTTACAATCCGTATAAATTCAACATTCAATTTTTATCAGATGTGATAGACATATATTTAGAGTACAGTTTGAAAATATACTTTTGTTTTCTAATAACTAAATTATCTGCTTTAAATTTTAATTTAATTCAAGTAAAATAACATAAATTTTAGTTCACCAATCACATTGGCCACAGTCCAGATGCTTGGTAACCAGCCACCTGTGATAGTAGTTACTTTATTAAACAGCACAATTCTAGATGTTGAATGGACATTTATAAAATTCAACATAAATGCTTGAGTTGTAAAATCTTATGAAGGCATGAAAGAAAGAAATTATTACATATACAATCACGCATTATCACGAAGAACATATGTTAATCTATAAGTGCATACATACACAGGTCAGATAAATAGTATAAATAGGTGAGGGGGACTGCATTCACAACTCTATATAGGTTCAACAGGCAATATTTCTACATATGTATTTGTATATATTCTAAATATACCCATGTTTATAATAGAGCAAACAGAGTACAAATATATGTCAACTTCTTAGCCATCAGCAAACACTTTGGAGAAAAGTATCACTGGGCCTGGAGGTTTGGGGACCGTAATTTCATGGAACAATAAGGTCAATTGGCAAAACATAATTCACAAAGAGAATGCTCTATATCCTACTTTGGTAATTTCCAACTGGGTCTCAAAAGCTGTGAGTAGCCATCTAAGGTGAACCTGTTGTCTCTCTCCATCAATATCAAAGAAGAGTGAAGGAAATTAAAATTTAAAACCCACATGTAAATAATTAGTGCAAAGGACTAACGGACCATGGGAACCTCAGTCTCCAGGACTGGAGACCAGGAAAACTCTATGATGCCTGGGTACCACTGCTAAGCTCTTTGGAAGGGATCACAATGCCGAGTCTTGCCAGAGTGGGAGGAAAATGGATCTGGACTTAAACTCACCCTGTGGCTTAACTTGCAGCCTCACAATAGACAGCCAATCGGGTGAGCAGTAAGGCAGGGAAGTATGCTCTCCCTAGAACAATTCATCAGACAAGATCAAAAGAACAGCCTTTACCTCAGGGGAACTCTCAGAAATAGCAATCGATAGGAAAGAGGGAGAAATGAACATGGTAAAAGCAGGAAGACAATGGGCGGCGTGCTGTTCCATGGCGAGAAATGCAGAATATGTCACAAGACAAAATGTACCGAGCTGTTGAATGGAAATCTATCGGATCAGACGGTGATGTTGACTGTTGAGGGACTCCCAAAGGATCATGTGATAGATTTTCTCCAAGGACACGAGCTGATCAGAGGGGCTGATGATGAAGTCTTAGGAAAATTGACATTGATTTTGATGAACAATTTTTTTTTTCCTATCACCATGAACCTGCTCACTCTTCAAGGGAAGCAAGGGCCATCCTATTAGAATTTCATTAGGAAACTTTACCCTATCAACCGTATACCCTGATTTTCCCCTTGAGACTTAATTTTGTTTCTAAAATCAGAGAACATTTAAAAGAGGGAAAAATGGAGCCCATTGTTGATGCCAAAACTGCCATTTGATATTGGTTTAAATCAAGAGAGCATAATTTTTCAGGAAAGGGCTAGAGATGGTGGGACACAACTGGCTTGCATTGGTTCAATAGAATAAATACCTAATTTTTTTGTTGAGTTTGTTCACCCACTGGTTACGATGCACTTATAATCAGTGTTCTCTCTGATGGGCAGCTGGGCAGCCACCCAATGTGGAAATCACAAATTTACATTCTTTTCTCATTTTTAACATCCATCTGCACACCAGCATATTCTAAGTGCCCATAGTAGTGTTCATCCCCTCCATAGGTACAAAAAATTAGATGAAACTATGATTTTAATATTTATTCAAGTCATAAAACTTATTAGGCTTTTGATGAAACACTACATTTGTATTTCTTTGTGTTTGTTACTTCAGTGAACAAACATATCACATAAAAAGTGCCAAACCACCAGAGGGTGACACACTGTCACTCATTTCAGCTTTGTGTCACCCCCCAAATTCCCACAAAATAGGATGAACAAATTATTAAATTCTTGAAAGAGTTCAAGGAGCTAAAAATAGTGTCAGAGCAATTGCTGTAAATTCAGCAGAAGCAGAAAGGCGATTTTTAAAGATGGATATAATATGTTTAGAGAAGTCACCTACCTGCTGCTAGCAGGTCCAACACAATGACTTGTCTCATTGGCCTACAGTTATAGGAATGGGATCCTATTCCCCCAGGGCAAAGACAGTTAACGGATAACTCACACAGCCCATGATGCTTGGATAAAAGGGAATAATATTGTAAGTAAAGCCATCAATCAAAAGACAATATGGAAATATCTTAAGTAACAATTTTATTGTTGCTTTTGTCAGGTATTATTTTTCTATTAATATTTTAAAACTCTTATAATCGAGTTTTGTGTGTCGCTCTTTGTTCTTTAAGTATTAACTGTATGAAATAATATACTACCTTTTGGTATATCTTTCTTATACTTAAAACAGTCTGTAGGGCAGCTACTTGGTTGTTAAATTATGTGAATCCCACCACTGGCTAGAGAAATGGAAACTTCCAGAAGTGTATAGGCCAAGGGGGAGGCCAGGTTAAGAAACGAAACCTTCATATCTTGATACTTTTAATGAAGGTTATTATGAATTTTTAGTATTACATTTTTACTTACCATATATTGGGGGGACACAAACCATAACATTGGGTAATATAAGACTGATCTCCCTCTGGGTTCCCCTTATGATTCTAAGAGTACGCCTAGTGATCCAGCCTGCAAAGTCAGAGGACACAGTGCATGTTCGCCCCAGACTGATCCTCCCTGCTGGGTGCAAGCACGCCCATGACAGTCCAGCGAGTGATGAAAGGGAAGGGAAAGAAGGAATGCTTTGACAGCAGACCACGGCTCCAGGTGAGTCAGAAGACAAATATCCACACTTGAAAACAGTCCCAAGGCAACACGATTGTCAGCACCAGTCTCCACCACCCATTGTGCTGGATCCCTGAATTCTTGCTTCTTCATTTGCCTGTGTCTCTTCTTGACTTGCCTTCTTATCGCACTCATGATCCACACCCAAAATGTACATCCCAATCTTCAAACAAAGCTTTTGATCCACCCACTGCTTATCACAAAGCTGCCCTACAATGCACGCACTCAGTTTAGGCCGGCTTGTAGCAGGGTTAGGAAGAGGGAGCTGCTGAAGCACATTCTTCAAAATAGTCATCCTTTCAAAGGACTAGTGCATTTGGATCCTGACTGCTTTATGACAGAACTCTGAGTGAGTGTGAAAGTAGAGTTGGAGGTATTTAGAAAAGGTAGTCAAAAGATTCAATAGTGTTGCAAAGTCTATCTCTGGCCCTAATTCCATCTGGGCTGGGCTTCCTGAAGATAAAGCCAAGCTAGGCACCTAGTGTCAGTTTGGATAAAGGCTGTCTTATAATCTTGAAGGAGAAAGAGTTGGGTCTGCTTTGCTAAGCTTTTTATCAAAAGATCAAAGGGCATTTGAATTCTGCAGATGCAGTAGTAGTGATGCGAAGGAAGACCATTGTCACCATTGCTCATATTTGTGGCCTGAGGACAGACTCACTCCTCCCACAGAACTCCTTTATCTAGGAATCAAAGAGGGTGAGTTTGGGGAAAAGCGCTCCCACCACTCCTAAGAAGCTCCTCTTTCTCTCCTCCTCTTCCTCCCTTACTGGCAGAGGGAACTGGTTCCACAGAGTCACGCTCAGAAGATAGAGGAAGCCTCCCTAGTTTGGGCTTAGTATTGGCTCTTTTCAGCCAACAAAAGATCTTTGAGAAGCTTTGTTCTTCTTGAACTGCTTGGGAGGCCCTGGAGGAAGCACGATGGTAGAGCCTTCCATCTCTCTAACTCCATCTTCCACAAAGTTCCTGTGTCATGTGTCTTCCTGGCTTTGCTCCTTTGGAAGGTGACAACTCAAACATGAGGAATTAATTAAATGATATTCTAGGAAGTGACAGAGATAGAGTCATTTAATAACTTCTGTCAAAAGACTAACCTGGTAATATCCAGGTAGGAACAATAGTTAAAGTCTCTGTTGTTTACCACTTTTCTCACCTAACAATAAATGGCACTTTAAGGAGAGGTCATTGGTGGGCATGCATAATTGAAATGACTTATGTTTCCCAAGTATGTTTGCCTTTTATATCAGATCACCATGTATCCAGGTAAATACTTCATGTAACTCCTTATTACAACTCTAACCAAATGCCAACAGTTCATCCAATATTTATACTTGGGAACAAAATTGTAAGCAGTGCATTCCTCTCTATATAGATTCTTTCTACTTGACATCCAAACACTAACAAATCAATAATACCGAACTGAAACTTTCGACTAGACTGTCCTGTGAACCATGAGCACTGCACTCTGGTGTATCTACCACTCAGGCTGCATTCTTACTGTATTTAATGCTAGAGGAAAAACAGCAGAGATGGCTAATATTGAAATTTGTTTGTCATTATTATATGCTAAGTTGGTTAGTTTCTATTTGCTTGCCTATTTCCATTCCTGGCCCTTTCCCCTCCCTTCTCCATGTCCCAGGATACTGATCAAGGTTGAATGCATCATACAGGTTCCTTTGCTGGCTTCCTTCTAGTAGGATTCAACCACTGAGCAGCATTAACAAAAATGGAAAGGTAAGAGAGGAGAAAGGGTAGATTATTTCTTCCCTGCTTGCTCTCTGCTTTGGCACCATTGGCTATATGCTGACGACACCTTCTGTTATTTGACCGCTTCTCAGCCCAACTCCAGCTCTGGCTGGATACTGGTTCCCACTTTTACTGCCCTTCCTTTTCAGGACAGAAGTGATGATAACTTCTGACAGTTACTTGTTTCTGGATGTCTCATTATAACTTTATGCACCTTTAATATGGCTTACGTAGTCCCTTCATTAAAACTTATTTGTTTGGCTCATCTATGATGATCTCTCTTTCCTTCTGACTAATACAGATATGAAGAATTTTTCTTCAATAGGAAAATTTTTTAAACTATTAAATAGATCACTTCACTGTCTGTATAAATAGGAGAGAAAAATCTAATAATATAAATATAGAAATAAAATCAGTGCTTAATTTTTCATAGAAAATGAGAAAAATATTTTAATTATTCTAATAGTATGTACAGAGCCCTGCTAATTTAGTGATTTTACATTGGGCTGGTAGCCACAAGGTCAGCAGTTTGAAACCACCAGCTGGTCCGTGTGAGAAAGATGAGGTTTTCTACTCCCATTAAGAGGCGCAGTCTTGGAAACCCATGCAGCTGTTTTGCCTTGTCCTATAGGGCCATTGTGCGGAGGAATTGACTTGATGGCAGTGAGTTTTTGAGTTTGGCGTGATATATAGAATAAACAGAACTCTCCTAACTTTTCTCAAAAATATTTGAATGAATAAAACGTCTTTTAATGTAGCACCTATGTGCAATTCAATGTCCTAGATACTATTTGGGATATGAAAATGGAGAGAGACTTATCAAAGGGTTCATCATTAATAAGCTAGTGAGATAATTACGTCACTAAAGTTCTTCCCCAATGAAGAATTATACGTTAAGGAAGGCAGACAAATAGCACTGTCACAACTGCAGTGCATCTGAAAGTCAGGTTCCAAGAAAATGACCATGTATTAGAAAGACAATTTAATTCATTTATCAATTAAATATTTAATGCATACCTATAATGTTGACCTTAATTAGAAAAATATAAGCTTCAGCAAGAACTCAAACAATGAAACTATTTTATAGTTGGTCTTCAAAACTTTGTACGTGCTTTTGCTGGATAGGCTTAATATTGCATCAAAAGTAGTGTAGGAATGCAAAATAAATTTGGAGAAAATAGAAGCGTGTTCATTAGAAGGTGTCATCTGCACATAAATACATGAGAAATAACATTGTTAATAAAGACAAATTGAAGAATACAAACTTATCTATTAGGCAATGGAAAGTGTCCAATGAGCACATCCATTTAGAGGAAAATCCTTAGACCAGTTCTCTTCCAAGAAATGGGACAATATTTTATACTTATAACAGACCACTATTTACCTACATTGAAATTATTTATTTTACATTTATTATTTAGTCAAAAGTCTTTGACTTTACTGTTTCATTTTGTTGCAAGTAAGGTTGCTATGGGGTACAGCTGACTCGACTCAATGGCACTTAACAACAACAACAAAACAAGAAGATGGCAAAGTAAGAATTTCCACGTGCCATTTTGTTAAAAAAAATTTTTTTAAAGACATGTAGTAGCTAAAGACCAGTAACTGACACTCGTTCTGGAGCATACAGTAGCTAAAACAAGTGATGAAATAAAATAATTGGAAAGAAAATTTCAAAAGGTAGCTAAAGTAAAACATGATAATGAAATGTGTAAAGACCTGTGTGGCGCGCGGATGATACGGCGCAGCACGGACCGAGACAAGAATGGTCAGGACCCTTCTGGTAGATGCAATCTGCGAAGTTTGGCGCCATCTTGTAATGGCGTCCACAGACCTGGTGTTTGAAAACCAAAGGAGGGGAATATCCTCAGCATATCTCAAATTGAAATAACTGAAGAAAATTCAACCCTTGAATTACAATATTAAAGGATTCTGAGGACAAAATATTGAATGGTACAGGAGGCATCAAAAGAAGATGGAAAGAATACACAGAGACACTGTACCAAAAGATCTAGTCAATAGTAAATCATTTCAAGAGGTAGCATAGGAGCAAGAAAAAATGGTACTTGTGTTAGGCTGGGTTGACTAGAGAAACAAATCCAGAAAGACTCATATGTGTGTACGAAAGAGTTTTATATCAAAGAGCAATTATATATTGAGAAAACTTCCCAGCCCAGTCCAGATTAAGTCCATAAGTCTGATATTAGTCCATATGTCCAGTACTAGTCCATAAATTCCTCTTTAGACTCACACAGCACATGCAATGATGCTGAATGCAGGAAGACCACAGGTCAGTGGTGGATCCATGGTGGTGGAAGCATCATAGCCCTGGTGTGGGTCTCCATGTGGCTCCTCCAGCTCCAGGGTTCTGTCTGCCATCAACATAGCTTCATGTGGGTTGTCAACAGAATGTGAAGCAGAGAAAGTGTGTGTCCTGCCTCCAGGGAGGAAGATAGGACTTCCCAGAATCCTCAGGAGAAAGCCATGCCCACACAGAGGCACCACTGGTTATGACATGATTGACAGGCTCGACTCCACCCCTTCTCTCAAGTTGACAGGAGATTATCTAACTGCCACAGCACTATAGAAAGAAGTTCAAGCTGCACTGAAAGTATCAGCCAAAAACGAGGCTCCAGGAATTGATGGAATAGCAAATGAAATGTTTCAAAAAGCTGAGAAAGCATGGGAAGCACTCATTCATCTATGCCAAGAAATTTGGAAGATAGCTACCTGGCCAACCAACTAGAAGAGATCCTTAGGATATACATTCCAAAGAAAGGTGACCCAACAGAATGTGCAAATTATAGAACAATATCATTATTTTGACATAAAAAACATGAAAATAATTTGAGAATTTCAGCAGTACATCAACAGGAAATGTTTGTTGCCATAAAACATTGTGCTATGGTCCCTCCTAATCAATAGATACTCCTACAAGAGTGATAAGCAAACCTTACTGGAAATTCATGTCAAGATGGGGTGAGAGGTGCATCTATGTCTGAGAGAAGGCAATTATGTTCCGGTTGGTAGGTAAATTGGATAGAGCAACCTCCCATCTTTTTTCAATCCCTATGTCATGTTCTTCCTCATGTATCTGGTTCCTCAGATTATTTCATCACCACAGATTAGATAAACACACATGTTACAGTTTTATCCGTGCAGTATACCTTTGCTCTGTTCAAACAACTCCTCTTTGATCCAGGTAAAACATTTAAAAAACACCAAATAGAAAAACAAGATAAATAAGTTCTTTCTTATCTGTAATTACTTCAAATATAAATGAATGAAGCACTCCCATCAAAAGCTAGAAATCAGCAGGGTGGACTCAAATATATATTCTATTGGGGGGAAAAAGACAACAGCTGTCAAATGAAAAAAGGAAAAGAGATTCCACTGTAAACAAACATTAACAGAGGACCGTGGGGCTCTTATGCTGTCACTTTACACTGCAGTCGGGAATGTAGCTATAGATATATTGTTGCATGTCGATATTTGCTTCAAAAAATAAGTCAGAGAAGACAGGAGTCAGGATGGCATCCTGGTAGATTCCCCTGCCCGGTACTCCTGTTGTCAGATCAGAAAATTAAGAGGTAAGGAGGCCAATATTGGGAGGCTAGGTGCTAAAAACAGGCAAAATCTAACCAAGTAAAGGAAGGAGCAAACAAAAATAGCCAGGATGGAGGATTAAAATGGGGAAATCACAACGGACACCAACAAGATTAAAAGGATAAACAAAAAGTACTATGACAGCCTGTATTCTAATGAATTCAATAATATGGAAGACATGAACAAACACCTGAAAAACAAGCCCTCCTTAGATTATCCCAGATGGAGGCCAAGAACCTCAACACCACATAGCAAAAGGAGAAATAGATATGGTTATAAAGAAACCACCACACACACACAAAAAGCTGGACCAGATGGCTTCATGGGAGAATTGTGTGAAGCATCCAGGGAAGAGCTGACACTGATCCGCCACAAATTATTCCAGAGCATAGAAAAAGATGGCAAATTCCCAAACTCATTCTTCAAAGCCATTAGAATTTTGATACCCAAACGGTGCAAGGATCCCACAAGAATAAAGAAGTACAGACTTATATCTCTCATGAACATAGATGCAAAAATCCTTAACAAAATATTGGCCAATAGAATGCAAAAGTATATAAAACATCTCATCCATCATGATCAGGTGGTATTCATTCCAGGAATGCATGGATGTTTTAACATCCGAAAATCCATCAGTATTATTCGCCCCGGCTATCAAAAGATATAGCGTCTGGGGTCTTAAAAGCTTGAAGGTAAACAAGCGGCCATCTAGCTCAGAAGCAACAAAGCCCACATGGAACAACA
>NW_022103955.1:2970886-2982748 GCF_000313985.2 Echinops telfairi
GACCAGTGGTGTGAGTGGCGATACTGGGAGGGTAGAGGGAGAGTGGGTTGGAAAGAGGGAACCTATTATAAGGAACTATATGTGACCCCCTCCCTTGGGGATGGACAACAGAAAAGTGGGTGAAGAGAGACGTCAGACAGGGAAAGATATGACAAAATAATAATTTATAAATTATCAAGGGCTCATGAGGGAGGAGGGAACTTGGGGGGCGGGGCTGAAAAATGCGGACCTAATGCCTGGGGAGGAAATGTTTTGAGAATGATGAGGGCAATGAATGTACAAATGTACTTTACACAATTGATGTATGTATGGATTGTGATAAGAGTTGTATGAGCCCCTAATAAAACAATTTTTTAAAAAGGATAAGAATCACATGATAATATCTATACATATAGAAAAAGCATCTGACAACATCCAACACCCATTCCTAATTAAGACACTCAAGAAGAAGGAATGAAAGGAAGATTCCTCGAGTGAATACAAGCTATTTATGAAAAGCCAATAGTCAACATCATAGTCAATGGAGAAAAAATTAAAACAATTTCCCCCCATTTCTTTTCAACATCGTACTGGAGGTTCTAGCTGAAAACATAAGGCAGTGGAAGGATGTTAAAGGTATCCATCTGGGAGAGGAGGAGGTGAAACTATCACTATTTGCAGACAACATGATTCCATACACTGAAAACCCCAATAGTTCCCAGAAATAAAGCAATACAGAAAATTGGTGGGAAACAGGATCAACAAACAGGAGTCTGTTGGTTTGCAATATACATTGGACAGAAGAAGAGATTAAGAAGGCACTACCCTTCATAATAGCCAAGAACAAACTGAAATATCTAGGGATATATCTAACAACAATACCAAAAAAGACTTATACAAGGAAAATTACAGAACCCTACTAGAGGAAACCAAAAGTAACCTCCGCAAATGGAAGAATATGCCATGCTCCTGGATCAGAAGACTCAATATAGTAAAGATGTCAAAGAATTGGTAAAACTGACCACCAATTTCATATGCAAGAAACTCAGAATTAGTTGAGAACTCCTCAAGAAGAAGGGTAAAGACAGAGGGCTTGACTTACCTGACTTTAACACCTACTACAAAGCCACAATGGTCAAAACAGCATGGTACTAGAATAATGACAGATACTCAGACCAATGGAAAAGAACAGAAAACTCAGAGATAAAGCCATCAGCATATAGATGACCGATCTTCAATAGGGCCCCCAAAGCATCAAGTAGGAGGTGGGTGTCCTCTTTCACAAGTGGTGTGAAACAATGGATATCCACCTGTAGAAAAATGAAACAAGATCCATACCCCATAAAAGCCCTAGAAGGAAAACCCCAAACTATTAGAACCATCAAAGAAGGAATCTGGACAAACCTAAGAACCTTGGCATAGCAAATACATAGGCTAACTATAATAGGGAAGGGTACACACACAGGTTGAACCTGCACACGACAAGTGGAATATACGAAGGATAAAATACCTGTGTGCGTCAAAAGACGTCACCAAGAGGGTAACAAGAGAATGCACAAACTGGGAGAGGATTTTAGCAATGACACACAAACAAAGGGCTTATTACTAAAATCTACAATACTCTCCTAGCCTGAAAACAGTTAACCCCCTGAGAAAGTGGGCAATAGACCTGAACAAAAGTTTCACTAAGGAGGAGATCCAAATGGCCAATAAACATATGAGGAAATGCTCCCGATCATTATTCATCAAAGAAATGCAAATTAAAGCAACTATGAGATATCACCTAACACACTTGAGGATAGCCCAAATCAGAACAAGTGTTGGAGGGGATATAAGAACTCTCCTTCACTGCTGGTGGCACAGCCACTGTAGAAATCCATCTGGTGATATTTAAAGTAAAAGGAAATTGAGTAACCTTACAACCCAGCAATCCCTCTAATGGGCATATAACCCAGAAGAGGTAAGAAATAGACCATGACCAGTCATTTATGCTCCAATGTTTATTGTGGTTTGGAAACAACTGAAGTTTCTATCAATAGACTAGTGGATTAGAAAACTCTGGCACATACACACAATGGAATATTATGCTAAAAACCACTGATGGTTGCATGAAGCACATCATCTCACAGAAGAGTTGTAGAAAATTATGCTAAGCAAAATTAGCCAGTCACAAAAGGACAAGTACAGCATGAGTCCACTGACAGTATAATCAGCACAGTAGGTATAGAAGAAAAGTCACTTATCTCACACTTCATGTGCTGAGGGACAGACCATACCCAAGGATTTACATGTCATTCCAACACAAGGAAGGGGAAAGGGTCAGCCCAGGGTTGGGGGAGCGGGATGCGGTGGATAGAGAAAAGGGGGAAACAAAAGAGGGAGACAATGGCACTGTGGAAGGAGGGCACTAATGCACCCAGGGGAAGTTATTGCTTATATCTCCACAGAATTGGGGGTATGAGAGCAGACCCCACCACAGTGTGCTAAACCTTGAGGGCAACGTAACCACATGGAGCAACTCTACAGGGCCAGCCCCAATCAGAGCCAAACTGACACCCACCCACCCCCACCCCTATTTCCCCAAAAGTATGTGCTACAGAGGACAACACTAAACTTATAGAATATGGAGAGGGGCCTGCCTGCCATGCCCATACAGAAGCAAGCCAAGAAAGATAAAGAGAAGGGGAGGGACTAGAACACATACTGGCACACCAAGCCCTGAGGATGACATCACTGCACGGAGATGCTAAGGCACAGAGAGGACATGATGTGCCCTGGAGCATACCAGAACAGAGGACAATACTGGGGACACACAGCTGGGAGTGAGTCCAGTCTGACCACCCCCACAGCGGGGCAAACCAAGAAGGGAACATAACAGATTAGCAAGGGCATAAAAGCAATGCCACAAAACCCTTGAGGAGCCCCCAAAATAGACTTCAGGCTAGGAAGGGCAGTTCCTGGACCCCACCCCCCCTCCAGCCCCCCCATCTCCCGCCCCAGGACCAGTGAGGTCATAAAGGTCAGTGAAGAGAACTTGAATTATGTATGCTTTTTTTGCTAGTTTTTTCCTTTCCTTTTCTTTTCTCCTTTATTCAAACTTTTGTTTTCTTTTTGTTTTGTTGTGTTTTTTTTTGTTATTACTGTTTCACCTACCTATATAAGATAGGTATGGGAAGCAAGCTCAAGGAAAAAGCCATAGAACCAAGGGTCCCAGAGGGATGTGGGGGGAGGAAGAGGCTGGGAAAGGGAGTGGTGAGCAAACAACGCTATAGAAAGGGGAACAACTAGGGAATTTAAAGCAACAATGAGGAGGACATAGAGATCCAGGTGGTGTTGGAGCAACAGCAATATAGGTGAGAGCAATTATTAAAAGGCAGAAGGGCGAACATGATAGTGAGGCAGGAGGAAGGTAAAAGGAAACAGAGGGAACATAACAGATCAGCAGTGGTATGGATACAGGCATGAACATAGGTTTGCACTTATGTAAATACATTAATTCATAAAAATAGAAGTATTGGTTTTTGTACATATATTTATATGGCAATACATTGAGGAAGTGGATGTTCTTTGGGCCTTTGATCAAGCCCTCCCTCAACGCAAGGACACTTTGTTCCAACAACCTGGAATTCTGTGATGCTCACTCTCCTAATACAATCGCTGAAGACAAAGTGATTGCATAAGCAAATGTAGGGAAGAAAGCAGATGGTGCCCGGCTATCAAAAAATATAGCATATAGGGTCTTAAAGGCTTGAAGTTAAACAAGTGGACATATAGCTGAGAAGCAACAAAGCCCACATGGAAGAAGCACACCAACCTGTGAGGTGTCAACGGGATCGGATAGCAGGCATCAGAAGACCCAAACAAACAAACAAAACATATTGTTGAGAATGAGGCAGGTTGGAGGAGAGACCCAAAACCCACCTCTAGACAATAGGATATCCCCTCACAAAAGGGTCAAAGGAAGGGATGAGTCAACCAGGGCACAGTATAGCACTGATGAAACACAGTATTCCTCTGGCACCTTAAGTCTTCCTCACCCACCCCCTACCATCATAACCTCCGTCTTGCCTTTCAGTTCTTGCTTGACCAGGGCACATATACTGGTACATATACTGGTACAGATATATGGCTCATGACACATGGAATCCAGGTCAGATAAACCCCTCAGGAATATAAATGGGAGTACCAATTCCAGTAAGGTATAGGGAAGGTAGAGGGAGGAGGGGTGGGGGGGGGAAACCGATTGCACTGATCAATGCATAACTGTCCCCTGCCCAGGGGGATGAAAAATAGAAACGTGAATGAAGGGAGACAACGGTCAGTGTAAGAGGAAAACAATAACCCTCCTTCATATTAAAAACCATTCTCTCCTTTAAGATCCAATTGATGTAATTCAGTCCCCCCATCCCATCTACTGTAGGAAATCTATGATCGCCCTCTTCCAGAGGGATTCATCTCTCTGCTGCTCCTTGTTCTTGACTATATCCTTTCTGCACCTTCCACCCCACACTGGACACTTTCTCTTATCCTTCACTCCAGAGAGCTCCTTCATCTTGAGGATGACAGCCCTGGTGTCCTAGTGGTTAGGTGTTGGGTTGTGATCTGAAAAGTGAGAAAGCTAGGGCTTCCTACTCCACTAACTGTTACAGTCACAGACCGGGCAGTTCTATCCTGTTCTGCAGGGTCACTGTGAGTCGGCAATAAGGGACATGAAGCAGTACTTTCCTGGGGAAAAATAAGCAATTTTAGCACAGCAATATTTTAAATTTCATTGAACACATTACTGTTATAAGTCACTCCACCTCAATTAAAGACACAATCTCATTAAATAAGCTCTCCCTTATCACTTACTGAAAACCCCCCGCCTTCCCTCTTTCAAATCTTCTGTTTGTCCCAGGAATCTCAAAATAGGACCTCCCAGCTTTCTATTCGGAGAGGATTCAAAATTTACATTATTACTAAAAAAGTATTTTTTAAACATAGAATTTCATTTTATTTGTTGCAATCCTTATGGAGCTAAATGACTTCAGGAAGAATTCATTACAACCCCGAAGCCCAGAAAGCATTTTATAAAACACAAAGGAAACAGATCCCAGACTCCGGCCTCACAACATAAAGAACTGGCAAACGCTTTGAAATTAAAGTTTCCTTTGAACTGGAACCCGATCAAATACTTGGACAAATTCCTTCCTCTTTGTGAGTGAAAGAGGTCAGAGAAGTGTTTTTCTCCTGTGGCCAGAGCATGGTTCCAGGACTCGGTCCTCTTCCGCTATCAGACACATAAATGACGAGGAGTTAGTATCTTTAATACAAGTATGCTACACTCTTATAGATTGACAATGAATATGAAAATGGAAAAAATCTCCCAACAAGAAACTTAAAAAGACAAAACACACGTGAGCAATGGACCTATTTTTAAACAGTTCTTAATGTTAAATACTAAAAATGAAAATATAAATAACTATATTTTTCATTACTATTTTGACAAGAGAACCCTGGTGCTGTAGTTACACATTGAGCTGAGATCCACATGGTTGGCAGTTTGAAACCACTAGTAGCTCCTCACTTTTGAAAACAGTTAAGGTCTTGGAAACCCACAGGTGGTCACTATGAGTCAGCATTGACTTGCTGACATTAAGTTTTTTTAATATATTGAAGCTAAAAGTATTGATAACATTTAATGCACTCTTATATGCTGTTAGTGGTACATTTGCTTGTCCCATATGTCTCCCATGCCCTTGACTTCTTGTTCACTGGAAAGCTCTAACTGCTTCAAGAGCCCCCTTACCTTTTAGCACTTCAGGTTGTCTTAGCCTCTCCTGTGGAAAAACTTAGCCTGTGGCATGTCTTGTATTGCTCCTGTGGCAATTTTGTCTCTCAGGCCCAACTCACCTGGGCCACCGAGGGACCTCCTACCACTTTTGAGTGCACATGTTGTGTAATGGGCAAAGCACCCAGCTTCCTCTACATCTGCTCAGGGTTGATACCAGCTGCAAGGGTAAAAGACTTAGCACTTCATGGGGTAGACTTTGACCAATGAGAGACACTAGCTGGTCTTTCTTTCCCTCCTCCTAACCAATATATTCACTTCATTTGACCTGTCTAAATAGGGATTTCTACTCCTGTAAACACTTATCGTCTAAGCCTGTCCTACAGGTTGGCATCAACCTGGTGGCAGTGAGGTTTTGGGAGTGGGGGACAGAGATCTCACGAAAAGGCAACTGGCTTAGCATTTGCATGAAGCTGAGACCCTTGGATTGTACGGCTCCTTTATTTGTTTTACATCGTTTCCTATCCCCTTCTTGTTCCCTATTGATAGAATAGCTACAACAATGGGCTCAAACCTATGAAGATGGCACAAGATCAAGCAAGATTTCTTCCTGTTGTTTAATAAGTGACCATGAATTGGAGCTGACTTGACAATAATTAATAACAACTTGTTCCCCTGAGATAGCACCTCACCCCTTCCCCCAACAGAGTATCAGAATTTAAACTTTGGCTCAGGATCAATTTTCTAGGAAATCTAGAAGACATTGAAATTGTATATTTCTTTCTGGAAGATTTACACATAAAATTGTAAAATACCTAAGTACCTTTTGACAAAGTGAGGTAGTTAGTTTATTGTGCCAACCTGGCCGATAAACACATGTGGGATTAATTGAAGGGTGGAGAGATAAGTGGCTCGGCGAGCTTCGCCCTTCTTGACTCTTGCTCTTTGATCATCAGACCAGTGTGCGGCTGCCTTGCTTGTTCTTTGCTTCAATTTGCAAGCTACACTACCTGTGGGACACCTAACCTGTGCACTGTGTTGCTGTCATTTGAGGTTCCTTCAAGACCTCCTTCACCACACCATTGGAATTTATATCTCTTGAGCTGGGGACTGTCAGACACTGTCATCTGGCTGACTGTTGGTGACCTGCCTTGCTGTTTGCTGCCTGTGCCTGGATAGCCTGAATTGCTCTACAGAGGACTACCTGGTGGCCCTCAAGACTTGAAGGACTGCGACTGTCTCACAACTGTCTCACGGGAGTGAGTTGCACTGAGCCATTTGTACTGCTTTATAATTTAATTAACTGTTTATTTCTTATGTTATATATCTATCTGTATGAATGTATATCAAATTATTAGCATTCTGGTTTTGTTTCTCTAGAGAACCCTGTCTAACACATTCGGTACCAGGGGTGCTTCTAGAGAAATAAAATCATAAATATGGGCTTCTTAAATTGACTCTCCAGCCTGATTAGTCTTAACAGCATTAATAATGCTACTTCTACACCCAAAGGCATGGATAAGTCTGCCACTCTTACTAATCCATGGTGTGAAATAGAAAGCTAATATCTACAGTATCACCACCAATAGCTGAGGTTCAGGTTAGAGGAGAGGCTTTCAGTGATCATAACTTTGATATTTTCCAGGAGTTTTGTCAGGATGACAAGTATAGGGAAGCTGGTTGGCTGGTCCTTCCTACAATGGAAAGTGTGATTAAGGAGAGGGATCGTCTCAGAGCCGCAGAAGTGTACCTCAAGTGCAGACTAAGATTTAGAAGCTTCCGTCTGTGCTACAAAGGAGAGCCTTCTCTCCTCTAGTAAAAGAACTGACATTGCTGAGAACCAGGTCCAGAGTCTCATTATGCGAGTGGCTGAATTACAATGGCAGCTGAATTGCAGATCTAGAGCAGCGTCTGATACCAAAGTGAGGGCATTGACTGGGAAAAGTTGGGACCCTAAAACATGGGATGGGGACATATGGGCTGATGACCCAGAAGAGGCGGATATTGCACCCCTAGAAACAATTGACTCACCTCAGTAAATAAATCCACCCCTACCAACTGAAGGTATTAATTCATTATCAATAAAACAATCCCCACCTGAGCAGATTAGCCAAACTGTTCAAGTTGATAGCATTGCCTGAAGGAGATGCCTTACAAGATATTGCAGAGAGCACCCGGGAAACACCACCCATTATTTCCTCTAGACCTGTAACTAAACTTAAGTCTCCGAAAGCTCCTAAAGGTGAAGTTGAGATGATTTCCTAAGAAGAAGCGCGCTATACTCATAAAGATCTGCTCAAGCTTTCGAATACGTACAAGCAGAAGTCTGGGGAATATCCCTGGGAATGGTGACTAAGGGTGTGGGATACTGGTGCATGAAATATAACATTAGACCAGTCTGAGTTTCTGGATATGGGACCGCTAAGCACAGACTCTTCTTTCAATGTCTCTGTGAGAGGCTAAGAGAGGATCTAATTCTTTATTTGGTTGGTTCACTGAAGCATGGACTGCCAGATGGCCTAGATTGGACCAACTTGAAGTACCTGACCTCCCTTGGTACACTGTAGAGGAAGGCATCCAAAAGCTTAGGGAAATTAGTATGTTGGAATGGATCTATCAGGATATTCCCATAGACCCAAAAAGGGGGTCTCTTGAGGATATAGCCTTTACCACAACCATAAGGAACAAGTTTGTGAAGTGGGCCCCAGCATCTCTTAAGACTCCCGTAATTGCTATTTTTGTGCACCAGGATTAACAGTGGGCACTGCCCTAAGCAAACTCCGACATTTGCCCACAATGGGGCTGATTGGTCCCCATGATGGTAGAAGGCAGGTGTCACACTGAATCAGCAGAGACAGGCTGGGCGTGGTTATAATAGACAACAAGGTTTCAGTAGTAAGCAGAGCAACCTGTTTCATGTGGAATTATGGCATTGGCTACTTAGCCATGGTATCCCTAGGAATGAAATAGATGGGAAACCTACTAAATATTTACGTGATCTATACAGGCAAAAGAATGGTAGATCAGGTGAACAGCAGAATAAACAGTCACGATCACTCAATCAATTCCCAGACCTGAGGCAGTTTAAAGACCCACAACCCCTTGAATGAAGGGGAGGCCAGGTCCCTTTGAAGGAGGACCCTGCTACATCAGCGAAGGTCTATACTGTTAGTCTTTCTTCTAGCCTTCCCCAAAGAGACCGCGGCCTTTCACTGGGGAAAAGGAAATAATCAAACTTTTCAGGGATTACAGGACACTGGCTCAGAACTGACACTAATTCCAGGAGACCCAAAGTGTTTCGCAGGCCCACCAATTAGAGTTAGGGCTTATGGAGGTCAAGTTATCAATGGGGTTTTAGCTCAGGTACGCCTCACTGTGGTTCCAGTGGGCCCCCAGAACCATACTGTGGTTATTTCCCCAGTTCCAGAATGCATCATTGAAAGAGACATACTTAGCAACTGGCAGAACCCCCATATTGGATCCATGAAATGTGGAATACGGGCTATCATGGTAGGAAAGGCCAAGTGGACACCATTAGAACTGCCATTGCCTAGGAAAATAGTAAACCAAAAGCAATACCGCATTCCTGGAGGGATTGCAGAGATCAGTGCCACTGTCAAAGACTTGAAAGATGCAGAGGTGGTGATTCCTACCACATCCCCGTTTAACTCACCTATTTGACCTGTAAAGACTGATGGATCCTGGAGAATGACAGTGGATTATCGTAAACTTAACCAGGTGGTGACTCCAATTGCAGCTGCCATTCCAGATGTGATTTCATTGCTTGAGCAAATTAATACTTCTCCTGGTACTTGGTATGCAGCTATTGATCTGGACAATGCCTTCTTCTCAATACCAGTCTCAAAGGACCACCAGAAGCAGTTTGCCTTCAGCTCACTTCTAGAAAGATTTTTTAAATACATTTGCAAAGTTTTTACCTAGTTAACATTTTATTATACCAGTACCGCAGACATTTATGCGCCTGAAAATAATGCTTTCCAGTCTATTTTACTAGGTGCCTTGAGTGGGTTCCAATTCACGGTGACCCTACATACAACAGGATGAAATGCTGCCCGGTGTGTGTCATACTCACAATTGTGACATTGGAGCAGTTCATTTCAACCATTGTGTCTGTCCATCTCATTGAGGGCCTCCCTCTTCATTGTTGCCCCTCTACTTGACCAAGCATGTAAGTGAGACCAAGTCTTGCCATCCTTGCTTCTAAGGAGCATGCTGGCTGTACTTCTTCCAAGACAGATTTGTCTGTTCTTTGGGCAGTCCCTGGTACTTCCCATGTTCTTCACCAGCACCATAATTCAAACCCATCGATTTTTCTTTGGTCTTCCTTGTGCAGTATCCAACTTTCACATTCAAATGAAGCAATTGAAGATACCATGACTATTTCAGTCTATGGTTACACAGAAAAGGCTTATATTTGTATTAAAAAGCCCAATACATTTTAAGCAAAATATTAGTAATAAAATTCTTGAATGACATTTCTAATAGAGTGGTTAGAATCTAAACATCTTGTGAAGACATTTTCAAAGTCAAGTCGAGCATTAATAAAGGAGATGTACTTCTCGAATGTTGCTGGGGCTAAAAGAGGCATCATGGTAATCTAATCACACAACACCTATGTTCTTTATTGATAACTGAAATGTATTTTTTGAGTGTGTTTCACATATTAAGAAAGGCATTTTTGCTCTCTTCGCTTTGCTTTTGGTGAGCAGTTATGGTTTGGGATTGACTTATCCTGAGAAATGTCAAAATAAGAAGAAAGACATTTCTGGTTATCATTTTCATGCAAATATTTGCTCAATGGGAATCTCCAGATACGGCACGAGTCTCCTCACCTCTCAGTACTGCCAGTTGTCTTGGTATTTCAGGTATAGATTAGCCCTAAGTAACTTTTCTTGGAGAAGTGTGTAAATATCTATGCTTGCGGGTGTCCATCATTAACTATTTTAAGACCCAAATTTTGGAAATAACCTAAATGTCCACTCATGGAATACAGAAAAGCAAACTGCTTCTGAAGAAACACAAAGAGCCTGTCTATGCTGGGGATTCTAGAGTGGGGTGAACATGAAAATATTTCTATGTGACAGAATGTTGAGGAAGCCTGGTTTAGAAGGGCTTGTTCCTATGCAAGGAAAGAGAAATTCTTCTATTCACCTCTCTGTCTATCCTTCCTGCCCTCAAAGAGGAAAATGATAATCTCATAAGGCAATGCATTGATTAGGACACATTGTTAGTGGGGAGGTTGATGGCATCCCTCTACTCTAGGTCCTGCTGGTCCAGTTCACCTGCTGGAGATAGAGTTGGCTCAAGAAAGGCCCAGGCAGCTGGTTGCTCTCTTATTCTCTGTTTCCTCTTATACTGATTCTCCTCTGTGAACTCTGTTTACTCTGCTAGTGAGCCAATCTGAGGTATGTTGGCAGCCTGGTTGTTTCTTCTCTGTGACAGTTACATACTTTGCTGTCAACTTGAGCAAAGGGATGGAGTCTAGCCTGTCAATCAGGCCATAGCCAATGTGGGCATGGCCTTCTCCTGAGGATTCTGAGAACATCTTCCTCCCTGGATGGGGGACTCACTCTCTCTCTGCTTCTCCTTTTTGTTGACAAGACACCTGGAGCCACACTTATAGCAGCCAGAGCCCTGGAATTGCTTTCACCACCATTGGACCCACAGGACTTTGCACCCACTGGCCTGTGATCTTCCTGCATTTGGCATCATTGCATGTGCTGTGTGAGTCTGCAGAGGAATTCATGGGTTAATATGAGACTTAAGGGCTCATGTTGAATTTATGAACTTGATCTGGACTGGGCTGGGATATTTTATTGATGCATAATTGCTTCTTGATATAAAGTTCTCTCTTATAGATCTATGAGTGTCTCTGGATTTATTTCTCTAGCCAAACTGGACTAACACATTCTTTATCTCTTCAATTGAGCATGCTCACTATTGCCTATGACCTTTTTTTTATTAAATAATCATTTTATTAGGGGCTCATACAACTCATCACAATCCATACATACATCATTTGTGTCCAGCACATTAGTACATATGTTGACTTCATCATTCTCACAACACCTGCTTTCCACTTGAGCCCTTGG
>NW_022103955.1:2983987-3006044 GCF_000313985.2 Echinops telfairi
GCCCACTGTCCATCTGTTTTCTTAATACTCAACCTATAAATATATGTACATAGATCTATTTCCCCCTCATCATATTTAAATATATTTGCATCTTTATATGCTTGTGTTTACATCTCTATGACTACCCTTTGCCTCCTAGTTCTTTCCTCTGTTTCTTTGTACTTTCCTCTTGTCCCACTATCATGTTCTGCCTTCATTTGGGTTTTAGACATTCCTCTTGGTTACATTGTCCTCGACCCAGCCCTGCAAGGTCTCCCAACCCTCCTTGATATTATAGTACTGGAATATACAGTTCTGAGAACCATCTTCAATGACCTTTTGAGTGAAACCTGTGAATATGATTAAATATCACTTCCATTATTATGTTATAGCTGATTTGAGATGCATAGGCCTAATCTAATCTCACGAGATCTTTAAAGGTAAAGAATGTGCTGATATTGGTAGCAGAGGGGAACATCAAAGAGATTGCAGCAATACAACAGTAAGCTGATGCTGGTTTGAAGATAGAAGAGACCACATTCAAGGATCAGAGAACAGCGGTTCCCAAGACAACATCCAGTAAAGATCTGGATTCTGCCAACCAGCTGAATGAAGCAGGGAGTGAATTTCTTTCCAGAAGCTCCAAACGAGCCAAGCCTGAACAACAACTTGTTTTCAGTTGTTACATTTGTGATAATTTGTTACTCGGCATTAGAAAACTAGTACAATTATATGACTATCCAGAAAGCCTTCAGTTGTACCATCTAGAAGCTAGGAACTGTAACACAAGATGGATTTGCCACATGCTTTAAATGAGATTATGAATCTATTGTTTTCCCGGGTACTGACATGAATGAATATGCACTTGACTGAATCCAGGTGACCATTGTCACCAATTTCCTTTCAGAGTAGGACAGTATGGAAATCATGACAAATTAGGGAAGAAGTAGAATACTAGCTCAATGAGGTCTTTATAATTTTTCACCTAGATTACATTGTTACATTCAAAAGGTACAAGACCAGTCCCTGGACTTAATCACACGAGATCATCTTTGGGACGTACATTATTTGGGAATGCTTTATTTGCTTCCTTCAAAAATTTGCAGATGCTCTATATGAAAATAATAATTATAATTTATCAAGGGGTCATAAGGGTGGGGGGAGAGAGGAGCTGATACTAAGGGCTCAGTAGAAAGTAAATGTTTAGAAAATAATGATGATAACCTATGTACAAATATGCTTGATACAGTTGATGTATGGATTGTTATAAGAGCTGTAAGAGTTCCCAATAAAATGATCTTTTTATTTTAAAAAAATTTACAGATTGGATAGTTTTGGCCCTTACATTTTAGCCAACTGTATATCCGAGAGGGTCTTTCCTGCTCATTTACTTCCTGTGTCCTGTTGGCATTGTTCCCAAGGCATTCCCTGAATCCCTGAGCCAAGGCTTCCTTTATCTCAGTCGAAGCACCCCTGGATTTCTTGTTGTGTTAGCAGCCCTTCTGTGATCTGGTGTGTTGAGCGACAGTCTCTTGAAACTTATGGCATGAGTAACTTTTCTGTTGTATTTCCCACATCATTTAAAACCCACGCACGGGCATGTTTCAAACAGTCATACGTATTCTGGGAGAGAATGTAGCATTGTTAGGGTTAAACTTCTTGGGATTGGCAAAATCCAACTCCTTCATAGCTCTTCAGAACATTTCTTTTTTGTGAAAATAAATTAATTCTATTCTTTACTATGACCTAATTTAGGGGGGGAAATTTGGGGTGGAGGGAGAAAAGTAACCATTACTGAAGAAAAATCATTACACTAGCTTCTGGAAGGTGAGGAATCCCTTTAGAATATTTTCATTAAATGGGGAGAGAAATGGTAGCAGCAGCAGAAGGAAATATATTTGAGTCCAACATATAAATATCTGTAGACACACATGCATATAGCTACACACACGTATGAATATATGAGCAATTGTATTAGCTTAGCTGTCTCCTGGTATCAGTCTGAATCTGTCACTTACTAAATGGAAGCACGAGTCAATTACTTAAGCTTTCCAACTGTCATCTAAACTGACATCTACCTCAGCAGACTATTTTTAGTATTAAATGAACTAATATATGGGAATTGCTAGCCTGTTCCAGGGCACATGCATACATTTTTGTCAATTAAAAAAACTCTCCATGTAGACTTCAATCCAAGGTCATTAAAGGAGAGAAGAACAGTTTTCCACAAAGACTGCTGGAAAGTTAAATCCTCATATATGAAATATTAATATTGACGTTAATCTGACATAATACGCAAGGTATGATGTTAACTACATCATAGAACAAAGCATGCGAAGTGAAATCATAGATTGTTGCAGCTCAAAGGAGCCTAAAGGGAGCAGAAACTGAGCTGTGGTATATCCCGGATGAGAGCCTGGCCTACAAACGCGATGCCTAAGAGGAACCAAGGAAATAGGAACAAATATGAATGTGAATAAATACAATTATGAACTTTAGCTAATAATAATATGTCCATATTGGTTATTACTTATAAATACACCTTACTAATAGAAGATCTTCATAATAAATGAAACTATTACAAAGGAAGCTTCTGCACAATCTGCTTAATTTTTCTATAAATCTAAGATAGTTTAAAAAAATGAAAATCTCTATCAAGACATTGAAAAGATGAGCACATACTGGGATAAACATTCTAAAATCTTATAATAAAGAATTTAAATAAACCAAGAAACCAAACACCCATCCCTCCAGTCAGTGTGACTCACAGTAACCCTTTGTGAGTGTCTGGGACTGTCACTGTTTACAGGAGTAGAAAGCCCAGTCTGTCTCCCACTGAGCTGCTTGTGGTTTTGAACTACAGACCATGAAGATTGTAGCCCACCGTGTAACCACTGCACCATCAGAGCTTCTGGAAAGAAGTTATATACAGCTTATAGAAAGGAGAGCAAATGTTTTGAGAATGATGAGGGTAATGAATGTACAAATGTGCTTTACACAATTGATGGAAGTATGGATTGTGATAAGAGTCCTATGAGCCCCTAATAAAATGATTTTTTTAAAAAGATAAAGACTCACGAGCGAGTTAGACAAAACTCAGGGGCATCCCAGAGGGCGAATGACCCTAGGGAAAAAAAAGTCTTTCATAAATCAATGATAACACAATTATCTCAATTTTTAAAGTAAGTAAATAAAAGATTTGTATTGTCATATCACCAAAGAAGATACAAAAGGACAAAAACGTACATGAAAAGATGCTGAAATATCACATTTGGTATCACTTGATAAGTGAAAGGAGCCGCGCTGGCCCAGTGAGTTAAGCATTAGCTACTAAGGGAAGCTGCTAGTCACAAAGGGGTAGACAGATGAGGCCGCCTGCTGCCAAAGATTGACAGCCTCAGAGACTGTGGAGCTGTTCTGATCTGTTTCAAAGGATCACTATGAGTCAGAATTTACTCAATGACAACAAAACAAAAACACAAAAAGAAACTGTCATTGAGTTGCTGCCAACTCCTAGGGACTGCATGGAGCAGGGTGGAACTGCCCCCTGTGAGATTCTAAGACTAGTAACTCTTTAGTATAAGAAAGTCCAGTCTTTGTCTGGGGAGCTGTTTCGAACTGTGGACTTTGCAGTTAGCAGCCAGACACAAAACCACTACACGAGGGCTTCAATCAAAAGATCGCTGATATTCAAAAGACTAGCAACACCAAATGTAAGGGAAAGTGGAACAACTGGGATTCTTTTAAGTCTTGTATGTTGATGGGAATACCTTTTGGGGAAGCAACCTTGCAATTTTTTAAAGAGTTAATGCATACTATATGACCCAGTAAACCCACTCATAGGTATATATTCAAGAGAAATGATGACGTAAGTCCACATAAAGATGTGTACTTGAATGTTTATAACAACTTTATGCACATTTACCCCAGGCTGTAAGTTATCCAAATAAATAAATTGTGGTGCACAATGGAGTGCTATTCAACCCTAAAAGGAACAGATTCAGCAGTCTGGACAAGTCTCAAAAGCAATAGTTAAAAGAAAGGAAGGCAAGCACAAAAGACAACAAGCTGTATTGTTCCATTATAAGAAAATTTAAAAGAGGCTAAGCTTTAATGGCACAAAGCAAAACTAAGTCATTTTCAGAAGGCCAGGAAAGGATGGGCTACAAAGGGCCAGTAAGGAACTGGGGGGTGAGGGAACTGGGGGTGAGGGAAATGTATTATGTAATCAGTGTGGCTGTGGTCACCTACTCTCTACATTTGTCATCTTGGACACTTAAAATTGTTGAATTTTATTATATGTATAATATGTCTCAATAATGCTTATAACAAAATAATTGGGTCACAAACCTGTTTTAAAACCAATCACTGGCAAGCAATAAACAAGTGCTGAAGTCAACTTGAATGTATCACAGTTCATTTCATGACCATCTTAAACATTCATAAAATGGAGGTTGGTAAGAAAGATACCAGGGAGAGCAAATGTTCTGACAATGATGAGGGCGATGAATGTACAAATGTGCTTGACACAACTGATGTATGTATGGATTGTGATGAGTTGTATGAGCCCCTAATAAAACGATTTAAAAAAAAACTGGAAAAAAAAAGATAGACAGAAGGTAGGGTTATGACCGGCAGTGTTCATGTTCCAATTCATCTCTAATGTCTTCATAAAATTAATCACATATAATCATATATCATTAATTCATCTAGTAATGAAAATCCAGCTCTTCATGAATAGTAGTTACTCATTGAACCATTCCTGATAACTCAAACTGTATGACAAATAGCAATTGCATTAAAAATAAATCGTATTAAGTAAATCCTCAATGACTTGGTGAGTGGTGGGGGATGGGATGAAGAAATTCTCCCTTAAATAAGTTCTAACATCTTAAATAAGTACATATGGTACGTGACCTTCTTTAGACCTTCCGTTCCTCCTCCTCATATGGCTTATTTTGTTTTCAATCCCTGACTGTTGAGCTTACCCTTTTGACTTCGAAGGGGGACATTTCTGGCCTCAGAGAGCAAAGACATGCTGCTTTGCTCTTGAAAGCTGTTTATTTTCCCCTCTACATATGTTTTGCTTCCTTCTTTAATGTCTGTACTGAAATTTTAAGTTTGCCTTGCACCGATGGTTCTGCTTAAAGGGTCCTAGACTGGTCCCTCTTTGTATCTAGATTTTAAAACTGCAGCTTTTTATGGGTGACTTATCGAGTTCTGCATAATTTAGGTCATGTTACTCATGCAGCTGGGAGAGAAATACCTTCCTCCTGTAGGCCAAATTGCCTTGAAGCCAGTTCATAAGTTTCACCACAAGGTTAAAGGACTCCACAGTGAAGAGCGGCGAGTCACCTGCCCATGGACTTATGTGTATGAAATTGTGTGTGTGTATCAAGGATCAATATCCAGGTGTTTGTGTCTCTGTGGGTCTTCACATTCCTGAAAAGCTGACCTGTTCCTCTGGTATTGTCAGGCCATGGCCCATTTGATAAACTATCTATGTGTCTGGTAATCATTGCATAAATTGACTAAGATCTGGTAAAGGCTCACTTGAAACAGCTGATATTGAAAGAAGACACTGTTAGAAAGATCACTGATTCATTCTTCAAAAATGTTTAGGTAGGTCCTACATTTCTTAGGAATTTAGATAATCCAAAAACAAACAGGCCTGGCTTCTTGGTTGCCTTTGTTCTTTTTCTTCGTAAATGCCCTCCCTCTGATAAAGATTTCATGTTCTTTCCTGATAGGAGCCCCGGGGGTATAGTGCTTAGGAGCTGGGCTGTGAGCAAGGTCCAAAGTTTGAAACCACCAGCTGCTCATTGAGAGAAAGTCGGGTCTTTCTACTCGTGTAAAGAGTGACAGTCTTGGAAAAAACGACCAGGGGCGGTCCTTGTCCTTTAGGTTCACTGTGAATTGGCATCCGATTGATGGCAGCGAGTGTGGGGCTCCTGGGCTTGGCTGTGTTATAAATTTCCCCCAAGTTGGGTCTGACTCACAGTGATCTCATGCACTATAGAAAGAAATAAGGTGCTCAGTCTTGCTGCATCTTCTTGATGATTGGTGTATTTGAGCAATTGTTGCCTGTAATGTATATTTTGACTACCTTCCTACCTACTAGGCTCATCTTCCTACACTCTATTGGACAATATTCCTTTGTAATCCATGGATTTTTCAATGACTAATTTTCTATAGTAGATTCCTGTGTTTTCCTTCCTAATCTGTCTTAGTCTGGAGGCTCTGCTGAAACCTCTCTGTCATGGGTGATCTTGCTGGTATTTGAAATGTCCATGACCTGGTTGCAGTCTCATAGCGCCACATAGACCTGCACTATACGGCTGACTGAGAGACAGATGGTGACTCAGCAAAAAAGAAGGTCAACACTAGAACCATTTCCTTGAACACCATTGGGTCTTGGAAAACTGTAACTAAAAATATTATCCATTATGCTGAGAATTCACAAATTATAGATGCATTATTGCATTATTTACATGAAAATGTTTATCTCTGCACCATCACTCTTGGCATTTTTATATTTGTTGTCAGGAAACAGAAACACTAAATCTACTGCAGAATTGTAATGCTGGGTATAACCTGGAAACCTATAAGTAACTAAAACATTTGCTTTGTGAAGTGGTCTCAATCAGAGCCTTTGAAAAATGCCCACCATAGGAGGCTGAGCTACCCTCCTCGGGGGTAATTCGACTCTAGTTATTTATGCACCTAAGGCCCTTTCCCTTAGGGAAGTGCCCGTGCTATTATTTGAACCGGCAATCATGTATCCCAACACAGACTCAGAGGACGTCTGGAAGAGAGGAAAATGATTTCCTTGATGACACTCAGATAGAGGAGAATTCCCTAAGATGGGGGATCTCGGAAGAACCCACAAATGGTTCTAAAAATACACTTCCCTGACTGCATCTTCCTTCATTTGCACACTCATCTATTCAGATGATGCTTTTAACCTGGTTTTATAATGACCAACCCTATTCTGGTCTTGCTTATACTCTTTGCCCCTGTCTCCTTGTCTGTCTTTCTCTAATTTCATAATCCACATACGCAGCTGAGATTCCAAGACCTGTTCTTGTCTGTGTGTGCATGCCCACCACATTCGAGCAGAGTCTAATAAGAATTTCTCTGTGGTTGTCACTAGCATGTCTTAAAATATTTCTCATTCTTCTCTACTTGCAGGCACATGAGAGGATTCCATCCCATCCCTCTGCTCTCTTGAAGTTAGGTCGTTAGGTATGGCTGAGCACCGTTGCCAATGAAATAGAAAGGGAAGCTTTGAGAGCCCATATGTGACTGGTTACGTCTTAATTTATGTTATTGATCATGGAAGCATGTATTGAAATGGAACATTCATCCCCTATGCCCCTGAATGACATTAGGGGGCAGAATACACTGCTAACCCACCATCAAGCAATATCTCAAATCTTCTAAGGTTTGAGAGTTATATCTTACTATAATATAATTATAGACTTCAGCTCTGTGTTTATGACCTCCAACATCTTGGATTCAAAGTGGCTTCCCTCCTGAACTTTAGAGGTTTTCCTTTATGTTCTTGATCAGTCAGCATCTACCAGGATTATATCTTAGGTCTCACTGTTATAAGAAATTCACATCAAGACTAAAATCACTAAAGCTAACTTTTCTTTCAAATTCCAAACTCGTGACCTTTCTGCCTGAATTCACCTTGGTTAAATTACTTAGGCACCCTGTGGCCTATTTCCTTATTTACAAAGCAATGTTAGCAATAGTACTTATCCTTTAGGGCTGTTGGGGGACTGAATAAGATAATACATAAAATCCCTTAAAGAATAACTAATACAGTACATATGCTTAATAACTGTTGGATTTAATAAATATTTTCAGTATGTCTTGTCAGCAACTAACTACTTCATAGCAACGCTCATCAGATTTGCATGCCGTTGTTGTGATTTTGTTCTAACGCTTCATTTACTTAATATGCCAGGATTCTCTTGACTAGGTTTCCGTTCCATGCAGCTCAGTTGTGTTGTTGTTGTTGTTAGTTGCTGTTGGTTTCAACTCACAGTGACCCTATGTACAACAGAATGAAGACCACCAAGTCCTGGGTCCCACGAATCACTCTGCTGTTGAAGTTGGGCACATGTAAACGAGTTCAGTGACAGCAGAAAAGTGACTCTGCTGAGCTTGCCCAAACTGCCAACCAACAGAATCATCTTGAGGTTAAGAAATGATTGCTGCTTGAAGAGGTGGTTTATGACATAGACAAAACTATTACACTAATAACCAAAACCAGATGACTTATAGGTTGCTATCAAGAACATCAGACATGAAGAATGGAAAAGGTCATTAAAAAGACAAAATACACACAGGATTCAGAAGCTGAACATAAAATTTAAGAGTATAAATATTTTAATATTGAGATATTGAAATGTTAATGTTTGGGCTGTACTGGATTAAGTAAAAGATCTTTATAAATTTAAAATAAAGACAGGTCGATAATTCATGTATTGTGGTCTGAAGCTGGCCTATACTTGCATAATTCCCTATCTCAACAGTGTTTTAAATTCTATACCATTAGCTAAATTAATGAGACTATCAATAGAATTCTCTGATGCCCCAGAGAGATAACTGACAATATTCTCTATCATAAAGTGATACTTATGTCTCTAAAGTGAACCAGACTCATATATAAACCATAAATATATGAATGGATTTGAGTCTTGCACATAATTCTTGCCCTAATCTAAGAAAAATGATTTCTTATGACCTGGTCCTGCTCTATGCTTACCCTCATGAAGACATCAAATGGTGCCTGGCTATCAGAAAGATTTGCTTTAAAACAAGCAGTCATCTAAGTGAGGCATCATCAACACGGAAGAAGCACACCACCTTGTGTGAACTGAGGATTATAAATAATAAAATTCAAATCATAAGGAGGCAACAGTATCAGAGTGTAAATTGTGAACACCCAATTTGCAGAAGGCGATGGATGACAGGGGAAACCCAAAATCCACTTCCAGGGTTTCCACACCCTCTGGCCATAGTCCAGGATGTAAAGAGCTTTGCTGTCAGGCAGAGAGCATTGTAAAGTTGATTGTCACCAATGTAGTTAGGTTAAAATGTAAAACCTTATCATTTTATCTCCCTTTTGACCCATTTTAAAGTTGTTTCAGTTTTTAGTATGTTCTGATTTCTTTTCAACTTAGATTTTCCTATTTTTGGCATAGTTATTATTGTTGGGTTTTTCTGTTTGTTTGTTTGTTTCCTGTTGGTGTTTCGTATGATTTTCTGTATATGAAATCCAGGATAAGTAGATCTATGCACAGTGACTGGATTGATAATTGCCTAGGAGCATGGCAGGGTAGGATAGGTAGAAATGGGGAGCTAGCAACAATAAGTATAAGAAGAAAATGTTCTGAAAATTATTGTGGTGATGATTGCACAAATCTTCTTAATATGATTAAATTTTATTATATGTGAAATATATTTCTGTGAAGCTATTGGGGGGGAAAAGAGAAAGATCAGAAAGAAAAGACCAAAATGGATGTCCGAAGAGATTCTGAAACTTGTATAAAGTAAAAGAGCTGAACAGATTTTAAATACAGCTCTTGAAGACAAAGGAGGATATTATAATGAAATGTAAAAACAATGGGGAAGACCAATCTCGGGATTCTCAAGCTGAAAAAAAAGCTCAAGAAAAAAATTCACACCTCAAGTTGTAATATTGAAGGATTCTAAGGGCAAAAATGTGAATGTTGAAGAAAACATCAAAAGAAGATGAGGGAATGAATTCACAGAGTCACTGTACCAAAAAGACTTGGTCAATGTTCAACCATTTCAAGAGGTAGTATGTGCTAAGTCACCGGTGTTATTGAAAGAAGATGTATAAATTGTCCTGTGCATTCGCTGAAAACAAGACTCCAGGGATAGAGAGGATGCCAACTGAGATGTTTCGACAAACTGACGCAGCACTGGATGCACTCACCACTGTACACTAGGACATTTGGAGGACAGCAAGTGGCAGGAAGAGCTCCATATGTGTGCCATTTTCTAAAAAGGTCATCCAACAGAATGCAGACATAGTCTAGTCATATCTTTTAATATCATGCATAAATCAAATGTATCGAGCGAGACCTCTCCCTGGAGAAGGGAATCACGCTTGGTAAAGAAGAGGGTCAGTGATTTCTGTGAGTCAGAAGCAACTGGATAGCAACATTTTTTAGCTGGGTGAACTTGAGCTGTTAATTAGCATCTCTGGCCTCTGTCATTTGACTTGTAAAGTGAAGTACGTTACATCTATCTACGACGAGGGTTAGAGAAGCCGTTCTGGTGGTGTAGGGACTATGTAGTGACCTTGCTAACTGCAAGGTCAGGAATGTGAACCACCAGCCACTCCTCAGGGAACGATGGAACTTTCTACTCCTGTAAAGAGTGGTAGTCTTGAGTGTGAGAACTCACCTTGTCCTATAAGGTCATTATGAGTCATCGTTGCCTTGATGGCAGTGAGGGTTTTGTTTTGTTTTTAGAATGAGGATTAGGCAGTAACATAGTCAACTCCCAGTAAAGTGGCTGTCGCTGGTCTTCATTGTAAATCCTGGTGTATTCCCTGTAGCCATTGTCTCATTTGCTCTTTCTCTTTATTCATACTTTCTCCGGCTCTCTCCTCCAGGAGATCAGTCCTGCACTCACTTTCAATGGGGCTGTCTGACCTCTGCCAAGGCTCTGTGCCTTGCCTTTTCACTGTATGTACTGGGACCTCTTTCTCCAGTCTCCCTGTGTGAGCGTGCTCGTGCTGGGAGCTCCTCAGTTATCGGGGGAAGGCTGAGATCTCTGGCTTTATCTTGGCTCTCCATTTGCTTTGAATTCCTACTGTTTTCCTGACATCTCCATTTGACCATCTGGTAACATCTCAACTACAGTGATCAATATGTGCTTGTTATTCCCTGTCCTATTGGCTCACCTTCCCACTCAACATAACTTTTTCAGTCACAGAAAGAAGACTTTAAATCCCCTGTCTTCTATAGCCTCTTATTCAATAAGTTACTAAACTGTTCTTTTTTTAACTGAGCCAATCTCATTTTTATTTTCTTTCTTCTCCACTCCTCTCTTCACTTTTTCCACTTCTCATTAGTTTAACTTAGTTGTTTTCATTTTCTCTTGATTTCATTCTTTTCTGTTCATTCCTAATAGATTTTCCTAAATCAGCGGTTCTCAACCTATGGGTGGTGACCTCGTTGGGGGTTGAACAACCCTTTCACAGGGGTCACCCAATTCATAACAGTAGCAAAATTACAGTTAGAAGTAGCAATGAAAATAATTTTATGGTTGGGGGGTCACCACAACATGAGGAACTGTATGAAAGGGTTGTGGCATGAGGAAGGTTATGGGCCACTGTCCTACATGGTCTTGTGTCTGTTTCTTTCTCCTTAAGAGCTTATAATAATTTCACATTGCCTCAACTTTATGCTCAATTTTCTTACCTTGGGTTTCTCCCTACCTTGGCGGCAATTCACGAATGGCTTCATTTGGTCGGTCAGTAGCTCAACAAACGAAGGCTGAGATTCAAATGCTGGTGCTTCCTTTGAGAGGTGCAAATTCATGGCAACAAAGATAGGGAGGAAGTAAGTTAAAAAAGATAGAGAATCTAATGAGCGCTGTGGCTCTGTGCTGGCTACGGCTGCATGAAGAGTTGTGAAGCCGCACCGGCACTTGGTCGTTTTGTCTGTACACTAACCTCCTCCACGTGGACTATAAGAAGCTCGAACTTGTAGTTGTTCCTGGAAGAGAATAAAAGAAGGGATTTCTCAGTCTACTGCCTTTGTTGTCTACTTCTCACTGGTCAGAATTCACCCCATGGGGAGTAAGCTCCCTCATATTTCTGTATCCTCATATTCATGACCTTGCCCATTCATCAGATGCCTAGAATAGCTGTGTGGTGCTGTGTTTGATCCAAACCCAGAATTATGGGGAAGAGCCTGTATCGCAAGGCAACTCTCAGGCAGTCCCAATGGGAGGGAGTCCCACCACTCTAGGGAGAGCTTTCTTGATTCTAACTTTGAAGGAGTCTTGATAAGTTCATTATCTTTGTGCCTGATCCATTTTTGATGACTTTATCCCAGCCAACCCATCCCGTTTCCTTGCCTATGCTAGTCCTTCATGAACTTTTCTTTCTTTTCCCAAACCATATCCATCTTTCCATGACTGCTCAAGTGTCACGCCCTCCATAAATTTCTCCCTGACTCTCTGTAGAGCATTTTGCTGTTGTGGTTGTTACCTAGCATCACTTTTCTCCTACAATTAACATTCCGTTGGCTCTTCAGGGAAAATTACCTAGTGTGCAAAACCTTGCTCCTCTTTTTCTCACACTCAGTTCCCATTACGAAAAGGTAAAAAGAAATCAAGGTTTACTCTATGCCTGTTTTGGCACAACATTCAAATGCTGCCAGTTGGTTATTGGTGCTCTATACTGTGAGCCTTGAGCTAGCGAAACAAATTGAAATAAGATTGCATTTGGAAGACAGATTGCTTCAGCCAAACCTTGTTTGGTAGATGACCTTGGTTGAGGGTTCTGTTGCCTAGCATCTGTAACTTTTTTTTGTTCTTATCTGCTTTCCAAGGTTATCCTAAATATTCTTGTAGACTCTGTGAACCTTTGCCCTCCCCTTCCCACAAACATCTTTCCAGTTAACTTGTCTTTTGTTTAATGTGGTCAGTTAGTTTTTGTTACTTGTAACTCAGAACTCTCTTTAGTACTTAGTAGCTACCTCACTTTCAGTCTTCTTAAAATTCATAGAGCAGTGTGCTATAATTTAATATAATAGGTTTATCTCAGTGCCTGGAATGAATGAGTGAACAAAAATGAAGTCAAATGACATTACTGTTATAGTCATCAACTCTTTGGTAAGTGGAAAACACTGTGGGAAGAGAGACAGAAACCTAAAATGAAAAGGAGTCTGAGTTTCTCACTTAGAGGGAGAACAGTGCTCTCAAAATGTGAGCTATTTGTCTCCTTAGCACCTCCAAATGAGTCATCAAGCTACTACCTGATTGACAGGCTAGACTCCACCCCTTTACTCTGAATACTCAAATTGACACCAGATTACATAACTACCACACATGTTAAAGAAGTGGTTGTCTTACAAAGTGCCTTTGTGGCACAAAGGAGCAAGTGGTCTATTAGTCCTGGAACAATCATTGAAATAGAAGGAAAGATGTTTGGTTTCAGTCTTGAAGGATGACTAGGAAATCAAAATATCAAGGAACGAAGAGGTGGACTGCACAGGCAGCAGGAGAGATACTTACTGTAGTCCTTTGACATCCATTTTTTGCTTCACCTGGAACACCTGCTCCCATCCATCACAGTCCCTCAGCACTGACTTATTTTAGTGATCCTCAGATCCCAGTTTACTTCCTCACAATCTCCGTAATCTCTCCAGACAGCATTAGGTGTGCATTCGTGGCCCTTCCATCGAACCAATCCTAGAATGTATTCATGGCTTAAAATTGCTTATTTGCTGGTCTTGTCTTCCACTAGCTCCTTCCACAAGGAGCTTCCATAAGCTCCTTGACGACGTATGGTTCACTTTTTGCACACGGTATGGCCCATAGTTGAAAGTGCAAGAAAATGCAGAAATAGGTGAATGAATATATCAAACCCACCTGATTCTGAAGTGGTTTAAAATGATCAGGGAACTTCAAATACACATTGGATTCAGAATTGGACCAGGCCAATTCACGGAAAGTACTAAATACCACTTAAGGAGTACCGAATGTATTCCTAGGTGAAAGAAAGACATTAAAGAGTTTTGATTGGGATAAAAGTCATATTGAGTATTCTAAACATCACTTCGTAATTGGAGATTCCTATTGTTGTTGTTGTTGTTGTTAGGGGCCATCAAGTTGGCTCCAACCCAGAGTGACACTGTGCACAACAGAATGAAACCCTGCTGTGTCCTGCATCCTCCTCCCAATTGTTCCTGTGTGTCAGTCCTCTTCGTTGAGGGCCTACCTCTTTAAGCATGTAAGATGCAGTCTTGCCATCCTCGCTTGGTGTGGTAGCTATAATAATTTCATGTTAACTTGAAGATATATAAAAGTATAGAGGTGGCAGTCAACCTGTCAATCAGACGGCAGCCTGAGGGTGCCTGCCTGTGGGTGTGGCCTCCTCAAATGGAAGGTCCTTGGAAACCTCCCTTCTCTCTCTGCCTTCACCTCCTGCCACTGGATCCACAAGACTTTCCACCCACTGGCCTGTGATCTTCCTGAATTTGGTGTCATTGCATGTATTTCATGAGTCTGAAGAGGACTTTATAGATTGGTAGTGACATATGGGCCAATATAGGACTTATGGACTTGATCTGGACTGGGCTGGAGTGTTTGCTCAATATTCAATTGCTCTTTATTTAAAGCTCTTTCTTATACACATATGCATGTTTATGAGTTCATTTCTCTAGTCTACTCAGAATAACACATCATTAATTAAACATATATCTACATTACAAAGGAACATTAGTATGAGGTGCAGAAAGTGACTTGGCCTTTTTTCCTTCATTCCTGAGAACTGGACCATACCCAAAGCTAATGAATGGAGGCTCGCCTGACCAAGAGCACCCACCTAGTATATTATATCATAACCACTTGGGGAGGCCAATAATGATGGTGAGGCCAATAATGATGCTGAACATTAAGGCTTAGAAGTCTTCCTGGTTACATAGAACATCTCTCAGGAGTTTAATGCATTCCTTGGACAGGGAAATTCTATGTTGGAAGCCATCTCACATTCCTGTGAGTCTCTTCATTTGCATCATTTTTCCCAATAATAAATCAGTACACCACCTCCTCACTTATCAACATGGCTAGGTTCCAAAGCTTGTTATGCAAAAATAGGCATTAAGTGAAAATGGAAGATAATCACAGCAGATCACATAATGGGGCATGACTACAGCAGTGCTTAATTATCTTTCAAATCACATAATTACATATATGCCTGATTACATCCTTGCATAGCTGACAAACTACTGAGAATCATGGGTCAGCAAAGCTGACACACACCCTTAAGCAACATAGCCAGTGTTACTCTCATGTTATTTCTCAGATGTCATTACTACCAAACATATATTAATAGATTTAATACTACTGTCATAAAGTATGTGTCAGACTGATTGTTGAAGACAAAGCGGGTGCATAAGCAAATGTGGTGAAGAAAGCTGAGGGTGCCAAGCTATAGAAAGATACAGCATCTGAGATCTTAAAGGCTTGAAGATAAACAAGTGGCCATCTAGCTGAGAAGCAAGAAAGCCCACATGGAAGAAGCATACCAGCCTGTGTGATCACGAGGTGTCCATTGGATCAGGTATCAGGCATCAAAGAACAAAAAATCATATCATTGTGAAAGAGGAGGTGTGGAGTGGAGAACCAAAGCCCATCTGTAGGCAACTGGACATCCCCTCACAGAAGGGTCATGGGGAGGTGACGAGCAAGTCAGAGTGCAGTATAACACCAATGAAACATACAACTTTCCTCTAGTTCTTTAATGCTTCCTCTCCCACCCCCCACTATTATGATCCCCATTCTACTTTACAAATTGGCTAGACCAGAAGATATACACTGGTACAGATCAGAGCTGGAAACACAGGGAATCCAGGACAGATAAACCCCTCGGGACCAAGAATGCAAGTTGCAATACCAAGAGGGTAAGGGAAAGGGGGAACCGAACACTATGATCTGCATATAACCCTCTCCCTGGGGGATGGACAACAGAAAAGTGGATGAATTGAGACATCGGACAGTGTTAGACATGACAAAATAATAATAATTTATAAATTATCCAGGGTTCATGAGAGCAGGAGGGTAGGAGGAGGAAAAAGGGCGGGAGGGGAAAAAATGAGGAGCCGATACCAAGGGCTCAAGTAGAAAGAAAATGTTTTGAGAATGATGATGGCAACAAGTTTAGAAATGTGCTTGACACAATGGATTTATGTATGGATTGTGATAAGGGTTGTATGAGCCCCCAATAAAATTAATTTTTTGAAAACAGAGTTGTACGAGCCCCCAATAAAATTATTGTTTTAAAATATGTGTCAGACAATGAGATAGTTGATAAGTGAAGAGTAGGTACAATCATACATATGGTTACTATCCATGAATTCTGTTCATCATTGTCGCAAATGATTGAACCCAAAGAGGATAGGAAATAAAGGTATTATGTGGACTTCCAAGCTGTGGTTGTCATCCTAAAGGGCAAATGGAAAACTAGTCCTTAATTAAGAGGCCAGGAGGTCAGACCGATGATCTATCATAGTATTGAAGAAAAAAATTAAAGCTGTACTAGAGAAATTTGTGGTAGTCAGATAATTCTATGTCAACTTGAAGATGTATAAACGTTTAGGGGTGGAATCCAACCTGTCATTCAGGGAACAGCCTGATGGTGCCTCCTTATGGGCATGGTCTTCTGATAAGGAGGCCCTGGGAACTGTTCTCTCTCTGCCACTTTGCCCTCCTGCCAGTTGGGACTCGGACACTGACCTTAAGAGCTGCAGAAGCCCTGCTTGTTTCCACTGGCCTTGGGTTCACATGACTCTACACCTACTGGCCTGTGATCTTCCTGCATTCTGCATCATTACAGGTGACTTCATGAGTCTGAAGAGGGACTTATATACTAGTGTTGGACTTATGGACTTGAGTTGGACATGATTGGGATGCTATCTTGATATTTAGTTACTTCTGGAAATAAAGCTTTTTCTCACACATATATAAGTGTCACTGGATTTGTTTCTCTAGTCAACCAGGCCTAACACAGAATTAGCACAAAACCAGGCTCCAAAATTTGATGGAATCTCAACTGAGATGATTCCACAAGTGGATGAAGTAGTGGAAGCATTAACCACCCCACCACCCCTACCCCCACTATGCCAAGAGAATAGCTAGCTGGCCAACTGACTGGAATAGATCCATTTTTGTGCCCATTCCAAAAATAGGTTAACTCAACAGAATTCAGAAATTATTAATCACTATCACTAATATCACATGCAAATAAAAGCTGACTAAAGATCATTTCAAAATAGCATGAGAGATGACATTTCTGACTTCAAATTAACCTTGGCTGAAAGCAGAGAATACCGGAAAGATATTTACTTGTGTTTTATTGACTATGTAAAGGCTGTGTGGATCATAACAAATGACATGGCATGTGATTAGACTATCTGATAGATGCCCTGTATAATGCAGTTAACTAAGAGATATCCTTAAGAAACCATTTCTTAGGAAATATGCCTTTAAAATTGTTTTACAAAGATAAAAATCTAAGTTGAAGATTTGGAGACTTTCTTTTTTGATGAGGTTGTTCTGGGATAGGTAGGCATGCTTGCTGAACTCTTGCAAAAAGACCATTGTAATGGGATTTTGAAAAGTAAATATGTCCTTGATGTTCAAGCAGAGATACGATAGACTGCAGTAAGTAAGCGAGCACGTTTGTGTTACTCGGGCCTTGGAGTCGGTTCCATCACACAGTGATAACAGACTAGAGTTAACAGAATGTAAGACTAACGCAGAGCCAGCCAAACAATTTATGTGGCCATTTTGTCAATCCGTCTCAGTGAAGCTCTTCCTTTTCTTATTTATTTATTTACTTACTTATTTACCAAACCTGATGTCCTCATCCAGAAATTAGTCTCTCCCAAAAACGTGCCCAAAGTATGTGAGATAAAGTCTTGCCATCCTTATTTCTAAGGAACATTCTAATTGTATTTCTCCTGAGACAGAGTGCTGTCTTATGGCAGCTGATGATCTAGCCAATGGACTTTGCCAAGACTGCATTAATTCTTCCTTGGTCTTTCTCAAACACTGTCCAGCTTCCTCATGTATATGAGGCAATTAAAAATACTATAGACATGTTCATCTTAATTATCAAAGTTACATACTTTTAACACTTTAATTAGGTCTTTTTTAGAAGATTTATCAAGTGCAATATATTGATTTATTTCTTGACTCTACTTCAATATTATTGAATGTAGATCTAAGTAAATAAAATCATTGACAACTTCAATATTTTCTGTTTAACCTGCTGTTACGCATTGATCCATCTGTGAGGATTTTTTTTAATATTGAGGCTTTATATCCATATTGAAGGCTCTAGTATTTGATCTCCATCAATACGTGTTTTGCTTCATCTTCACTTTCAGCAAGTACGATGGTGTCACCTGCATATCGCAGGTTGTTAAAGAGACTTCCTACAATCCTGATATTGCATTCTTCCTCATACAGTCCAATGTCTCAGATTATTTGCTCAGCAAATTCACACACAAATAGGAATGGGGAAAAGATACAACTCTAACATATACCTCGCCCAATTTTAAACTATGCAGTATCTCCTTTTTCTTGGTCAATGCACAGATTTCCCATGAACACAATTAACTGTGTTGGATTTCCCATTCTTCACAATGTTACCCATGATTTTTATGATACACACAGCTGAATGCCTTTGGGTAGCCAAAGAAAAAAGTTTGTATTTTTTTTCCTTTCTGGTATTCTGTTTTTAGTCAAGATCGATCTGATGTCAACAGCAAGATGCCTTGTTCCATGACCTCTTCTGAATCTGGCTTGAGTTTCTGGCAGTACATTGCTGATGTACTGCTGCCACCATTTTACAGTTATCTTCAGCATAATGTTTCTTGTGTATGATCGTAATGATATTGTTCAATATTTCTTCACTCCATTTTATCACACTTCCCTGGAATGTGTATTTCATCTGGAGAAAAGACCATGGCTAGTGTTGCCATTTATGATGTTGAAAAAGGTATTTCTGATGAAGAAGTCATTGATCTTGCAAAATTCTATTATGTGATCTCCAGCTTCATTTCTGTAACCGAGACATATTTTTCTACTACTGTTCCTTCCTCTTTCCAAATTTTACACTCCAATCGCTAATGATAATCAATGATCTTGAGTGAGTGATCAACTTCAGATGTTGGTAGAATTCTTCAGTTTCTGTACCATTAGCTTTAGTGGTTAATGCATAAATTGAGTAATAATTATATCGACTGGACTTCCTTGTACATGGATAGGTATTATCCTATCACAGATAGCCTTGTACTTGAAGACCGATCTTGAAATGCCCTTCTTGATAATGAATGTGATGCTATTCCTCTTGAATCTATCATTCCTGGCATAGTGACCCATATGCTTTTCTGATTCAAAACGGCCAATTCTAGTCCATTTCAGCTCTCTAATGCCTAAGACATCGATCTTTAAGCATTCATTTCATTTTTGACAACTTCCAATTTTCCTGGATTCATACTTTGTCCATTCTGATTACAGTAGCCAACACACATTTTGAATCCGGAAGGTTGAAGAAGAATGGATGCATTTGAATGATCGTACTGGCTAAGAATAGTGAAAGTACCACCGGGCTGTCCAATGAACAAACAAGTCTGTCTTGGAAGAAGGACCGTCCGAATGCTCCTTGGAAGCAAGGCTGGTGAGACTTCATCTCCCGCACGTCAGCTATTTCTCAGGGGAGAAGAGTCCCTGGAAAAGTACTTCTGTGTGGGAAAATCGCGGGGCAGGAACAAAGGGGAAGACCCTGGACGAGATGAACTGACAGGGTGGTTGAAACAGAGAACAATCGGAAGGGTGGGGCAGCATTGGGCAGTGCTTGCTTTACTGGCTGTGGGGTCGCTATGAGTCAGAACCCACTCCGTAGCACTTAACAACAAGAAGCGTGTCAAACAACAGAACGACCGACTGTATTGTCCGACTGAAGGAGACATACAGAACTCTGATATTGCCATTACTCCAATCCAAGCCCAGTCATTAAATTAGCATCTGAAAATCTTTCTCTGAAACCGTTCTGTCGAATTTTAAGCAGTGATAAAATTGTGCTTACTTGAAAATTTTGAGCCTTTTATTATTATTTTTTAATCTTTTTATTAGAGGCTCATGCAACTTATCACAATCCATACATACATCAATTGTGTAAAGCGCATTTGTACATTCATTAATTCCCTCATCATCCTCAAAATATTTGCTCTCCACTTAAGCCCCTGGCATCAGGTCCTCATTTTTTCCCCCTCCCCCCTCCCTCATGAACACTTCATAATTTATAAATTATTATTTTGTCATATCTTGCCCTGTGCGACGTCTCCCTTCACCCACTTTTCTGTTGTCCGTCCCCCAGGGAGGAGGTTATATGTAGATCCTTATAATCAGTTCCCCCAAATTTTGAGCCTTTTAACTCATTCCCGAAGAAGGCTTGATGGTACAGTAGTTAAGCACTTGGTTGATGACACATCAGTTTTTCTCACAGGGTTACAATGAGTCAGCAGCACTGGGCTTTGGGTTTATTCACTCGGAATGTACTGAAGCTTTGCTTGCCTTGAGACCCCACTGTGTATTCTCAATCTGCACAAAGATAACGTCTGACAAGTTCAAACTAGCAAACCATAATGTGGGCAGACGGGAGACCTCTTGTGATCGTTCCTCTGTGGCTTTGCTATCATCCCATGATTTCAGAGTGGTATGTTGAAGACCTACCCTCTAATCCTCTGCCATCAAGTCAATTCTAACTCTTAGTGACCATAGAAGTCAGAGTGGAACTGCCCTTTGGGGTTTCCAAGGTTGTAAATCTTGATGGGAACAGACAGCCTCATCTTTTCACTCATGGATTGGCTTTTCCCAGTGATCATCCCAACATGTGACCCACTATGCCACCAAGACTCCTGTGCTGTGAGGACTTTGGTCTAAAAATCAAAAGGTCTGAGGCCCAGTTCTGACTGGGCACTTGGTGCATTGGGGGTTTTACCTCTCTGAGCTCATTTCTTCATGTCATGTCTTCAATATATGCCCATCTTACAAAACCAGGAAGATGATAGGAGAAATCGTTAGGAATGTACTTTGAAGTTCTCTAGATGATATACATACCTCCGAGTGAATGAATATGTGGTACTTCAGGGCAGAAAAATTTATAATTATTAGAGGCAACACTTACGGGGACTATCTGATCATCAAACTTTACCTTTTTGTTCTTTTCCTTTAAAAAATAACACTAATTACTACAAATAAAGTTGACTCATTAAGATGTGTAAGGAACTGTCCTTAGAAATATATTAGGCAAAAAAAGAGGGCAGGGACAAAAATATGGGATATGAGGCCATAGTCCCAGGCTGATATGCCTGAAACCTGTGGCTAGGGATCTGGCTGTGGGACTGTTCTGTACTTACATTCATAGCAGCCCAGAGCTCTGCTGGCGCAATGGACTAAGCGCAGGGCTGCTAAGCCAAGCTCACACACCCACTGGCTGCTCCACAGGGAAAACCAGACCCAAAACGAGGCTCTCTGCTGCTGTCAAGATGATAGTCTTTGCCCTCAGGGTCCCTTTGATCCCCAATCTACTAGATGGCAATAGCGAGGTTTTAAAAATTTTTTATTGTGAAAATACGAAATCTGTCAAGTGACGTGGATCCTTTGATAGAAAAATAAAACCCAGAAAATTAAAAACCCTTTCACCAGGACCAGATGTAATTAAAGATAACTAAATAAAGACGTTAAAAGAACAAAGCAATTGAAATATTATGTTAAGACCAAGCTCTAAAATTTCCGAAAGATCGAGTGCGCTTCGTCCAGTTCTAAGGACACGCTAATAATAATAATTAGATAACAAGGATCCTTCCTGTCCTCTTTAGGCAAACAAAGCGAAAAGCAAGTTACAACCCATTTCCAGAAAAATCCTCACCTAATCCTAGGCCACCAGCCCAGGGGAGCTGGCTGGGCAGCCAGGCCAGGTCCCACCGCAGAAGGCGCTGGTGGGGAGGCCATTCTCGGCGGTTCCTGGGCCCTGCGGGGTGGCAGCCAGCCCACCTCGGGGAGGGCGGGAAAGGTCACCAGGGCAAATACTTTCTGGGAATCCATGGGCCCAGACCGACTGCAGTGGATTTTTGCCTCCCACCAGGCCCCTTTTCCTCCCTCCCCCTCCCCCCAACTCGGACCCCCGTGACTGCAGCGGGTCACACCAAGGACGCAGTTGGGGAACGCGGCAAGCCCTTCCTTCCTCCCGAGCGCTCTGGGCCCAGCGAGTGGCCCACGGCCCCGCAGG
>NW_022103955.1:3007107-3044871 GCF_000313985.2 Echinops telfairi
GCGAGGGGGCCCAGCGGGGCGTGCGAACCTGCCCCCGCACTCAGCACATCCCCACGGCACGTGCTCAAAGACGCAACTTTCCTGAAAAACCGTCAAGTCCAAAGTAGGTGGACTGCAGGAGCGCTCGAGTCGTGGGAAACGGCAGGCCGTTGCGCGCAGCCGGGGCCCGCGGGCCCCGCACCTGGGCATCCCGCGCGGCCGGAAAGCCGACGCCCCATCTTCGTCCACCCAGGAGGGAGCTGCCTGTCGCGGGGACGCTTTGACCTCTCCAAACCTCTCTGACTTCAGTCAGCGCGCTGAAAGCCAGCAGATCCAGGTTTCCCCAGAGCTTAGCTCAGCGTTATTGTTCTGAGAAATGGAAAGTCTCCGCCCGAGGAAGCGCCCTGTGGGTTTCCGTGGCCCTCGGGGCTTTGGTCTTGATGAGGGCTGTGTGGAGAAAGTGTAACAGCGTGGGGCTTTCCAGCTTGGGGATGTTGCGGGAAGCCCTGCTCAGCGGGAGCCCTGGCGGCCTTCAGCACAGTTGCCCGCCCTTTTCCCAGACCTGGTGGTGCTAGGGGTGCAGGGGGGTTCAGTATTGGGCTGTTGTCCCAATGGAGCGGCTCCGTGGGCTCCAGATGAAATCTGTCTGCTCCTGGACAGACCTACAGGCTCACAAGCGCTAGGGGCAGATCTGCCCTTGCCAGGGTTGGAATCCAGTTGAGGACCTTGGCGGAGGTTTCTGACTTGGGGGTTCCTGCCGGAAGTCCTAAGGTGGTGCAGTCGCTGAAGGAGAAAGGTGGGAAGTGTGGTGTCCACGGTGAAGGCACCTCAGGAGAATGTCAGTCACTGAAAGCGCTGTGGGACACAGCTCTCCTCTGACGCCCAAGCGTCCCCCTGCCTGCGCTCCAATCCCCCCCACACACACACCCCACTTTCCTGCCAAAGATCCTCCAGGGTTTCTGGATTCTTTTAAAATATAATTTTGCATCTTTTTTGGGATGTAGAATGAGTGATTAATGAAATGGGATATATATAAAGATATACATCTTTGTTTTAAATGATACATACATATCATATATATTATATATATTTATCATGTCATTTAAAACAAAGAAACTGACCTGTGTTTCATCTACTGAGTTTGCTATCTGGTGCTTATATGGCTGAAAATGATCATTATTTAATAACTATGAGGCGAATCAGATTCCTAAGTCATTTTGAAGCCTCTCTAGGTAACCTTACAGCTCGCAGGATATGACTCAATAACTCAGTTCTATTTGAAATGCAGTCTGTTTCAAGTGCATTATATGCTTTTTCTAAGCATATAATAAGAGGTGATATGCTTCTAACAAGAATGTGTTAAGTCTGTGTTAACTGAATTAAAGTCATAGAATTACAGTTGCTTCCTGGCTTGGCTCATCCTTTCTGCTTTAAACCATCCTTTCCTAAGTGAAATAGAGCATTCTCATAGAGGAAGGAAAAAAATCCATGAAAGAAATCCATTTCCTTCTCCAAAATGAAATGGCATTCAAATTTAACATGTTCATACTCCACAGTAAAGCGTGTGGGTGTGATTGATTTCAAAAGCACATTTTTCTTTTCTGCAGCTGTAAGCACCAAGGAAGGGCCAATAAAAAATATTGATTTTAGCAGTTGGAAACAGGAATATGTGTAGTAAAAACATAGCTGTCTCCCTCCTGTATGTCCCAGACATTGGCCCATTCCTCTTCTCCCTTCCTTTTTATCGACTTTGAATGTAAATCGTACATCTGCAGTTACTTAATCTACTGGGGCAGATAAATCAAATGCAGCAAAGATGAAGTAAGAGTGGACACTGATGGACTGTGCCACTTTTACTGAAGTGTTTGCTTTATAAGCCAGTATCATCATCAACTGTTTATACGATGGCTTATGATTTCAAGAGAATGACCTTTGAACCATCCTGCCACTTCATAAAAATTGATTCAGAAAATCCTTTGGATATTTGTTATCATCAGTATTAAGTTTATATGGGCAATGATACAAATTGTATCCTCAAGCTTCAGGTGTTTGATCCCTTGACTTTGCTAGTCGTGGTACATTGGGCAAGATACTTAATTCTTTGGTGCTTCAGTGTCACCATCTACAAAATAGAAATAATGACAACCTTGAAAAGATAGGACTGATGAAACAGTGCAAGCAATGTGTTTGGAACTGTGCCTAACACAGGCTTAAACTTCAGTGAGCATTGTCTTTAATAGTAATAGTATCACTATCTTATATGATATTATTGAGGATTCCCTTTTCCAAGTTATATTCTCCAAAATGCATAATGATTTAAAAATCTTGAGTCTGAGTTTTGGAATCAAATAGTCTTGAGTTCAGATACCAGACCTGAGACCCTAGTTAGCTTTGACAATGAACATCTCTGTGACAATGAGCTTTGTATCTATAAAATGGATAGGGTTAATTTGACAAATTAATACACGAACAATGTTAGCACGGGCTTGTCACAGATGTTGAATAAGCACTGGCTATTATTAATGCCGACCTGACGGCACCTAACAACAACAGTGTTGTGCTGGATGGGCTCTCTCCCTATTTCCCTGATCATTGTCTATGTCCAAGTGATCATTAAGACTTGTGGGCTTTCCCTCCCAAAAGCTGTACAACTGTGTCCCATTGTTTTCTTCCTACTGCTGACTTGGGCTAGGAGTTGTTTTTCCATGTGACAGTTCTCCTCAACTTTGTCACCACTAGCGTTTGGCTAAACATTGATCAATAACCACTCACAGCCTTGTTTAAAATCCTTGACTTCCCATAGCAGTCAGGATTAGTAGATGTTCCTAGAGCTTGCTTAAGCCTCCTTCCATTTCTCCCCATTTTCCACCACTTCTTTAGCATCTTGCCTGATGTTCCCCAAGTCTGGGTTACTTCGATCCTCCCGTGGTCTTGCCTGGTGGGCCCCTTTCATGTCCCTCCCCGTTCTGGGCACTCCCTATGGGCTAAGACGTATGCTTTCCACACCCTTCTGAGTAAATGCACACAAAATAGCAGTCACGTATCAGACTGGGGGTAAACGAGGCTATTGGTGGTTGACCTGGCACTCCAGAGTTCAGTGGCATCATCTTGGGCATACGGCACCTACTCATATAGCTCCACAGTGTTTCTTGGCACACAGGACCTAAGTGTAGGCTGAATCTGTTTGGGTTAGAAAATCCTGGAAAACTGAACAGGCACATTGTCCCCTTGCAGAAGGGCTGCGGAGAGGAGAGGAGTAAATCAGAGTGTAGTGTAGTAACGATGAAATATGCAATTTTCCTCTACTTCTTAAATGCTTCCTCCCCCCCACTACCATGATCCCAATTCTACTTTACATATCCGCTGGACCGGAGGAGGTGCACTGGCACAGATAGGAATTGGAAATACAATGAACCCAGGACAGATGAACCCCCCCAGGACCAGTGGAGAGATTGGCGATGGCAGGAGGGTGGAGGGAAGGTGAGGGAGAAAGGGGGAACAGATGGCAAGGACTACATATGGCCTCATCCCTGGGGGATGGACAGTGGAGAAGTGGGTGAGGGAGATGTTGGATGGGGTAAGATATGATAAAATAATAATAATTTATAAATTATCAAGGGTTCAGGGGGAAGGGAGAGTGGGGAGGGAGGGGGGAAATGAGCTGACACCAAGGGCTCAAGTGGAAAGCGGGTGTTGTGAGAATGATGAAGTCAACATATGTACTAATGTGCTGGACACAAATGACGTATGTATGGATTGTGATGAATTGTATGAGCCCCTAATAAAATGATTATTTAAATTAAAAAAAAGAAAATCCTGGAAAACCTTCCCAGTCTCCTGCAGGTGGAGTTTTCTCATTGGTGCCCTTGGCTCGGTTCCTGGTGCTCCTTGCCCTGATTCTATTGTTGTACTTCCCTATTGTTCAGGTGCACCACACGTGAATCATTGCCTCACTTATCTGCCTCCCCACCAGTGGGCGTTCTTGGGGATAGGGACTGCTGTATTCCTATCTGTGTGGTCATTGTCTTATTCCTAACAGTTTATATCTGTGTGGTCATTGTCTTATAATATTCCTAACAGTTTATAGCCACTTTGTGGAGCTCAAATGAGATAAGACTCAAGTAACTTTTTTGAAAGTATTATCTTTGAATAGATAGCATGGTACAAAATCCAAAAGACACTAGCAGGTATGCAGAAAAGCATTTCTTGCCTTTCCCTCATTTAGTTCTTCAGTATCCTTGGAAATACCTGACAGATGATTCTTAAAAGCAAATATTTCCTGAAGCATACTATTCTCTAGTAGTTTAGACATATGTATATGCAGACTACAGCCAAGCTCTCTCACTGTCATCGAGTCAATTCTGACTCATGGCGACCCGGTAGGGCAGGGTAAAACTGCCCTTGTGGGTTTCCAGACTGTAACCCTTTATGAGAGTAGATGGCCTCAGCTTTCTCCTTCAGTGCGGCTGGTGGTTTTGAACTGCTGACCTTGTGGTTAGGAGCTCAATGTGTAACGTCTATGCCACCAGAGCTCCTATATATGTATATATAGTATAAGATTAAAAAAAATTTTTTTAAGCTAGACCAGATTGACCCCATGTGAATCAGAGTAGAACTGTGTTCCATTTAGTTTCTAGTGGCTGATTTGGCAGGGATAGGTAACCAGGCTTATCTTCTGAGGTGCCTTTAGATGGACTTGAACTTCCAGTCTTTGGTTTCAGAGCTGATTGTGTTAATCATTTGTGTCATTCAGTGACTGGCTGCTAATGGTATAAGAGATCCCTTTCTATGCTGCCTCCTGCTACATGTTGTTAGTGTACCTGATGCAGGCTAGTAACATATCACTTGATAAATGTACATATTCTTGAAATCATCAGCCTGCAACTTGTCCCTTCGAAGTAGGTCTTTGGCCATAAAGCATTAAAAATATATTTTAGGACATTTATAATCTAGAAAAGTCATATTTGAGAACAGGTCTACCAGAAGTCAAAACTAAAAAGATAGATTAATTAATAAGTATGATCAATTATTGGAATACTAAGACACTGTAAGTTTTAAATCATTTTTAAAGTAATTCCTGATGGATAAAGTTAACTTCAATTCAGAAGTTAATACTGGGGACAACTGGAGAGAATGCTGGGTCGTAGACCTTAGCTGAAGTTTTTAGTTACAGTCCCCAGCGATGTTTTCATGAGCAAAGTAAATGCTAGCCTTCTAAGAGAGAAAGATGTGTTTACAAATGATCTTTCTCTTTTCCCCCCCTAAAACACTAATGTGCAATAACGGGTAGTTGAGTTAAGAAGTGGGTTTTAAAATTCATAAGGAAAAAAAAAACCCTTTATAGAATAACTTAGTTGAGGTCATGAACTTAGATTCTGTTGGAACTTGCCTGTCAGGGAGCTATTTCAACATAAAACACCATGCTAAATTCGAGTTCACTGAATTTTTATATCATGGGGAGGATGGCAGTTTATCCCCAGAGTAACTAACCATTTCATATCTCCGAATTCTTCCTTGAGTCTTTGTTCTCTGAAGGCTGGATCAAGAGCCGTCTTTAAGTTAACTTGTTCCCAGTGTCAGGAGATAGACCAAGCAGTGAGATTCCACATGAGTTAGTGTGGTAGACGACATTGTTGTCTAGGTAAGCATTTAGGCCAGAGACTGTGGTGTAGAAATCCGTATGAGCTTAGTCTCAGGGTGCGCGCATTTTTGAATCAGCCATTTGAAGTTTGACTCTTCATTCCTGAAATTATCTTTGAAGTCTGATTTGTTGGCCCAGCAGGCAGTGTTACTTAAATTCTTGTGCCAGCAAAACCTGCTGTAGAGCTGGTGGGAATGTCAAATTTAGATCAATGAGTATTTATAAGAAGAGCTATCGCTTCTCATCCCCGAAACTATTTCCTGCGTTTTGTTCCACTGCACCATGTTTTCCTTTAAGAATCTTAGGAAACGTTCGACAGCAATAGTGATATTAAAGAAAATGCTTAAGTTTAGCTGATCATTTTTAGTTAGGCTGGAACATTTAGAAAGAAAATAAAAATTTCCATCACCACGCTGATGATCATATATCTCAGACATTTAAGCCTCATCCAACCTCATTTAATGGCAGAAATTGACTCATGTTAGAGGTTATCTAGCTATCTTCCCTTCTCCAAATGCGTCCACTCCATAGTTCTCTCAGTTAATGGCATTCTTCAGTTCCCTTGGCCTCTTTCTTTTTATATCCCCATTTCCAAACTGACCCTCAAAATTTTACTTGTGTTGCTTGTGTCTCTCTGATTGCCACAAATCTCTATCTGTTGGAATGACTAGAACTGTAACTGACTGCTGCTAGCGGTCCCTAAGTGTCCTTGCACTTAAATGATCCCTGCGCGGCTCTGAGAAGGCTTCCTAATGTCACTCTGCTTCCTAAGAGTTTCGACTTCTATCTCCTTCAAACTCAAGGGTCCTGACTCACTCACGTCGTTTTCTTTGCTGATCCTTCTGCTTTTCTTGCAAAGTCTCTGTCCCCCGGGTCTAACTGCAGCTGGCCTGTTATCCCCCGCCTCCATGTTTTCTTCATAGGGGCTCATACAACTCTTAACACAATCCATACACACATCAATTGTGTAAAGCGCATTTGTACATTCATTGCCCTCATCATTCTCAAAACATTTGCTCTCCACTTAAGTCCCTGGCATCAGTTCCTCATTTTTTCCCCTCCCTCCTTGCTCCTCCCCCCCTCATGAGCCCTTGATAATTTATAAATTATTATTTTTTCATATCTTGCCCTGTCTGACGTCTCCCTTCACCCACTTTTCTGTTGTCCGTCCCCCAGGGAAGAGGTCACATGTAGATCCTTGTCATTGGTTCCCGACAGGGATGTTTTGTTATGGGCCTGTCTTTTCTATTCAGATTTCTAAGGGCCTCATTCATTTATTCTCTCATTCATTCATGTGCTAGACAAATATTGGAACCTCTTCTCTGCCAGGCCTTAAGCCAGGGTATGCAAAGGCTAGCAAGGCAATGTCTGTCTTGGGGGGCCCATTCTCATCTGCCTTCTTCTCTGTGGTTTCAGGGTACTTCCTGACACCCCTATAGTTAGCAGTTCAAAACCACCAGCAACTCCTTGGGAGAAAGACTGGGCTTTCTACTCCCCTTAAACAGTTCCAGTTTCGGAAGCCACAGCCTTCCTTAAGTGTGCACAGTCTTGTTCATGTTTTGGCAACACAGTCACTCACAAAGGCTCTTCTTTCTTTTAAGAAATGTGCTCGACTGTACATGACATCAGGGTTCATCAGGTTTGGAGCTAAGTCCTAGTATTCCAATGTTGATTAATTGATTGATTGAATTATTCCGTCATTTTTTTTTAATACCCACCCAAAATACTTTGTTCAGGGATTTTGTGCAGTGTCCTTCCCCTCCCAGCCCCTTAAATTGAACAAGTGGCAGGTACCTCTTTCAAGGGATTTATCAGGACCACCTCCTTTTGTCTGACCCAACCAGCTCATCTTCACTTGCTCCTTCTAGGGGTCAGCGACTCCAAAGTCTGACTTTCCTCATTCACCTTGCACTCCTGTTCTCTGAGCTTGTCTTTAATTGGTGACCCATTCACTTAGTTTTCCTCCCACTTTTAGAACTTTTCTTTAGTAGTTAATTTAAAATTTCTGTTTTAGTCTGGGTGGACTAGAGAAACAAATCCATGGACACACATACGTGTATAAGAAAGAGCTTTATATACAAGAGCAATTGAACATTGAGAAAACATCCCCTCCCAGTCCAGATCAAGTCCATAAGTCCGATATTAGCCCATATTTCTGATATCAATCTATAAAGTCCTCTTCAGACTCACGAAACACATGCAATGACACCGAATGCAGAAGATCACTGGCCAGTGGGTAGAAAGTCTTTGGGTCCAGTGGCGTTGTAAGCATCTCACTGCTGACAGGGGTCTCTCTGTGGCTTCTCCGGCTTCTGAGGTCTGGTTGCGTCCATGTAGCTTATCTTCTGCAAAGTCTGCCAGGGAGTAGCAGAGAGAAAAAGGTGTCTTCCACCTCCAAAGATTTCCAGATTTCCCAGAATTCTCAGGAGAAGGTCATGCCCACAGAAGTCTCACGGGCTATCTCCAGATTGACAGCCTAAACTCCACCCCTACACTCTTAATCCTTAAAGTGACACCAGATTGACTACCACAATTTCCTTTCCACCCACACTCTTCCTTCTATATCCATTCTTCTTTCTATATCCCCAATACCACACACACACACACACACACACGTCTTTCCACATACCTATCAAACACACATAGGTCCTTCCATACCCCCTGCACACTCGCACATACATACATGACCTTTGGGACAGCCCCCTACCTGGCTTTTCTGCAATAACTACTTGGAAAGGGATTTTGTGGGCAAACCCTGCACTGAGCAGGGCCAAGTTCTAGTTCTGGTCCATTTGCTGTGGGAGGTAGGTTCTTCCAGAAAGGCCAGTCCAGCCGCAAGTACTAGGATGAAGTCTAATGGGCCAAGAAACAAATTTCTGAAGGCCCACAGAACTGTTGACATTGAAGTTGACTTGTATTAAGGAATGGCAAAGCTAGCTGTGTCATTCAATCACTTGATGACTAGCTTTAGTAGATTTTTATTCTCTGCTGAGCACTACATATAGGGTCCTTTGTGATCTCACCTGATCAGATCTTTTCCACAGTTTCTTCTCCTACTGCTACCTATACCCTGTCCTTTCTGAATGGTTGGTCATTCTCACAGCGTAACAAGGTGACTGATTCAGGTCTCTGAGCATTTGAATGTATTGAAAGGTCTTTCCTGTTGAGATGGCACCCTAAATTCTCCTCACTCTGGCATTCCTCTTTGCTATGTCCACAGCGCTCTGTCCATTCATTCAACCCGGACATCAGTTGGTGATTATTTTTAATGTGCTTCTAACCCCAATATAAATCTCACTTGTTGCTATAGATTATACTTGCCCTGAATGAAGAGAGAGTTCTGATTAAACACTACATGTCTTCTGCATGGTGTTTCTTGGCAGCTTAGTGATTCTGAGTTCAGAATACTCTCTCTTTTGTACTTTCAGGCTTATTGCTGCTCATTGTTGATAGCCCTGGTAGCTAAACATTTTCATATGAAGGAGAGGTTATTATAGGCTGTTCCCTGTCTGCCTGTAGAGGCCGCTTTGCTTAAGTGGAGAAACAGCTGTTCTCCTCCAGGCACTCAGAGCGAAGGCAGCCCCTCTTCTCAGGAACAGAACAAAGGCGCATAGAATTTATGTCACAGATGGATTTTTGTTTGATAAAAATCACTTATTGCTGAATGAAAGAATGGTCTATTCTCTTTAGAAATATGAACATAACATTTCCTGTGTCTTAAGTGGTTTCTAACTTTCTTGGTTTAGCTTTCATTAGTATAATGATTCAATTAAGATCTGCTTCATTTCATGTAGTAAAACTTCCCCAGACCATTTTTGCAAAAGATAGACTTCTGAAAATAAAATCATTTCAAATTCAATAGTCGTTCTTTTGGCTACTGGTATAAAAGAGGCTCAGCCAATTTAGTTATGCAAGAGTAAGTAAAAATGTACTGCTACAAATCATAAAGGCTTCTATTAAAGTAATTATAAAAATCTGATGATGCTGTTTCTATAAACTTTGAAGGCAGTGTTTCCATCTCTCCCAGTCCGTTCCTAAAGTATTTGGCACTCTCAATTTATAACCACGTCCAAATAGAGTGTTGCAACCTTAAAAGACTCAAATTGTGTTCTTTTTCAGTGTTCTTTGAGTTATGGGAATGGCGAGAAGTGTGAAAGGTTAAACATAGGACCAACACAGGGTGGATGAGGTACAATGTCCCTGGGAAGTTCTCATAGAACAGCCCCGGCTACTCTAGGAGACTTGGTAGTGCCTCGAGATGGAAAATAATCCCTTAGGATGACAGTCTCCGACTTTTTGGACCAATGCAATTTTCAATGTTTTTTAAATGTCTTCCTAACCAGCCCCTGTGATTGACTTGTGTCCTTCAAGAAAATCTATCCCACTTATCCCTTTGGAATCCCCCAAAGCAGCTGCCAATAACCCTGTAAGCTGACTTCCCTGTCCTGGATTTAACTGGTTCAGGAGGTGCCCTCAGAAGCCACGGTTTGGATTATACTTTTTGGTGTGACTGCGAACTGCAGGGTCAGCAGTCTGAAATGGCCCGCCTCTCCAGAGGAGGAAGATGGGGCTGTCTGCACCCATACAGATGTACTGTCACAAGAGGTGCATGGCAGTGAGTTTGTGTCTGACTTTATTTTGAAGTCTTCCTGATGAGATGAACTCAAAATCAAACTCCCTGCCATCGGCTCCGTTCCCACTCACAGAGACTGCATGGGACAGATCAGAGCCTCCCTTGTTGCTGCAGTGAGCGGCCGGCCCACTGTGTAGCCACTGCACCACAGATCCCTCGTTGCAGCCATCCACGGAGGACAGAGACCCACATAAATGTGCTTTATTTGGGATAAACCCCTGCATACATGTATAAATTGGAACCCTAGTAGCAATACATATTGGCTTATCTTCATATCAAATATTTACTCCGTTTTGTGGTTTAATGAATAGAACCTGCTGAAAAAGGGTGAGGTGCCTAAGGGTTGCCTTTTGCCCCACAGTTCAGACACGAGGTGATCACAAGCGCATACCTGTCGATCTTCTCTGTAAACTCTCACCTGAATCACAATAAAAGGCTTTGTTGAAGGCAGAGTTTCGACCAAACCCTGCCTTGCATGTTACATATGATTGTTGTTTAGTTGTTGTTTGCTGTTTGATTGGCTCCGACACCTCTGGTTTGTCAGAGTGGAAGAGTGCTCCATCGGGTTTCACTGGATGCTTTTTAGAAGAAGACAACCAGGCTGTTCTTCCGAGAGGCCTCTGAATGGTTACCAGCTGAGCCCTGAGCTCTTGGTACGGGGGAGGGATTTCTACACATTAAGAACATACATTTCTTAGCAAGCGCATCCCAAACATGTTCCCTAAGTTTGGTGTAATCACACCTCTGTTCTTTTAGGCATTCAAATCTCCCCCGAGTCATCAGCATACCTTGCCAAAGCCACTGTGTGGACGACCATCCTGTAAGATTCAGGCTACAGTATGAACAATTTTTCATATCCAACTTGTACAAAAAGAAGGCATATCTCTTATTTTTAGCAGGGTTTTTTTGAGGTTTTCTGTACATACCGTAACATTCTACTCATTGGTAGATTTTTTTTAAAGTAAATTGAGTTGTGCAACTGTCACCAAAAGCCAGTTTTATAACACTTCCAAGATGCCATGTCCATCGGCAGTCCATCCCCACTCACATCTTCATTCTTGCCCCAAACAATGAATGATTTGTTTTCCATATTTTAGGGGTTCCTTCTTTGGAATCATATAAATGCAATATTACGCAATATGGTATTTTTCATCTAGCTTCTTTCCCTTAGAACGTGTCATGGTTTTGAGGTTCATCCATATTGTAGCCTCTATCAGTGGTTTGCTCCAATTTATCACAGAACAGCATTTCATTGTGTCTACATAACAAGGTTTGAAAAGCTGTATGTGTTATCCATCCAATTCATCTTTGAACAATGTAGAGATTAAATGCATCAAGACCCCATGTCGTTAGAATCCATATAGAACTTTTTATTTTCCCCAAAGTGAACAACTAATAGCCTCTGTAGGCTGGAAGACTCACCAATATCATAGTCAATTAACACATATTTTGTATGCTAGATGGATTATATACTGTGTTTTTACAATAAAGTAAGCTAGAGAAAAGGAAATGTTCAGAAAATCATATAGAAGAGAAACTACATTTATAGGGCACATTAGTAAGCTCAAAAAAAAGTTTGTGCCTAAGCTCAATAAATTAGTAAGTATATAAATAAAAGCTTGTGCCTAAGCTCTGAATAAATAATTGTGCCTAAAGTCAAAATAAAATAAAAGCTTGTGCCCAATCTCAAATATATACATATATGTGTGTATGTATATTACACATTAGGTGGCTAATTTCAAGGTCAGAAGTTCAAAATCACTAGCTGCTCCATGAGAGAAACATGAGGCTTTCTACTCCCTTAGAGATTTACCAACTCGGAAACCCAAAGAAGCAGTTCTACCCTCTCCTGTAGGGTCGCTGTGACTGGGAATCAACTTAGCGGCAGCGTTGTTGCTGATAGGTGCTAGCCAGTGGGTTCTGACCGATAGTGACCCTTGGCACAACCAAACGAAAGGATGCTTGGTCTGTACCATACTCACAGTGTTCCTATGCTGGGTCCATTGTTGCAACCGCCGTGTCAGTCCAGCTCATCGGGGCCTTCCTGCATCAATTCTTCTTCAGTCTTCCTTATTCGGTGTGCAACTGTCACGTGCATATGAGGCAACTGAAAATACCCTGGCTTGAGTCATGCACATGTTAGTCCTCAAAGTAACATCCTCGCCTTACTGCTGTGCCCATGAGCACTTGTTGTGGATCCACGCAAGATAAAATCCTGGACAACTTCCAAATGTAGCAGCATGCTCCTACCTATTTGTCCAGTTGTGAGGATTTGGCTCTTTTTGACATTGAGGTGTAGTCCACCCTGAAGGAGCAGTCCTGGTCCTTCACCAGCAAGCACTTCGAGTCCTCCAAAGCTTCATGGTTGTGTCATATGCACATTGCAGGGTGCTAATAAGCCTTCTTCCAATCCCAATGCCACATGCTTGTTCATAGAACCCAGCTTCTCTGATGATTTGCTCAGCATACAGGTTGATTAAGCATGCTGAGGGGATCCATCCCTAGCACACACCTTTTCTGATTTTAAACCATGCGCTATTTCCATGTTCTTGCCTCACACTGCCTCTTGATCCATGTACAAGTTCTGCATAAGCACAATGTAGAATTCCTATTCTTCTTAAGGCTATCCATACTTTGTTATGGTTTACACAATAAATTGCCTTTGTTTAATCAAAAGTACACATCTTTCTGGTATTCTCTGCTTTGAACCAAGATCCATCCAGTGATATCGCTCATTCCAAAGTCCTCTTCTGAATCCAGTCTGAACCTCTAGCAGCTTCCTGTCAATGCACTGCAGCGACCGTTGTTGGCAGTGCTTTGGGGCCATACATGTTGGCTGAGTAGAGGGAAGGAGGTCTTGTCTCGGGGGTGTAAGGGATGGAAAAAGTGGAGGAGATAGCAGGGGAGGCAGAGGAGGCAGGCATATTTGGTGAAAATTTATGGAAATACATCATAACTTGTATCTGACTTTTTGCTTTTTTGTTTCTCTAATATGTTTGGTATTATTCCTTCTTTCACTGTTTGGGTTAGCTTTAGTGCCCATCTTTTATATGTGTCCATGTTGTAAAAGAAGCCAAAATCCATCTTGGATCATTGGGAGCCTTCTGACAGATTGTCTAATGTCAATTTGTTTTCTGCCACTGCGTCTTCTAAGTCGTCCTTCTCATTGTCTAGTACTGGCTTAGAAGTGCTTATCTCCACCAAATCATCTTCTGTTAAGTCGCCTTGTATGGGATCTGTTAGCTTTTCAGTTTCTCCTGGTCCGTATCATGAAACCCCTGGCACCCTTCTCCCTTCTTCTTCTTTTTTTAGTGTGTGTGCTCTATTCACACTCTTGTTCACTATTTCTTAGGTTGGCTCTGTCGTAAATCCTGTGGAGCCCTGTTCATTATCTGAACTCAGTATTCTCCAGCAGCAATTTACTGTTTCAGCCTTGATAGTTTTTTACCTCTCTTTCTAGAACAAGGGAGGCATCTACCAGATGTTCGAAAGCTTTTCTGGCACAGCGCAGACATTCTCTTAGGGCTCACCCCTCTGCCCTGAGCTTCCACCCAAAGTGCTTGGCAATCACTCCATGGGGCAACAAGCTGAGCTTCCCCAGTTAAGTGTCCAGAGGGATCCTATTCTGTGAAACTTCTCTCCGAAGGCACTCAGTTTACCCATCTGTGTCACGCTCTCGCAGCTAGTCTGGCGCTTGGTCCTGCTCTGCTGTGTCTCTCCTCGGGGGTCCCATCTCTCCATCTCTTGGATTGAGGAGGTTCAGTGCACAGGAACCTCATCTTGGGTCTTCTTTTTTGATAGTCGTGAGATTCCCATGTTCCTGCTTCCTCTAGCGGTTCATTTTATTCGTAGTGGGGCCACAAGATCAATCATTCCTCGTGTTAGTTCTAAGCTTTTATGACAATCCTGGTAACAACAACTCGCAACTGGACCATAGAAACCTATTAACATCTCCCTCACCTTCTGCTACCCAGACTCATTAGGAAAAGCGGAAATAGAACCAAGCTGAGTGGACCCACTCAGTAATTTGGGGTCCGTTACAAGGACTATAACTGTGAGAGCCACAGCAAATACATAACTGCACTACACCCTCCTTTATCCAGCTATCTCAACCAGATACCTTTTATATGTATGTGTGGTGCCTCAAAATGTCATTCCACATCTTGTCTTGTGACCCTTTGGATTTGCACCTTGGAAAAATGTGCCTTCTAACACCCCTCCCAGCCTCCGTAAGCCTTTGGAGGGATGTTATACAGTGCAGTTTTAATTCACAGTTCCCTAATCACTGGTGATGTTGGGTACCTTGTTTTTTAACTGCTCATTTATGATAGACATATGTTTTCCTATGTCTATTCAATGGTTTGTTCATATTTAATTGAGTGGTCAATATTATTATAGAATGATAAGAATTCTTTATATATTCTGGATACAAGTTTTTGGTTCGAAATGTGATTTGCAGATGTTTTCTCCCAGTTTGTTTTCTCGTTGGTGTGTTTTGGAGTACAAACATTTAAGTTTTGGTTAGGTCAAATTAAAAATTTTTTTCCTTCATCAGTCAGGTTCTGTTGTCCTATTTGTGAACTCTCTGGTGAACCTGGCTTATCTTGAGTTCAGTTATAGTTGGTACAGCATTTGGCACCTTGATGCTAAATGATTGGATCAGAGCCGCTGGTTCATGGGCACATGTGTATAATAGACACATTAGGCACATCCAGAACCGCTTAGTTTGATGGACCCAGTGGAGAATGGAAACGTGGAGGCCCTTGTTTAAAAACCATGACAAATGTAATGACACTGAGAGCAGACATTAAGTTAAGGGTAAGTGCACAGCCACAAAGTGCCAGACTCTATTCCCGAGCCGGAATGCTAACTCTTTAAAGCCTCAACCAGAAAATCTATAGATGAGAGCCAAGAATTGACAGGATGAAGGAGAAGGATCATGAAGCTTTTGAAGGGTTTTTAGAAAAGCTCATGGCTTTTGGGAGTGTTGGGCAGTTTAAAAACTCCAAATTAACACTCTTTAGTACTTTGTTAGTACTTTAAAAACATAAGCATTTAGATCATCATAAATTGGTTGAGTAAATTAAATGTAACTACATTTTAGTTAAACAGAACTGTCAATATTCAACTTGAAGGCTGTCCTATGGTGAACTTTCTTTTAAGGATTTGCGAAGTTGGTAAGGAAGGAGAAGTAGTGACTTGTCTTGGACAATGGGAATAACAAGGAAATTTAAAATGTGTTTACAAGTTTGTATGCATACGTTGTGGTGATTTGGATTTTACCAATGTGTAATAGTGACTCCTTTCAGGTAAAATCATTAAATTGTTGTTTGTGTTGACAATTTTTTTCTTTAATCACTGCTATCAAATTGATTCTGACTCAGTGACCCTCTAGGGCTGTGTAGAACTGCCCTGTGAGCTTCTGAGACCACTGCTTTGCAGGAGTAGAGAAAACTGCCGTCTCCCTGAGGAGCAGCAGATGGTTTTGAACTGCTGACCTTGAAGATCTCAGCCAAACCCAGAAATGATGAATGAATTGGGTTTTCTTTGCAATTAAGCTTGTCCTGCGGAATCCAAACGAAGCTCTCGTGGGAGAAGTAGGCATGTCCTTATCATCAGCATTTTTCTACTGATAATATGTGTGCCCAATGGATTCAGACCACTCATTTATCTGATGATTAAAAACATTTTAAAAACCCAACTGCCTTTCTTTGTCAAGGACACTTGGGAGGCATTGCCATGGAAACGGAACTCTTCCCCAAGCCTGCTAACTCCTTTTGCCCATTCCCACCCTTGTTTGCCTGAGATTAAACTTCTCTTCATCTTCCCACGTAAGAAAATAAAAAGGCAACTCCTGTAAATGCCAACCACCAACGATTTGGGGTTTTATTTTCCCTTAGCTGCTGTTTGCGTGGGTCCTTTGTTTTCTTTCTTTTTCCTTTCCCTCGCAGCTCTTACTCTTTTCTCCCTGTTTTCCTGTGCTTGAAATGGCTTTGGTGCTCGCCGAGGGGAACCTCTGGAATATTTTAAGGCTTTTCTTTTACTAACAGCCATCAGGAACTAAGTTGGTTTCATCCCAAAACCAAGTGTTTGCTTTGGCGGGAGGGATGGGACATAGAGAGGAGCCATTCTCTTGCTAGTGCTTTGTCTGTAGCTGAAAGGGCTTTGTGCCTGCAGCAGACACAACTCATCGTTATAAAAATTCTCCTGCGTGTTAGATATTTCGTTATTTGAGTAATGAAATAATAGATTGGCAACTTTGGGATACTACTCTTTAAAAATTAACGCTCTATTTTATGTTAAGCAAGCAAGACTTTTATTTATTTAAACCCTAATCATGATGTTATATCACTTTAAAACATTCTGAGACAGTAATCATTTGATCTACCAAATGAGATCATTTCATAGTAATTGAAAATGATTTTAATTTTAAAACGTAATTTGAAATAGGATTTCTTTAAATGGTATAGTTCTGTTATGACAAACAAACAAACGTATCTTGGAAGCAGTACAATGGGAATGCTCCCTAGAAGCGTGGTCAGTTTGGGGGCGTGTGACCAGGAGAAACTGGTTCCTGGAAAAGTTCAGCAGGCTTGGTCAACTGGGGTCAGTGAAAAAGAGGCAAACCCTCAATGAGACGAGCGACACAGTGACTGCTACAAAGGGCTCCTGGAGGACGATTGTGTGGATGGCACAGGACGTGACAGTGTTGTGTCCACGGTGTCAGCATGAGCCAGCAGTGACTGGATGGCACCGAATAACAGCAACTGCATTATGACAGAACGTCTGCTCGCTAATGATTCGTGAGTAAGGAAGAGCGCATCGGGTGTAAGGAGCCCCTTGGAACTACATGGAGTCAGGAATGTGCATGTCATCATGTACAGGCTTGTTTGTATTGTGTTCTGGAAAAGGAAAAAAAAAAGAGTTGAAGTTCAGATACATTTTTGCCACAATTTGTAAATAATCTCCTGAACATGTTTTAAGGATTGGGGATGTGTTACTATAAATAAGTAAATCAAACCTGTATTCCCACTCCTTTTGTGTATTCCGATAGTCAGCAATATTAAAAAATAATGTGTCTTGAAAATATACTTCAGTATAAAATAAAATAAATCAAGGTATGACTTATTTTTTATGATAGCGACATTACTTGCCAGGGAAGGAAAGTCTAAAAGAAATAAAACTTTTAATTAGTTTCTTCAAGGCATCTCACTTTCTGGCCCAAGCAACAGTGATGGCGCTGGAGATGGGACAGGCACGTGCTGTCCCTGAGCTGGAGACGGCTGTCTCCACAAGCCCATGGGTTCGGCCAGTTCAAGACTTCACCCTCCTCCGAAGCCTCCCATGCCCTTCTCCTCCACATGAGGGAAGATGCGGGCTCCTCGAGGGGAGAAAAGGTAGACAAGGAGAGAGAGCTGCCGGTGCCACTTCCTCTGCCTCATCCTCCACCACACCTTCCGGGGTCACAGCACAGGAGCCAGAGCATCACAGGCACACATGGACAGCAAAGCGGACCTCTGCGGGCTCTCTGGTTTTATAGGCCAGTGGGAATATGGACCATCATTTTTTCCCACTTCTAGTCAGAATTCTAAGGCCTGGCTGACTTGGCTATGTTGCATGACTTACTCATTCATTTCTATACCTCAGTAGAGTGGTACAAAGAGATGGATTTGAGGGCCTGATAAACTTGAATTGTGCCTCAGCACCTTCATCCAGGAGTTGAAGGCCTACTCAACCCCCCTCAGTGTGTATACGTGCCATCCTTCTGATGAGGATACGGACGTCTATTGGCACTTTGTCAACGAACAGTACAAGTTCCGTGTGAAGTGAGCAAAGCTAAGACTAACACTACCATTACCTGTGTGTTTCTGTCTCGTTCTTTTATTAAGGAAGTATTACCACATTGTTTTATCTTTACTGTTCTGTATGTTGATGGAAGAAACACTTTTCTTACTTCAGCTTCCAAATCATGAGAGAAGAAATGGTTGACAAATTTTCACCTGATGGTCTATAATGAAGCCCTAGAATGACAGGTTTGGGGTTTTTTTTTTACTGCTGTTTTTGTTTTGCGGCCGGGGGTGGGGGCAGTAAGGTAGGGAGTGCGCATAGTCGTGAGAAAGATGGGAAATAGAAGTTCTGAGAAGGTGACCTACCCCAAAAGCCTGATGACAATTTTGATGTTTAAATGGGTTCTTTGCATGTTCTAGGAATTCATGACTGAGAGAACATCCCTCATTCATTTATTCATTCAGACTGTATGAGGCGTCCCCATGGACAAGAAACTCCAAGTTAAAACCGACATGGTTCTTGGTTCTTCCCCTTCAAAAGCTTACAAGCCAATCATAAGTTGTTTTATTTTTTGGAGCAGGGTAACCAGGGCAGGACTTAGGGGGAGTCGGGTCAATACAGTAGAGATCTCTGTACCAGTGGTGAGTGCAGCGATGGGCTGACGTATTTGAGGGCAGAGCATGTACCTTAAAACAAGAGGTGAGGAGCACATGGATGGATATTTGCAATGAGTGGAGGGAAGGAAATTGAAATCACACTGCAGACAATGAGAGGAGCCATTAAAACTCAGCCCTCTTATTTCTGTCCCAATTATTGCATCCTAAATGGTTTTCTTCTCTAAACTCTTTCCTCAAATCTATTTTAAACAGTGTTGCATTTTTAATGTGATATTATCATAATCTGTGGATAGGTCGTTCTCTTCTGAATGTGAGAGCCTTAGGGGCAGGGATCATTCATTCCTTTAGTGTCTGGGAAGTAACTTGGATAATGCTTTATGCCTAAGAGGTTCTCACTACCTTCTTTTTCTGACTCATATGTGTAAATCAATAAGTTATCTAATTTGAATTCATCCATTCTCCTAAAAACCATGCCATCAAATGCCTTGCTATTATTAATCCATATAGTATCAAATGCTGCTGAGTTATTCAAGGAATTATCATTGGTAGAGTGGCTGCTGCTTTGAATACTGTGTTTCACAAAGTGTGTGATCAGAAATAGAATAGCGTATTTCTAATACCAGACTTAAATCAAAGCAATGAGTAGGGAAGCGAGCTTAGTCAGTGTGGGCACAACAAAATTGATGAACGCTAACAAGGGTCACACATTTCACTATTCAAAAACTTAAATTCTTATTCCAAATCTCTCCATGGATTGAGTGATTAGCTTTGTTTGTTTTTAAATGAAAGCTTCTGGCACCCAAAGCTACATTGATCATTTAACCATTTAAGATGTCTGTTATATTCATTTCATTCTGGGCAAAAAATGATCAGAACCATTGACTCAGATCCTTTACCTAAGAACTGCAATTCATGATTTTGGCAGAATATCACATGCATTTTGAATATGAGGGAAGATTACAAAGTGTGGCTACTCTGGTTCCCTTCATCCACGTGCCCATCGATTCCAAACAAAACATGCTTAGACACGTATGTCTCTGTCATCAGGGAATGCCTCTGACACATTCCCGCAGAATACATTTGTCTTCGTGAATGCCTCTGACACATTCCCGCAGAATACATTTGTCTTCGTCTCAGTAGCTTGTTGTCTTTTTTATTTTCTTCAAGGTCCAATCACAACAGTGGCTTCATAAGGGATCTATTGGACCAGTTCAATTCAAAGCAGAGAGGCCAGCTTAGAAGGCGATGGCGATTGTTTGTGACATGTGGAAGAGGTTATCTTAATAGATTTTTCTCAAAGGACATAGAACAATGATGGGGCTTATTATGAAGACATTTTTTTTTTTAAAAAAAAAGGAGAACAGTATTGGTGAGAAAAAAGGCCAGAAACATTGTCCTGAAAATTTTTATTTCCCACCACTACAAGGCACCTTCTTAGTCTTTGAGGGAAGGAAGGGCCGTCCTATGGGAATTTCCTTAGAAAACCATATCCTACGAACCTAATTTTACCACTCCTACCTCCCTTTTGTTCCCTAAACTATAAACATTGGAAAGGAACACAATTTGAATCCCTCCGGAAGCCAAAATTGCCGTTTGCTATGATATACATTAAAGAGCACAACGTTCCTGAGAGAAAGCCTAGAGAGATGACAACACCACCTACAGAAGTATTTAGGCTATTTCGAGAAACAGTCATTTCACAGTTTAATATCTTTCTTTAATAAAGGTTTCTACGTTTTCACACATTTCAAAAGCTATTTTTCAAAATGAAAAAAAAAACCCTCTCACTTTCTCTTACAAAATTGCTTGAGGCTCTGGACCATTGCCTCTGAATTATTTGAAAATTATTGATGAAGAAGTTGTTATGATGAACCTCACAACTAGTCAACGTTTCAGATATTTACTTTTATAGACTGTAAAGGTCTTTTCTGCTAGGGAAATAAAACCAAACAAAACCGAGGAACCTCTAAAGATAAGTGATTAAACTAGCCCAAAGTTTCTCAGCCTAAAGCTTTAGGAATTATATGTCGTCGCTTGTTGTTCAAAAGCTTGGTGGCAATTTTTCACCAACTGTTATTAAAGGAACCTTCCAGTAGATGAAATGTAGTCCTGAAATGCACACGTGAAGGCCAAGTGTATTCAGGATATGAAGAAGGGGTGATTAAAAGAAGAATTACTGGTGAGTGAGGAGGAATTTATTTCATGCTCAGTGAATTGTGGCATTCTCTGCTCTGGCGTGGTGGGCTAAGCTTTAGGCTGCTAATCTACCGATCACTCTGTGGGAGAAAAAGGCGGCTGTGCGCGCCCATGAAGACCTGGAGCCTCAGAAACCCGCGGGAGCAGTTCTGTTCTGTCCTACAGGGTCACTGTGAGCTGGAATTCACTCAAAGACAGTGGGTTTGGTTTTAGCTGTTAGTAAAATATACTGATAGGGAAATGATTACATTGTCTAGCTTGCATGGAAGAAAAGTTACAAATTGCAAATTCCAAATTGCAGTGACCACACTAAATTAAATACATTCTCTTAGCAAAGATGTGTAGTCTAATTAAGTGTGTGACCACATAGTGGGAGAACTCTGTCAGGTCTGGTAACTGTGGATCTTGTGCACTATGCATCAGGCTGCAGCCCTATTCTGCCTTCGATTCCTGTGTGTAACATCCAATGCTTGTTCTTGGTAGTTCCTTGACCTCGATGCCCTTTATTGTGCTGTAATTTTCTACTCCCTTTCTTACTGAATTCTCATGCAGTTTCTCTTTGGTGGAATATTGAATAGTCATTGGAATGATTCAACAACATGAGGGATATTATTTAAAATGTACTTTTAAAGTATGTTTTCATCAGATTGTATTTCCAATTTTTTCATCTTCTTAAAATTATGCTCCTATGCAACAATATATACTAAATGTTATAAGCAAGGACTAACTTTTAGTGAATATTTTCCCTCAAATATTGACTTTTTGTTTCAATAAAAGATACCTTAGATATTTTTATGGGATTTTTGTGTGTGTGTAGTCATGCTGATGAAGGAAAAATTAAAGTTCTATAAAGCCTGATGCTGATTACTACATCTGTGATACTTGCCAAAATTATATTAAATTTATGTTCATAAGATTTGAGTTCCTTTTTCTCTGTGGCTCAGGGCATAGAATCCTTCTTGGAGAGAGTTTGGGGTCCAGGCAGCTTTACCAAGTGGGCGGGAGTTCTAGGCAGTAAGGAAGGTCTAGTACTTGAAGGGGAGAAAAAAGTGGAGCGGTGACATTTGTTAACTGGTATAGTATTTGTTCTTGATGAAGAGCCTTGTGACCTTGATATCGTTCCTTGCCTGTGTCCCTCTTCACTAGTTTGTATGAGAAATGGATAGAGCTGTGGGTAGTACAAATCTTTAAGCATATATGGGATGTGCAGGCAGAAAACGTTGCTTTAGTATTTGGATTAAAATATTACAGTTGAATCAGGTGATGAGAAAATTATGGTCATACAGTATAATAGCACTCACTACCAAACATCATATATACTAATATATACTAATCACTGTATATTATGTAAGTCTGCGTGTTAATACTAAGATTAGCACTTTAATACTCAATACCTATTTTCCCTTGGAAGACTCAGGGCCTAGTAACTTATGTAGGATAATTCTATTAAGTCATTATTTCTTGTGAAATGTCTTTGAAAAGCTATTTTTTCCCTCTTTAACAAAGGTACGTTTTTGAATGTAGAAATAATTACAAAAACAACTATTTATTTTATAACTTAAATTATTAAAATATTTATAATAGAAAATATCATTTAAAATCTAGGGAATTCCTAAAAAATAAAAATTGAAGCCATAAATTCTTTCTACATTTCTGGAAATATATTGTACTGCTCCAATTTTCATTTGATAGGAAACTTTCAGAAATTGTATTGGTTATATTGTCTTTATCATGAAAAAGACTATCTTCTATGATCTTTGAAAATCAAACTTCAGTAAGTCAGAAAATTCCCACTAAGCTAAAACTCTTCCACCATCCATATATCGCATTCTCAATTTACAGAGTTCAATTTCTGTCATATAGAAAGCCTCTTCAATATCACGTCCACCATTGTTCCTAGAGCGTTACAGAACCGTCACGACTGGTATTCTACTCTACTCAGATAAAGACAAATCTCGAAGGACCCTATTGGAGCTACTTTTCTCACAGCCGCTTAGAAATAATTTTCTGAAAAGTTAGACCTGTTCCCAGCTGCTCAAAGATAAAAATCGGTCATGACAAAAGGAAGTGTCAGAGGCAAACATTAGTTCAGAAATGAAGAGAATTTTGAAAACTGGATCTTTGTTTTCTAAAACTTTATGCATTGAAAAAAAACATGAAATCAAGAAGAGTGAGCAAGAGAGAGAGGGAACAAGTTGATAATGATAATAAAGACCATGTATGTCTTGCCAAGATGATCAGTTCATAGTGTAGAGTGGATGCGCTTCCTGTAAGTGGCAGGCAAATGTGACCCTCATGAATAGATATTGCTGTGGGTCACTGGAAACTTGCACTAAATCCCATCTCTCCTGCATTTTATTATAAATATTTACAATCAGAAAGTTGAAAGAATTGTACAGCAAATGCCTAAATTTTACAATTAATGTGTCTCTGCACTTGCTCTGTACATCAAGCCAGCTAATTTTGGATGCATCTCAAAGTGAGATGAAGACTAAATAGAACATTTCAATATTGTACATTAATGTCTACGATTCTTATTTTTAAGTCAAATCTATCTACATTGAAATATATACATCTACATAAGTTTAGATGTGATCATTCTATGATTTTTAGAACTATAGATGTTTATGTAACTCAAATCTTTACATTCTGTTTTCAAATGATTTCTTCTGATGTGGTGAATTTTCACTTTCAGGTTTGTTTCCTGCTATTCTCAATCTTGCCAGCAATGCTCACATCAGCACCAATGCGACCTGCGGTGAGAAGGGGCCGGAGATGTTCTGCAAACTTGTGGAACATGTGCCCAATCGCCCTGTGCGGAATCCACAGTGCAGGATCTGTGATAGCAACAGCGCGAGTCCCAAAGGCAAGTGCTGCTGCTTCTATCCAAAGTGCCAATGATACTTTATTATGTTAGCCATGAGAACTACAGACTTCTATTAGGAGTCCATGAACATTGTAGTCCCTTTCAATGCTATTCATTTTTCTACAAGTTTTACTGTTCAGGAGCTCTAAAAATTTTAATGCAAGAACTGAGAGGGATGCACTTTTTTGTTTTTTAAATAGAGCGACATCCTATATCCAGTGCGATCGACGGCACCAACCACTGGTGGCAGAGTCCCAGTATTCAAAACGGGAGACAGTACCACTGGGTCACTGTCACTCTGGACTTGAGACAGGTAAGTAAGGCCAGACTGTTGAAGAATGTTGATGTTCTACTGAGCTATATTCTGATGACTTTTGGCAAAGTCTAGCTTATTTCTTAACATGTTGAACTGTTTTTTGAGCAGGTAATGTCAAGTGGTGTATACAAGTAGTTCATAGTGCCATTTCTTGTCACATTATCATACCACATTTATCATCATGCTAGGTATTACTGAGAAGGTGCATGGAATTGTTTTCCTATGGCTTACTTTTCTTAGATGTTGTAGGACATTTTCATCCATTCAGGTGCCAACAGAGGACTAGGAAGCAAAACATACAAAGTCCTGCCTTTTGAGCTTGTTGTTAACTGCTGTCAAGTTAAAAAAAATTCTTCTACTCATGGTAGACTATGTAAAAGGGGGCTTTAAAAATAAAATTAAATGATATGAAAATTTTCTACTAACTGTTTGAAGAACTTCATAGAACAAGCATTGCCTAACCCATTAAATCCCATTGCCTAACCCTGTGTTCTTTTCATGATATTTGGACATTGGCTCTGGATATACACTGTGTCATTAATACACCTGACAAAAGTAATAGTAATTTCCTAATAGCTATTTAGCTGTTCATATTCAAATGTCACCACTTTGTTAGCTTATATAACATTTTTAATTTTCAAATTTGGAGCCCAAAGAATCATTCATTACATTTGGTGTTTATGCTTCTTAAATAATTTTAATCTGAATAATCCATGGGCTGGGTTGGATGACATCCCCCAAGAATATCTGTTTTCCAGCCTAACCACTATTCCTGTGCTCTTGGATTCATTGTTGTATTAATGAGCGCAGTTAATGTAGGCTTATCTTGAGTCATTCTCTTCTGCGATAGAAAATGTCTTCAATAAACTAGGAGAGGAGGGGCCAGGGGAGGAGTGATACCAAGCCACATCCTGACGCTCCAGGGGCAGAATCTCAGAGACAAGCACCTTCATCCACAGCCAACGGAGTGGCAAGCCTTCCCCAAAGCTTGCAGCACCCCGAGTCCATACAGCTAGTCTTCTAAACCGAGAAATTAACTTCGGCTTCTTAAAGCCACATACTTCGGTTTTTCTGTTACAGTAGCACTAGATAACTAAGAGAGAATTTGGTCACAGAAAATGCTGGTGCTGCTGTAACAAAGATTTGTAATATGGAAGAGATTTTAGAAGTGGTGATAGGGAGAGGCTGAAAGGCTTTTAAGGTGCCAAAAAATAAAAGTCTTGATTGCCTTCACAAGACTGTTGGAAGAATTATGGATGTTAAAGGCTGTAAGTCTCAACTCAAAGACATTGGGCCATTCTGCTCAGCCCTTCCAATTAAATGCCCGGAGACACCCTTTTCCTCCAGCCGGCCTCCCAATCAGCTTTACATGCTCTATGGGCCGGGAAATCCACTGCTTTCTCTCAGACTCTGTCCCCTGGTTCTGCTGTTGCTGCTCCTCTGCCACATCTCTGGGGTCCAATTGGTCCCCTGGGTGCAGGTGGCTCCCTGCACAGGAATGCGTTCCCCTCATGGTCTTCCTCACCTGCTGCTTCCTGCTTGAAATGGCTCTTGTTGGACCCAGTCGGATGGCAATCACAGTGAATCTGTAAACAATCACTCACAACTGAATCGTAATACAATCAGTTTCTTTCCTCACCTTCTTACCTAGACCCATCAGGAAAGCAAAGTTCCATTGTGTGGGAGGGACAAAGCATAAGGCAGAGAAGCCCTCGATAAGTCACTGCCAGGCAGTGTGCAGCATGTGTCCATGGTGTGACAGCCCTCCTTTCGCTAGGTCTACAGCTTCTGGTGGGTTTGCTGGATTGTATGGTATTTCCATTTTCAACTTTCAAAGTAAGTGCCCAGTGTTTTCAAGTGGTGAGACCATTTTACACCCCACCAACAGCAGCTGAGGGTTCCAATAGCTTCGCACTGTCTTGCGTCTGTTGTTTTTTTATGTTATTGAGCTTTGCTACTAATATTGGCGTGTGATGATACCGCATTGCTATCTTGTTTTCCTAATTCACAGGCACGTCTCGTGTTGTTGGCCACCTGAGAGTTTTATTGGATGAGATGTCTGTCATGTCCTCTGCTCATATTTTAATTGGACTATTTCACGTTTGGTGATTGATTCTTTATAAGCCATCTTTGGAGTTTTGAATGAATTTTAGGGTTCGTCTCTTGTCTAATATGGTGTTATCAAATGTTTTTCCCAATCTGTGGTTTCTTACTCTTTTGGTGAAGTCTTTTGATGCACATAGTGTATAACGGTAGGAGGTTCTAGTCATCTAGTTCATGTTCAGTTGTTCATGCGTTCCCTGCGATATTTGATAGGGCTTTTATGCCATGTATTAGATCTCCTACATTTGCCCCTATTTTTATTTGATGATCTATTTGGCTTAGGATTTGCATAGAGGTCTTTGATACATTGTGAGTTAATTTTTGTGTCGATGTGAAATATTGGTCCTGTTTCATTTTTCTGTGAATAGAATCCACTTTGGTCAGCACCATTTATTAAAGAGACTCTCCCTTCTCTAGCTAGTGCATTTGGATTCTTTGTCAAAGATCAGCTGTCCACAGGTGATCTTTAGGGAGTCAGTTCTATCCAATCAGTCTATGTGTCTGTGATTGTACCAGTACCAAGCTATTTTGAATGTGGTGGCTGTGTAGTAAGGTTTGAGTGTTTTGCTTCTCTGGAGTCTCTTTCTTTTCCCTGTAATCTCAGAATGGAAGATAGATATATGATAGATAGATAGATAGATAGATAGATAGATAGATAGATAGATAGATAGACAGATGATAGATAGATCACTGCCATCCAGTAAATGCCACCATATGACATAGGCCAGGGTAGAACTATCCCTGTGCATTTCTGGGCCTCTGTTCTTGAGTGTAGAAGACCTCATCTTTTTCCTGTGGAGTAGCTGGTGGTTTTGAGCTGCCAACCATGTGGATCTCAGCCCCACACAAAGCAACTACACCACCAGGGATCCATTTCCCAACTTAATGAAACCTAAAAGTCAGAGTCATTACGTTTTGAATACTTTTTGTTGTTGTTCTGCTAGGAAAAGAGAAGTATTCTTAACATGTTAGTAGGCATGTCTCGTGTATCAGGCGTGTTAGTAGAGGCAATATTGTCTTTCCTTCTAAAAATTAAGACAGTATGAGGTTCACTTGATGATTTCTTTTCATTCGTTGGTCAATGCCTTTTTCCTGATGACCTATCTGTGTGTGACGATGCTGGGTACAGGAGCTCTCCTGGTGTGGTGGCTTCAGCAGGTCCACAGTTTGAAACAACCAGCTGCCTCTTGGTGGCAGAAGGCTCTTTCCAGGCCAGTACCAGCTCCCGTCTCAGAAACTCAGAGGGACTGTTCTCCCCTGTCCTACGGGGTTGCTCTGAGTCGGCAGCAAAGTGGTGGCAGTGAGTGACCAGAGCAGAATTGAAGGGACAGATGCCCAGCCACATGGAAACTGTCTGGAGTTGGAAGCTCAAAAAGACCTTCCTCCAGCGCCAACAGAGATTTTTTAAAAAGCCTTCTCCTAGAGCTAGCACCCTGAATTTGAACTTCTTACCTCCCTGTGAGAAAAGAAATATCTGTCTGTTAAAGTCATCTAGTTATTGTACTTCTGTTGTGGCAGCACTGGATAACTAACATAGTCCTTTTTTTTTCTCCTTATGATGCTATTGAATTTTCAATATATTTGTCCAGGTTTATTGAAGAAAAGCTTACCTTCTGGGTTTGTGTTTGTCTGATTATTCCATTGAGGTTTTGCAGAACATATTCTTTATGCCCTGTTTTTCCATATGTTCAATCAGCTCTAAAATCTTGGTAAAATTCAATGCTGTTAATAGACATTTGGATTATTCCCACCTTTAGGCTACGATGAATAATGTCTGTTATGAGTAATACTAATATACATATTTGTGTATACTTTTTATTTGTTGAGAAATATTTACATTTCTCTTGGGTAACTATGTATGAATAGAATTGTAGTGTCTTACTTAAATTTTGAGTTTAATCATTTGAAAAACTGCCAGGCTATTTTCAACATTGGCCAGACCATTTTACTTATACCTTTCTCAGTGTGTATGGGTTTTAATTTCTTCACATCCTTGTCAATACTTGTTATTGTCTACCTCGTGATCCTAGTCCTTCTAGCCCATATGAAGTAGTTTGGATTTATAGATAGTTCCCCGATGACTAACATTGTTGGACACATTTTCCTACTGTTAACTGAAAGTTGGAGATCCAAGTCCTTCCAGAGACGTCTCAGAAGTTCTGTTGATTTACGTGTAAAACACCAACTATTTAAAACCCTACGGAGCACACTTTTAGTGGAGACTAGTCTTTTTAGATCCTTTGTGTATTTTTTTATTGTGTATAATTGAGTTGTAAGGGTTTTTGATTTAGTCTAAATACAAATATGATTTGCAAATAACTTCTTTCTTTTTTTTCATTTTCTTGATGCTATCCTTTGGAGCTCAGACATTTTAAGTTTGGATGACTTATTTTCTTTTCTTGTTTGTTTTTTTGGTATCATATCTAGGATTCTTTGCCAAATCCAACATCATGGAGATTTATCTATATATTTTGTTTTGTTTTGTTTTGTTTTCACTCATAGTTGTAGGTCTCTGGCCCATTTTGTGTTGATTTTTGTATTAAGTATGAGGTGAGGGTTCAATGTTATTCTTTTGTGTGCAACTTTGTGTGTGTATGTGTGCAACTTCTCCAGTTGTCTGAACACTCTTTGTTGATAAAATTCCCCAATCCTCACCCCATTAGAATGAATCAAATTCAATATCTTAACTGTATCCTATTGTCTATATATCTATCTTGGTCCAGTATCACACTATTTTGATTATCATTGCTTTGTACTAAGTTTTGAATTTGTATTAAGTATGATATGTCTACTTTATTCTTATTAAAATTTGTTTTGACTATTTTGGTCCCTTGCAATTTTAGAGTCTATCAATGTTGACAAATAAAGCAAGTGGGCTTCTGCTACAGATTGCACTGAACGTATAATCAGTTTGAGGAGCACTCCCCTCTGAACATCACCTGATCCAGAGACATTGGATATTTTCCCACTTATTTAGCTCCTTTTTAAAAAAAATATTTCACCAATATTTTGTAGCCTTTAGAGTGTAAGTTTTGCATGTATTTTACTAAAGATGATTATAAATATTTTATTCATTTTGATGGTATAATGAATTGAATTGCTTCCTTAATTTCATTTTGGTTCATTCATTAGAGGCATATAGAAAAAGATGATTGATGTTTGTATATAGAATTTGTATTCTATAATCTTGCTAAAATGATTAGTTCTAATATTTTTAAAGGATCCCTAAGCATTTAAAATATATAACCCAGCTTTCCTTCATAGGGAATGTGGCAGTTTACCTGAGATGTTCAGATTCTAGTTGCCAGAACTTATAAAGGTGTTATGTTATATGGCAAGGGGAATTCAAGTTGCTAAAACATCGACTCTGGATTTTTTTTTTTTAAGTTGATGATGGTTGTTGCAATTATGGCACTTTTAGCCTTTGAGTATGATGTATAGCTAAATAAACCTGGTAGATTAATTTTTAAAAAGCTCAAGGGTAGTGTTAGCATAAAATTTATTTGTTTTGGTAACACATTACAATAGGAATGATTAGATATATTTCTTTAGTTCTTTAAAATAATACCCTGCTATTCATTTCTTCCACTAGTTTGGGATCTTTTAGAAGCCACACAGTAGCAAATTCAATATCTTAACTGTATCCTATTGTCTATATATCTATCTTGGTCCACCTTGGTCCCTGCCTCAAAATTCATGGCAATAACCGTATATACTTGAGGATAAACTGACCCAAATATCAGCTGAAGGCACCTAATTTTACCACAAAAACGACATTAAAATATGCAGAAGAACTCGGCTTATACTCGAGTATAAACGGTAAGCCTGATATTTGTGTTTTGAGACAAACCTAAGGGTCAGTTTTAACAATATACAACAAACATGTATGCGGACAGGCTGTATAAATTCAACGTTATTCAGGGTCAAGTGATTTCAAAGCTCATTCTTTAGGATTACCCCTATATTGAGTCAATGATCTTTTTTGACAATGTAATGTCAATCACTCAGAGAGAGAGTACACATTTCACAGATTTTGCAATCTACGGTTGTCGACATTCTCTGTCCATTACCATGGAGTCCATAGTGCCTCTGCAGGAAAGGGTCCAACTGCCCCTGTGGGTTTACCCTGAGGCTGGAACTCTTAACCCCCAAACCAACTAATTCTGCCACTGAGTCGATGCTGACTCATTGCCACCCTATAGCACAGGACAGAACGGCCCCTGGAGTTTCTGAGCCTGGAGCTCTTGAGCGGAGTAGAAAGGCCTGTCTCTCTCTGGTGGAGCTGCTGGTGGGCTAGAAGTTAGCACGCCAAAGTGGAACCACTGTGTCACCAGGCTTCTTTAAGGGAATAGAAAGCCCCCCGGCCCTCATTTTGAATTTCTCTTCTCCTGGTTAGCAGCCCCACTATGCCCTTGCTAATTGGAAATGCTAATGATATCACTGACTAGTGCATTACAATAATGCACCTGCTAAGTCTTCTCATGTAGCAGGGCTGTCCTGTGAGAATTTCATGGGGGAACCTCAGCCTAGCCACTGTACAGCCCTGATATTACTCATTCAGACTCCTTTTTGTTTCCCAAACTCAAAGAACATTTAAAGGGACGTGATTTGAGTCCCTTGAGGATGCCAAAGCTGTCATTTTTATATACAACTGTGTTAGTCCAGGCAGACTAGAGAACCAAATTCACAGAGACTCGTATGTAAATAAGAAAGAGATTTATACATTGAGTATTGAATTCTATATTGAGCAATTGAATATTGAGAAAACATCCCAGCCCAGTGCAGATCAAGTCCATAAATCCGATATTAGCCCATATGTCCGATACCAATCTATAAAGTCCTCTTCAGACTCACAAAACACCTGCAATGATGCCAAATGCAGGAAAATCACAGGCCAATTGCAAGTCTTCTGGATCCAGTGGCATTGTAAGCATCTCAGCACTGGCAGGGGTCTCTCCCTGGTTTCTCTGACCCCAGAGGTCTGGTTGCATCAGGGTAGGTCCATGTGCTTCGCTAGCTCCCAGGGTGTAGCTCCATGTGTCTTGTTAGTAGAGCATCTCTCAGGGAGTAAGTAGAGAGAGAAAGTGTCTCCAGTCTCCAAGAGGAAAAAAACAGGAATTTCCAGAGTCCTCAGGGAAAGGCCATGCCCACAGAGGCTTCATTGGCTATACAATGATTGACAGCGTAGACTCCATCCACCCTTTTACTGGTAATCTCAAATTGACAATCGATTTTATATATATATACCACAACAGCCTTGGAAACCCTATATAAGGTGGCTATGAGTTGGAAATGACTCATTGAGAGTGGATTTGGTATTTTACAATTTTTTTTAGGCATAGGAATGATTTGAACTGTTGGAGAACTGGAAAAGGGGGCTTTGGTAACTTGTCGACATTAGCTGAGTAAGCATGGGAAGAGGAGGAGGGTGGGGGTGTTAGTACATAGGGCCATCTCACTTTCTGGATTTGAGGAAGTTCATTTGGAGAGTACTGAGAAAGCTAAACTCTGGGGTCTGCTGGTTCAGGATGGTGGAGCAACAAGCTCAGGACTACATGTAGATGGGGTAGAAGTTCTCTCCCTCCTCCCCTCCCTCCTCCAGGCTTCCCATCTTGATTTGCATTGCTGGGCAAGGAGCAATTGGAAAGCAGAGGCCCAGCCTCTGCCCACTGAGCACAGTCATCAGCAACTTTGAAAGAGAAAGGTGAGGCCATGTGCTCCCATCCTGAGATTTGCAGTCTCAGAAACCTTGAATAAGAGTCAGAATTGACTCAATGGCAGTGAGTTTGTTCTTGATTGGTTGACGAGGGGGTTACACATCGGGATACTCATCTCAAGGTCAGCAGTTCAAAACCACCAGACATTCCTTGGGAGAAAATGAGATTGTCTGCTCCCTTATAGATGTATTGCCTTGGAAACCCAAAGGGACAGTTCAACTCTTTTTATAGGGTCACTCTGAGTCAGGATTGACTTGCTGTGGAGAAATTTGTAGGTATAGATTATAGACTGTATAGAATTTCCCCTCCCCCCCTTATTTTTCATCATCTTCGCCCCCTCATCCTGGGATATGGATGATCTCTTTGTAAGTTAAAAAAGCAGCAGCAGCACAGACTAGTGCAGGGACTAGATGTGCTAAAGGGAGAATTGGAAGCCAGGACTTCTAATTGCTGGTTTAATGCTTCTTCTACACAAAGCCACGCTTCGTCTTATGTGGATTTGGGCTCCTGTCCTTGTTCCTTGTCATGGGGAGACTCCAGGCAACTCTCGTCTCGCTATCCTGTCATGGTTTGGAATGTTTCATAATCTTCCTAAGCTCCTTCTCTGCCTCTCTTGCCTCTCATAGGGTCTTCTCCCCTATGGTTGGGTTAGGGCATTAACCCTTCTTTCCGTCGTTTGCAGTGACTGGTAGAATTGGGTGCCACCTAAGGTAGTTTTTTGGTATGAACAGGAAAATACAGTAACATTTTGTATTATCCTTCACATATGTTTAGTTCACTGCGAGTGGTCAGATGTGTGAAGGAACTTTCTCCTTTAGTGCTCCTTTAGAAGACAAAGTATGTTTCGTAGAAAAGGAAATGTTACCTATGGCGTGGATTATAAAGCTGCCTTTTGAAGCAGTGCTTGATTTTCTGTGTAGGTTTCATTTGGAAGTGGCACTTTGTTGTGGGAACATGATCACAGTAGGCCCTTTGTTTTATGCAAACCTTAACAAAAGCTGCTTATTTGCTATTTGTTTTTGTGATGACTCATTAATTTGTACCTTTTTTAAATTTCTAGAATTTCTGAAAAAAAACTGACCAGAACTAGGTTGAGGTTTATTGCTGTATCATCCACATATAAAGTGTCCCATAAGCACATTGACAGGGTAATAAGAAAAGATGAGCTGAATTAAATTTCTTAATGAAGCAAATCTTTAAAGATATTGAGAACAAGTGTTGCATATAAATTGGACCTGCTCATCACAAATACGTCTTGGCTATTCATTAAAAGTCGCCAGCCAGAGGCCTTTCGCTGACACACTGTTAGCAGCTCCTATGACTGCACTTGCGCGCGCACTCACTCACAATGATTCTGTTTCAGTGTTGCCTTACTTCATACTGACCTGAGCCAAGTTGAATATTAAGTTTTTCCTGAATTAGGCAAAAATTCAATAGACTGGAATAAATTGCATGCCCTTCACTATGAACCGGAAGTAAGCCACAAATTCTTACCCCCGCAGGACAGTTTTTATCTTTGTCTTCGTGTTCTCTGTGCAGCTGCTGCAGAGCAATCTGTCGTTTTCCTTGTATTATCTCACTTGATTATCTCACACACAGCCTCTCTGCTGGTCATCTATGGCTCCGTAAGAAATCCCTGCAAACTTCCGAGCTTGCAACATGCAGTTTAGCCCTCGCATGGCTTCTGTGGGGCAGGATTGCGGGAAGGGCTCGGGGAGTGGTGGCGGCTCAGGGTCAGGTGTGGTGGGGTCAGTTCCTGGTTGGAGCTGGAACGGCTTTGGGAGGAGCACTCAGCCTGCTTGTCATGATGTCGTCTCAGGGACATTTTGTGTGGCCTCTCCGCATGGGCTACTTAAAGCTTCCTAACAGCATGGCAGCTTAAGGCGGGTACAAGTTTCCAGAGAAAGAAGTAGAAGTCAGACGCCCATTACAGAGAGACTCCAGAGGTACGCGGTGTCCCTTCAAATGTGCTAAATTGGCCACCAAGTCACCGAGGTCCAGTGGAGGGGACAGATCTGCCCCCAACTCTTCCTGGGAGCTTGTTGATGGTTGCCACGGAGTCCATTTCACCTCATGGCAACGCCACTGATGCCCACCACTCAGCGGGTTTCAAAGCCATGACCTTTCCGTAGCTCTCCAGGCGACCAGGCTGGTGCCTCTGAGTGGATTTGTAACTCCAGCCTTTCAGTTAGTAGTTGAGGACTGAACCATTTGTGCCACCCTAGCACCCCTCCGTGGGGGGAGTGGTCAAGGACTTGTAGACCGGATGTAACTAGTCCAGCCTCATGCCCACGCAAAGGGGTTTCTCTAAGGTGCTTCCTTCTTTACCGGCCTTTTATGCCTCATCTTTTAGGCGTTACACCCTCGAAGTATCTACCTGGACAATTCAAATGGAATGAAAACACTGTACTTTGAATTGTTCAGAGTGAATGACCGTGAACTAAGAAAGTGACATTGATCCGGAAGTTAGTCATTAAGAACCATATGGGATTTTGTTGCTGAACAAGATTTTCTTGAAAGTTTTTGTCCATTCCTCTGTGATCAATTACAATATACAGCGAAGGAAGTTGGCAGTTAGCAAAGCTTAGCTCAACACCGCCACCACCACCCCCAGCCAAAATTTTTTTTTTAGAGGCAGAGTCTGAGGACGATGGCTGTCACTCCGCCTCTTACTCACATCGGGCGGCTGAGACCCAGGGCTGCTTGGGGAAATGTGAGACGACAGGTTTGCAGGGCTTTGTCACAACATACTTTTCACATCCCTGACAGCTTTTACTTCAAAATGAAGGGGTTTTTAATTTGCATAATTATAGAGTGAAAGGAAGTCTCTTCTAACATGCATTATTTCTTTCTGTGGGGTTGAGGCTGAAAAAATATAATTCTTAATTTTTAAAGAAATATTTCTTTGGGGAAAATTGGGCAGTTTGAAGTAGTCTAGCATCTAATCTGCTTTTTAAGCTTTTACGTACTGCCTGAGATCACTTATCACATGGTAACATTTCTGTCTTTTAAAAGAAAACTGCAATACATTTTTGAAAAGAAAGCTTCTTAAAAAAGCTTTGCCCATATTTCAAAATATCTCTTGTGTATGCAATGCCTTCAATTGATATTTTTCTTTCTATAGAATTACTTGTATTCTGATATAGACATAACATCTGCTGAGTAGAATTTTTAAAAATCTCCCGAACTATAAGAAAAGGTTTAAAAAGAGTGTCTGTATTTTTTTTAAAGAGCTACTCAATCATATTGGAGAACAATGCATATATTTAGTAAGTCATGGGATATCAGTGTATTGGAACCAGGCGTCATCATTCACAGGAAGCCTTAGCACAGAAGGAGTACCTCACAGGGTCAGTCCCTGATAGATATGGGCTATTTTTATATAACTATGAGAATTACTTTAAGACAGGTCCATAAGAAGCTTGTCTAGTGGGGGAATATGAAAGTCAGAGGACCATTTGGGCCCAGTACCCTAACGACTGTGCAGGGATGGGGATGCCTGGAATACACCCAAGAGGGACACTTTAGTGGGTCAGGGAGTATGGCCTGAGGAGGGACAGTACAGAAGGAAAGCCGGCCTGAGGAAGAATATGGCAGGAGAGAGCTCCGTGTGGCAAGGAGGCTGGGCGTGTTTGTGGAACTGAAATGGCACACCCCAGTCAATAATACATTTCTTCCAGACGGATCTGAAGAGCATGCCGGGATGAGTTTGGGTTAAAGGAGATACAGCCTTATTCGAATACAGAGCATCTCCTCCCGGAAGAACATGACTCCTTTCTTCCCCCAGCCCCTCCACCCCACTGGCCAGGAACCAGCATTCTGAAATGTTTTCTGTTGAACTTTATTTTTTCCTGAACTTCTTATAAATGGAACAGTGTATACTCTTTTGTATCAAGTTGTTTCTCTGAGTATTATATCTGTGAGACTCATCCACTATTGTTGATCTTAGTCCTTTACTTTTTTTCAGATTTAAAAAAAACCATAAACTTTATTTATAAACATAAGTTCCATCAAATTGTTTTATTTTATTTTACTTTAAAAATCATTTTATTAGGGGCTCATACAACTCTTATCACAATCCATACACACATCAATTGTGTAAAGCGCATTTGTACATTCATTGCCCTCATCATTCTCAAAACATTTTCTTTCCACTTAAACCCCCGGCATTAGGTCCTCATTTTTCCCCTCCCTCCCCTCTTCTCCCTCCCTCATGAGCCCTTGATAGCTTATAAATTGTTGTTTTGTCATATCTTGCCCTGTCCGACGTCTCCCTTCACCCACTTTTCGGTTGTCCGTCCCCCAGGGAGGAGGTCACATATAGTTCCTTGTAATCGGTTCCCTCTTTCCTACCCACTCTCCCTCTACCCTCCCTGTTTTGCCACTCACACCACTGGTCCTGTAGGGCTCATCCTCCCTGGATTCCCTGTATTTTCAGTTCCTATCTGTACCAGTGTACCTCCTCTGGTCTAGCCAGACTTGCAAGGTAGAATTTGTGTCATGATAGTGGGAGCAGGGAGGAAACATTTAGGAACTAGAGGAAAGTTGTATTTTTCATCATTGTTACATCACACCCTGACTGGCTCATCTCCTCCCCGAGACCCCTCTGCAAGGGGATCTCCAGTGGCCTACTAATGGGCTTTGGGTCTCCACTCCGCACTCCCCCCTTATTATTTTTATTCTCAATCAGCATTTGTTTATTTTCTTGTTGATGGACATTTGCTTGTTGGACTGTTTCCAGTTTGGGGCTAATGTAAATAAAGCTGCTGTAAAATTCTCATAAAGGTTTTTTTCCTGGCCATAGGCATTTATTTCTCTAAAGGAGGAATTACTTGGTCAAAGGACATGTGTATATTTAACTTTATGAGACAGTGACAAACCACAGCTCAGAAGGGGCTCCAGGCAGAAGGCCAGCACAATCTCTTCTCCCAGGAATCACTGCTTACTGTCCAAGATTTGAAAACCAACAACTGTATCTGTTTTGCCTGGTTTTCTAGTTTTGTTTTGTTTGTTTGACTGTAGATAGCCAGGCTGGTACCAGTTTCTTCTAGATGTTTCACTGCTAAATTCCTGTAAAAATGTTTAGTGGTGGAATTATATACCTTCCCTGGATACACAATAATTTATTTGAGTGTTCCATTCTTGGATATTGAAAGTGCTTCCAATTTTTGGCCATCATACATCATGTTTCAACCAATATTTTATGTAGTTTTGTGGCTGCAATGTTGATTATTTTCTTGGAGGAGATTCCAAAAAGTGGGAGTATAATGAGTCAGAAGGCTTAAATAAAGCAACAAACAAATCCACTGCCATTGATCAGTGCTGGCTCCAGGCGACCCCAGTGGATTTCGGAGACTAACTAAGGCATGGAGAGCCCAGTCTTTTTCCCCCAGAGCTGCTGTTGTTTCAAACTGCTGACCACTCAGATCACAGCCCAACACATAACCACTACATCACCAGAGCTCCTCATACTTTTAAAAGGTGGCCTTTATTACCATTTATTTTTCAGAAATAGGGTTTGATTTATATGTTCATTGCTATGGTTTACATAGTGCATCCCCCAAGACCTTTGTAGTGGTGGGTGTGTCCTGTTTGGGAAAGAGGTTACTTTGTTATGCTAATGAGACTGTATTGCTGCTTCCTAAACCTGATCACATCTGAGTTACAAAGGGAGCAGATTAGACACCAAGGGAGCATTAACCAGGGAAGTAGTCACCCTGTGAAGATCTTCAAGGAACTGAGGGACAGACAGCTGAGTCAGTGATCTTTCTGGAGACCTGTCCGAGAGAATTACAGAAAATCTGATGACAAGAAAGAGGAAGTGCTGAAATCCTGGTGGGGACTGAGCATGATAGTGGGACAGGAGGAGAATCAAGGGAAATAGAGGAAAGAGCTGGGAGGCAAAGGG
>NW_022103955.1:3048100-3058100 GCF_000313985.2 Echinops telfairi
CCTGGATTCCCTGTATTTTCAGTTCCCATCTGTACCAGTGTATATCCTCTGGTCTAGCCAGACTTGCAATATTGAATTCGAGTCATGGTAGTGGGAGCAGGGAGGAACACCTTTACTTCTAACTACAAAGTCAGCAGTTCAAATCTACAAGCCACTCCTTGGGAGAAAGATGAGTTTTTTTTGTTCCCATAAAGATATACAGACTCAGAAACCCAAGGGGTCAGTTCTACTCTGTCAGACAGGGTCACTATGAGTCAGAATTAACTCACAGTGATCGGAAGATAATGAGGCTGACAAGAAACTATGCTGGCCTGAAATCTTCTGGCAGTTTAGGGAATGGTGCAAGAGAAAAAAGTACATCATCTTCAGGGCCTTCTTTCACTTTGATCTCATAAAACTTTGAGTTCTGTGATGTATCAGCATGCCTTGGGAAGAGGCATCATGGAAATAGGGTCGTGAGAAAGATGGTATTTCAAACAAGCCTCTCCTGCTGCCCCAGTGCCCTGAGCTGAGAGAGCTTGACCTCGGCTGATAGAATTGGCCTTTCCAGGGTGGATTCCCTTCTGAAGATGCTATGTTCCCATTCATTTCAACTGACACCTTTCCATCTTCCTTGAAAAACAGAGTTTTCAGTCAAATCACTTTACTTGCCTGATCTCTATATATTTTACCTAAAACCTTTATTTAGTCTTCTTTCAGAAGAGTTAAATGTGATTTGTAAGTTCAGTGCCTGGCAAATGATCACTGTTTAACGGAGGTAGACATGTCAAAAGAAAAATGAGAATCTTCAAATAAGCCAAAGAGGAGCTTTTACACAAAACGCTAATGCCCATTGTGCTAACGCTGTGGACAAGTCAGCCAGAATTAGGAACCAAACGAAAGAAAACATAATTATTCTCGGTATTGTAAATGTATGACTACTAGGTTAATGTTTAATTGGCAGTAGTTAAGCACAGATCCGCACAGCTCTTTCCAGGGAGTGTCTCTGGGAGGACTTGAGTGGCTCAGTGACTAGGGGCTCCTTTCGCTGTCACAGAGGGATATGCTGAGTTTCTCAGGACACAGGATTAGAAGGGATGTGAAACCATAAACTCTGAACCATTGCTAATCTACCAGAGCAAAAATAAACCAACATCAAGAGAGGGAGATTAAGTCAAAAGACGCTATGTTTTCAGTCAGAAATTCCCAGAAAGTGAACAACAACAAAAAAAGGGGTGGGAGGGGGGGGCGAGGAGGTGAGGGAAGCGTGGGATTTGAGGCCCAATTGAAGAGCCTTCTAAGGTCGTTCTGCAATAAAGGGATCTGGCTGAGGATCTGGGAAGGCCTGCTTGGTCAATTTGAGTTTTCCTAGGACCCACTTGCTTGCCCCCACTTTAGTATGTTCGTTTTTTCCTATGGCAACACTCTCATCTCTGGATTTCTGGGCACCAGTCTCCGCGTCCAGGACCTTTCATCCATGATGACTCTGACCAAAGTCCCTGATCCCCTTCCATGTCCCTCAACTCTCTGTCCTTACACCAACCAGCTGGCCTTTCTCTTTCAGTGCTACTCCAAGCCCTCGCCCCTCAGAGCTTTCACACCAGCTTGTCCCTTAGCCGGAAACATGTCCCGTCCTTCTCTTTGTCTAGACTACTGCTTCTTCATTTACCTGTCACACTCACATGCCCATCTCCCACAGACTCCGTTAGCCTCCCTGATGGCTTGTTCCCTCTCTACCTTTCCCCTTGGGGTTTGCTGTCCCATAGATGATGCCCTCTAAGGTCTTCGCTATATTTGTATCACCTACCAGAGTCACTGTTACAAAGCAGATAGACGGAATGAATGTCCGTTGAGTGAGCCTAAATGGAAACAACTTAGAGGATGCCCTTGGTCTTGAGATGTGGAGCTGTCGTGCAGATGGAGGACAAAAGTGAAGGTTCCAAGAAGGGCACTCGATGACAAGACCGGTTGTGGTTTAGAGACAGTGCCAGCTAATCTTCCAGAAAGTCAGTAGCATCGTTCCAGAACATGGTCTCATTGGACTGCTAGCAGAAAGGTCAGCAGTTCAGAGCCACCAGCTGCTTCAAGGGAGAAAGATGCAGCTTCTACTCCTGTAAAACGTCAGAGCCTCACATCCCCAGTGGACAGCTACTGCCAGTCGGCATCTCCCTGACGGCAGCGGGGTGAGTGGACTTGAACTGAGCTGTCTTCAGACAGGCAAAGTGACCACACTTTGCCCTGGGAAAGCTTCCTGGCCCCATGACCACAGTTTGCCATGGGAAAGCTTCCTGGCAGACCCCTTCAGAAATATCTTTTCTATTTAATGTAAAACCGAGCTGTTCTTTCTTTGACAGGCATTTCAAGTATTCCTTTCCTGTCTTCAAAGGGTGGAGTTCCGATGACTAGTTATTTTTCACACTGGCTGATTCCGTATGTCTTCTACTTAACAATGATTGCTTTTCCTCAAGGTCTGTGGTTCAAACTGAGCATGTTCTGATTTTCTGATACATGAGTTTTGAGAATTTTAAGGAAAAAGATTTATCTAACTTGATCACTACTGCTTTTCAATCTGTATCCCACCCAACAAAAAGGAAAAATAATGTTAAAGTGACTTGTTTTGATTATAGCTCCATTACATTTTCAAATTTCAAGAAAACCAAATCAAGTTTCACTCCAAAGTTACCTTCTCATTCGTGAGGATATTGGTTTTTCTCTATTGATTATGAATGTTGTTGCTAAAGACAACAAACCCACTCCCTTGAGTTGACACCTGCTTATAGCGACCCTTCGGGACAGGGTAGCAGTCTCCCTGTGGATTCTGAGATGAACTCTTCATGGGAGGAAGAAGCCCCCTTTCTCCAAGGAGTGCCTGGGGGTTTCAAACTGCTGCCCTTCTGGTTGGCAGCTCCCCATGTCGGTGCCATCAGGTCAGGGACCCACATACAGAACAGAAGAGAGCAGTGCCGGTCAGCGCCAGCCTCACAAGCGCTGCTTGGCTTGAGCACAGATTTGCAGTCAGTGTATGGAGCCGTTATGTGGGGGTTTTCCCCTTCTCACCGCTTCTCTGCTTACCCTGCAATGAAGACATAGCAAACACACATTAAAACGTAACATTCCAGATCATCTCTCATGGTAGATTGAGCAAAAACTAGTATTGCACATATCCTACTGGTCCAAATAAAGGTCTAAACTCACCAGTGGTGTGAGTGGCAATACTGGGAGGGTAGAGGAAGAGTTGGTTGGAAAGAGGGAACTGATTACAAGGAGCTATATGTGACCTCCTCCCTGGGGGACGGACAACAGAAAAGTGGGTGAAGAGAGACGTTGGACAGGGCAAGATATGACAAAATAATAATTTATGAATTTTCAAGGGCTCATGAGGGGCGGGGGAGTGGGGAGGGAGGGAAAAAATGAGGACCTGATGCTGGGGGCTTGGGTGGAGAGGAAATGTTTTGTGAATGATGAAGGCAATGAATGTACAAATGTGCTTTACACAATTGATGTGTGTATGGATTGTGATAGGAGTTGTATGAGCCCCTAATAAAACGATTTGAAAAAATATATATACTCTGCTCATTTCCTATGTCTGAGTGGACCACCAAGAGGGGCTGAGGTGAGCATGCTACCATGAAAAAAAATAAATAAATGAAGGTCTAAACTCCACAACATAACTTTTTTTTACCCCGTGTTAGATACTACTTTATATGCTGTCAATTGACTTGACATTGATATTCTGTAAAATGTGGAAGTGATTCATATTTGTGTTAATAATGATCATCCTATTAAGCAACTGAGGAGCACTAGTGGCACTGTCAGGTAAGCAGTGGACAGCTAACCAACCATAAGGCTGGTGGTTCAAACCCACCAGCTAGTCTGTGGGAGAAGAGCGAGGCTATTGGCTCCAGTGAAGATTGATAGCCTCAGAAACACTACAGAGGACCACTTTTAGTAAGAATCAACTCAATTGCTGTGAGTTTGGCTTTGGTTTAATAAGTAATTGCTTCTGTATTCTTGAGTATAAAATATGAATTCACATGACTTTAACTCTTCCTATTAATTTCATAAGAAATAAAGCTTCCAGGGCATACATTCACCACTTTTGTAGGAATGATTGAAGGATATTGTGTCTCAACTAGAGTTACCTTTTCATCCAAATCTCCTTTGTCTGTGAAAAATGCATCTTCATTATGTAAGAGTGGAACTATTTCTCTGTCCACTTCTTACTTGTTGCTGTGGTGGCCAGTGTATCCTTCTATGATGGAGATATCCAGAAGGGACGCCAGGCCCGGAGTCTGGATCCGCAGATTACGTGCAAAGCACTGTCCTGCCCAGAGTGACTGTACTGGACTTCACTCTCCCTGCAGATGAGAAGCTGACCTCTGACATGGAGAATTAAGCTATCTGTGTTTTTCAGATGTCTGAGCTTGAGATGGATTGAGTATATTTAAGTTAAGATTGAGGTCTATATGGAAATTCCTGTCTGGATTCCTTTGCTCAAAGTCATGTTTGATGTCTGCCGACTCTATTTATGTGACCTCGTTTATGTGCATTCCAGTGATCATTAACAAAGGCAACTTGGTGGAAATCTGTGATGAAAGTGGATTTTCAAATGGCTGTATCAGCTGCCACTTCAGCAAGACTGCCATTGCAGTCGTGCATTGAGTGAAAACCCTTGTGTCATCAGTTTGTGTTCAGCCAGCCTTATATGGAGAGAAGAGGCAGGTTAGCCAATCATGCATAAGCAGGGAAACAGCGTTAGCATGGATTTCATTCGGACAAGGCTTGCAATGCTGTGTGTGAACAGGGAACTTACCAGGCCTGTTCATCAATGCACAATTGGTGAGTTAAGACTTAAGCAAAGACAAGTTGGATGTAGAATCTTCATAACAACTTACTTCTCAGTTCCTGTGGTCCCCTCTTCGTTTGGTTTCTGCTCGCCATTTTGGAGACCTCGAGGACGAGGGAGAGGTGGTAAAACAGCAATCAGCTTCGTGCTGCTGGCTTCGCTGAGAAGGGAATGAAAGGATCCCTCCTGCGTGATCTTCTTTCACTTGGTGTCATGAGACTAGACTCAGGGCCAAAGTTCAGGGCCAAACTCAAGGCCTAGTGAAAGGATCGGATTGGTACTGAAGTAAGAGCTCCTGCTTGAAGTCGGAGGCTGGCATGATTGGGGTTACCTCATCCGGGAGGGTCCTTCTCCTTGTTCTTTGAAGTTTGTGGAAGGGGTGTACCTCAGTAGTTAGGAATGTCAAAGAATTCAAAGCCTCACAATATATAATTCAGTGTTTGTGAGATCCTGGGAGAATTTACTTCACCTTTCTGTATCTTCATTTCCTCGTCTGCAACATAGGGAATATCGTAATTCTTACTTGTAAGAATTATGTAAATAAATATATATATATATATTCATAAGTACATGAATGGATCATTCTCATAAAGCACTAACATGCTAGCCACTCAGAGCACCTGTTCTGGACAGATCCGTCGCCATTTTGCCCCTGTCCATCCTCGAGCTCCTCGCCCCTCCCTTGCTGGGGTCTCAGGAGAGAAAATAGCCTGTGAAGTGGAACACTGCCATTGTCATTTCAGAGATGTGCTGGGCCCCAAAGGGAACAGAGGAGCTTTTTTCTGTGTTACAGGAACAAAGCACAGTGCTTCAGTCTGTGGAAATGTTCGGGAGCAACACCCAAGTGGATGGTATGGGTGGTGGTTTAGAGCTCAGGGATGAGGTTCACTGGCCTCTTTTCAAATGCTCTGTAGTTTAGAAGCTGGATTCGCGAACTCCTTGTAGATCAGTTTTCAAATATGTAAAATGGGAGCCCTATTCATTTAACACTCAGAGATAATCTAGAAGATTAGATGATACACTAAAAGCTCTTAGCATTCATGAGGTGAACTTGGTCCATATTTCAATTTTCCAACGTGAAACTGGAAACCCCACGGTAAATGTGTGCCCAGTCCAAGTGTCTCTGTTCACCCGCCTGCCTTCTCTCCTCTCAAACAGGCTGCTTCCATCGCCCCTTTTGCTGTACCAACTCCATTGTGTACATTCAAGTTTAAATAATCAATATTGAGGCAGGATTGTGACCCAGACACTGATAGAATTCATATATGTTAAACACTGGATATTCCAGATTCAGGCATTAACAAGAGGTACATATAATCCTGACTGTTCTCCATATTGAAACATTGAGAGCACTATTCTGCTTCTCATATGCTGGTTACATCTACCGGAGGAAGATGGCACAGGCCCTCAGACAGCCCCACATAGGGCAAGCTCTCAGCTCAAACTCACTCCGAGGAAAATGCTGGTAGGTGAAGAGAAGTGTTAGAATAAAATAGAACTCTCCTTCCTAGGGTATTATTTGGTAGGTGGATGTAAAATGATCTGATTATTCTAGGTGCATATTAAGGAGATTTTGTGTTTCTGGTATTGGTGGGAACTGGTTGGACAAAAGCTGAAAATCAAAGCAGAAACAAAACAACAACACCCGCACCCCAACCCCAAATAGTCAAAACAATAGTGTGCTAGTCCAGGTAGACAAGAGAAACAAATTCATGAATCCTGATATGTGGATAGGAAAGGGATTTACATACAAGGGCAATTGAGTATCGAGAAAACATCCCAGCCCAGTGCAGATGAAGTCCCTAAGTCCGATATTAGCCCATATGTTGGATACCAATCTATAAAGTTCTCTTTAGACTCATGAAACACATGCAATGATGCCAAATGCAGGAAGATCACAGGCTAGTGAGTGGGAAGTCTTGTGGATCCAGTGGAAATGAAGGGATCTCAGCACTGGCAGGGGTCTCCACGTGGCTTCTCCAGCTCCCAGGGCTCTGGCTGCATCAGGATAGGTTCATGCAGCTTCTTCTCAGGGATGTCTTGCAGGGAGTGACCAGAGAGAGAGAGTGTGTCTCCCACCTCAGGGAGGAAATAAAGGAATTCCCAGAATGCTCAGGAGAAGGGCATGCCCACAGAAAGGTCTCACTGGCTATGACCTGATTGACAGGCAATACCCTTCACTCTTAATCCTCTCAAATTGACAAACAATTATGTAACTACCACAAATAGAATGCAGAGTAAGTGAACAACTTCTTTTCTAACACATACACACATATATACAAACAACACATGGTTATTTACATATGACCTACATATGACACCGTGGCTGTAACTGTGTGCCCAAACATACCATTGTGAACATGACACAAGACCAGGCAGTGTTTCCTTCTTTCTTTCTTTTTTTAAAACCATTTTATCGGGGGCTCATGCAGCTTGTATCACAATCCATCCATCCATCCATTGTGGTCAAGCACATTTGTACATACGTTGCCATCAGCATTTTCAAAATATTTTCTTTCTACTTGAGCCCTTGGTGTCAGCTCTTCATTTTTACCCCCTCCCTTCCCATCCCTCCCTCCTCATGAAACCTTGATAATTTATAAATTATTATTATTTCGTCATGTCTTACACAGACCAATATCTTGCTTCACCCACTTTTCTGTCATCCATCCCCCAGGGATGGGCTTGTATGTAGATAATTGTGGTTGGTTCCCCCTTTCTCCCCACACCTCCCCCTTACTCTCCTGGTATTGCTACTCTCAATATTGGTCCTGAAGGGTTTATCTGCCCTGGATTCCCTGTGTTTCCAGCGCTCATCTGTACCCAGGTACATGCTCTGGTTTGTAAGGCAGAATTGGGGTCATGATAGTTGGGAGGAGGAAGCATTAAAGAACTAGAGGAAAGTTGTATGTTTCATCAGTGCTATAGTGCACCCTGACTGGCTCATCTCTTCCTTGTGACCCTTCTGTAAGGGGATGTCCAATTGTCTACAGATGAGCTCTGGGTCTCCACGCTGCACTCCCCCTCATTCACATCGATATGATTGTTTGTTCTGGATCTTTAATGAGCAGGCAGTGTTGCATTCTTTTGTACATAGGATTGCTACAAATCAGAACCTACTCAACAGTACCTGGTAACAGCAACAACACACAGAGATATTACATATTTCAAAAGAAGTACCTGATTGTCATAAATGGTTATCCACTAGCTGAAAGGCTGGTAGTTTGAGACATGCCTCAGAAAACCAGCCTGGGCATACATTTCTGAAAGAGTAGGACCCTGAAGACACTGTGAAGAACATTTCTGCTTTGGCATGCCTAGTCACTGGAAATTGGAATATCCTTGATGGGAGCTAATTGCAACTAGTCAAGACATCATATTTAAAAAAATAAAAGTTACTGCACTTAAAAAAACCCAAACACCTACATCAATTGGTGTTAGGGAACCTCTAGAGTAATAACAATTCACATGGCAGGTGTGGGAGAAAGCATTACTGGTTTATGTTCATTATCGAGAAGTGAGTGCTTGCTAAAGCTGAATTATGCAGGGCGGGGGGGGGGATTTGGAATTTTGTATTAGGTTCATGGAAACTGTATTTTAAAATAAAGTTGTGTCCAGAGAATCATGATCAGTTTATGAAGTCTTGTCATATGATGAATATTTTCAGGAAATGAATGTGTCAAAGAGAAGACTTTGGACTTCGGAGATGATGTATGATGATTATATTTAAATCTTTCAAGTGTACTGCGTGGTAAAGATGAGCAGTGATCAAGTCCCCAAAATGTGAAGCCTGAGCCAGTCCCTACCTTCCCACATTCCATTATAGTCATCCAGTTTCCCTAAGCCACCTGGAGTTATGCCAGCACACATATGTTAAAGAACAGTGGATAGGCAAGCTGAACCCCCAAATTTGGGGAGTCCATAAGACACCTGAACTTTCTGACCGACTGCCCACAAATGCGGGCCTGCTTTCCCACTATCCTTGCAGGATGTTGACCACAATCTTAGGAGTTCCCATAATATTCTAACTTTCTGCCCTGTTAGCTTCCCTTCTCTCTTGGGGTTCAATAATTCACTGGAACTGGCCACAGAACTCCCGGTGAGTATACCCTACTGATGACCGCTGCTTTATTACACTCTAAGATGAGGGGCTACCGCATAGGCTATGGTCTGGAAGGTTTGCAATGTGAGGCTGCAGTGGTTAAAGGGATGTACTACCCTTCCCAAAGCAGATAGTCTCTCCAACCAGGAAGTCTTTTGAGGCTCCACGTTCAGAGATTTTATTGGCTAGTCTTACATGAGAGGAATGAAGGGCTTTGGAAACTAGCTCAGATCATATTACTACTGTTAGTAATGTACCCTTATTTGTGAGTAGTGTTTGAGTTGTAGTCTAAAACCAAATACCACCAGGAAAAGAGTATCATGTTGTATTTCTAGTCAGCGTTCACAGTTATAATCAAAAGCATTCAGACACTTGGGTTGTAATCTCTTGTGTTCGCTCAAGGAGCGCTTGGGCTTTGATCGGTCACTGTTGATTCTCGATTGAGATCTGTATCTTTGTGGTAGGTCTTCCAGGTCGCATATGTCATCATCAAAGCTGCTAATTCCCCACGGCCTGGAAACTGGATTTTGGAGCGCTCTCTGGATGGGACCAAGTTCACACCCTGGCAGTACTATGCAATCAATGACTTGGAGTGTCTGACTCGTTACAACATAACCCCAAGACGGGGACCACCCACTTACAGGGAAGATGATGAAGTGATCTGCACCTCCTATTACTCTAGGCTGGTGCCCCTGGAGCATGGAGAGGTACTGTGCCCATTTGGTGGGGTGATTTTTCTACCAGAACTCCTCACCCTAATATTAGTCTAGCCATCATTAACCATTGAAAATGTGTCCTCTCACTACAGACTTTAACAATCCTCCCTGTAATTATCTCACTATATTGAAAGTATCATTGAATAGCGTCAACTAATGATTAATTTCGAAACCAATCAAGTTTACCTTACTGGTTTCTTCCTTAGAGGAGTGTGTTAGTCTGGGTACTTTAGAGAAACAAATCCACAGAAACTCATGTATAAGAGAGTGTTTTATATAAAGGTTAAGTGTGCATCAAGAAAACATCCCAACCCAGTGCTGCCCAAACCCACAAGTCCAACATTAACCCACTAACCC
>NW_022103955.1:3058367-3113662 GCF_000313985.2 Echinops telfairi
CAAGAGACCTGAGAACTAGAAAGGTGAGGCTGACCGAGCCATTTATCCCTTCACCCTTCAATTAACCCCACATGTGTTTATCGGCCAATAAACTAACTACCTCAATGAGGCTCCTCAGCATTCGTTAGGCAGTGATTCTTGGACTCTTCTTCCCCTTTATTGAAATATAAAAGGAAGTCTGAAAATGCCTCGAACAGATAGCCCTCCCAGTAGTCCCCAGGAAGACTACCCTTTAGTGGGTGTTGGGGCTAGGAGATAACTTGTGTATGATTACAGCTCAGTGCTTGATACACACCGATTGTATACACTCCATTAGTCTGAGTGCAATAAAAAAAATCCATTATTTGGGAGCATATGGCTTGAAGAGATAAAGCTACAAAAACACTCTGATGTGCTCGACCCAGAGGCCCTCGACAGTGAACTTGGGCATTGTTTCAAGGTCAGCGACGAATTAAGAGAGCAGGATTTTCTCCACTTTCCCTGGTTGATTCTTGTCACTTAGAATTAGTTTCAAGGAAGCCATAACATAATGATAGATGTCACAATAGCCTCACCACCCTGGGAGACGCAGTTCTATTCAAAGGTTTCAGCAATCTTCAAGACGCAGGTATGGATAACGTCAATACAATTCAGATGCATTATGACCACCGGTGTTCACAAACAGATCACAAATATTAGAAACTTCTGCAAGAAAATCAAATTTGTTTCGAACATAGGCCACATCTTCATAAGGATTAGGTTCCAAGGTTAAAAATTAAGACTACGTTTTTGAAAGCTTGGAATTGAACTATGTGCTTATTTTGTTGTCTCCATCCTCAGATTCATACATCACTCATTAATGGCAGGCCAAGTGCTGATGTTCTTTCACCCAAGTTGCTGGAATTCACATCTGCCCGCTATATCCGACTGCGCTTACAACGCATTAGAACCCTTAACGCAGATCTTATGACCCTGAGCCACCGGGACCCGAAAGATCTTGATCCTATTGTCACACGAAGAGTAAGTAACACGGCAACTCTCCAGACAATTGTGAAAAAGTATATTTGAAGGGAAAAGTGCTCTTCTTTTTTATTAGTTCTTTCTTGTTATTATATCAAAAATATATAAGATCATCACATGATTTGTTATATCTGTTGCCTTTAAGCTAGGTGATAAGAATGACATCATGTCCTCAGGGCCCCTCATGTCCACCCTGTTGCCCAAATCCAATAATGTAGTGAATGCAGTGGCCATGCTGTGCAGATTGCTGACCTTCACCCAATAAGGGTTTTAACTTTATTCCACTTAAGGAGAATTACACATTTTGGACATATAGTTTACATTCAGAAAAACATTTACATGTTAAGTGTATGTGTACAAGGCTTTATGTACAAACATTTTCATATCCCTTTTAAATCATATAAGTGGAATTCTGGATTTTAGGGTATCCCTGGATGTAATATTTAAGAAAGACCTATTCCTTTTACAAAAGTAGCTGTACAATTTTACAAAGAGCCAAGCAACATGTGAGTGTAGTGATTGTACAACATGCTTTCAATATTTGAGGTTGTCAGCCATTTCCATTGTATTCATTCTAAAATAGTTTATAGTGGCATCTCTTTATAATAGTGAGTCATATTTTTCTAATGAATAATTTTGAGCATGTGTTTTTGATATCTAATTTAACATTTTGACCATTTTTAATTGGGTTATCGGTCTTCATATAGCTGAGTTTAAAAGGCATTTATGTATTTTGCATGTATGTCCCAGATCATATATGCAAGGGATCTTCAAAAATGTCATGGAAAATAGAATTAAAAGGTAATGGGATTTTCACATGAGTGTTTGAATATACATGTATTCCTATGAATATCTTCTCTCTGTTGGAGCTTGCTTATTCATTTTCTGACATTATGATATGTGGTGATCAGAAGTTTTAATTTTGAGAAGCATAGTTTATCATTTTTTCTGTTATGGGTAATGCTCCCTGTGTCCTCTCTGAATGATTTACCATCTCTAATTCACCTGTATAGTCTCCTACGTTTTATTCCAGTAGCTTCATGGTTTCGGCTTTTATCTCCAGAACCCACCTAAATTCATTCTGTGCTTGGTGGAAGTTAAAGGACAAAGTTTGTGCCTCCCTGCCATGCTGTACATAGAGCTGTCCAAGCATCACTTGCCTTTCCTCATTAAATTGCTTTGGAACTCCTGTTGACATTTTTCCCTGGTGATGGAGGGTCCATTTTTGAATGGTACATTACTTCCTGGATCTATTTCTCTATCCAACATTAAACTTTCTTCATTACTGTGGCTTTATAGGAACTTTTAGGGCCAGGTAATGTTGCCCTCTAAATTGGTTCTTTTCCAAGATGGTTTTGGCTCTTACAGGTTTCTCATATTTCATTATAAATGTGAGAATCAGTGTGTCAATCTTTGTCACATATTGCTGTATTCATTTTGCCAACATTTTGTAAACCCTTGCAATAGCATATGTTTTGAAGATTACTGACATGTTTTAAGATGCAACTATGTTGGAGAATCTGATTAGATTCCTATGGTTTCTGATTTTGTGTTAATTTGAGCATTGTTTATTTTCATTAAATACACAAGAGTTCTTTGTATTAAATATAATTTTAAATGTATGGATAACTATATTTTAATTGTATGGATAATATATTTTAAATTACTGATGTGAACTCTTAAATCTCCTGAGATGTTTATTGAAGTGTCAGCACTTTCTTTCCCTGAAATATGAAAGATTTTATGTTTCCTTTGTAATTTTCCCTTTCCTCAGTATTTCTATTCAATAAAAGACATTTCCATCGGAGGAATGTGTATTTGCCATGGCCACGCACGTACATGTCCATGGGATGAAACAACAAAGGTAGGAGCCATTGCTATACACTTTTCAAAAGCTCTCAAATAAACGTTTGGATACAATGAATGTTTATATTGCTCTTTTAAACAATAATTCAGGGGAAATAGTCAAAGGTCTAAAACCATAATGTAATATTTTTTCTTAAATTTTTTAGCTGGTTTCATTTATTAGCATTTTCAGTTTGATTTGTTTTTAAGACTTATGGTTTCTAATTAAACCTTTACTGTGTATTTTGACATCTTTCTCTATAGTGACCCTATAAGACATAGGGTCTTATAGGGTCCTTAGGATTCCAAAGAGTATAAATCCTTATGAGATCAGACACCTGCACCTCTCTCTCTCTAAAGGAAAAGCTAGTGGGCTTCAACGGCTGCCTTTGCCCTTACCAATTACGACAATACATAATCTGCTCCACAACATCGGGTTTGGGTTAGGGGTTTTGGATCTTTCTATAAGACTTCCCACACTATAGACACACAAAAACACACAAACCGAAGGACTAACTCGCTGCTTTCAAGTCCATTCTGACTCACGGTGGTTTCCGAGACTGTAAATCTGTACTGGAGCAGACAGCCTCATCATTCTCCCTGAAGCAGTTGTTGTGTTTGAACTACTGACCTTGCAGTTTGCAACCTAACATCTGCTCCACAGTGCCACTGGGGCCTCTTCTCGGGAAGACAGTCAAACAAACACACACATTAACATATACAGTCATACATTGTATTTAGAGTTGGAAAGAACCATTTCCTTCTTTTCATTTGCCCCTTCTTCCATTTTTGTGGTCTTAAATCAAGATAAAATAAAGTTTATTGTTAAGTGTCAAAATGACATTTACCCGCCACCTTTCTTTTAAGCAACTCACATTACTTCTCGGGTCCCCATCAGACCCTTCCGGCTGCAAGCTTTGGCATTATCTTCTTATCACTGTTGAAAAATATCGAGGTGAACATTAAGCAGTCTATTAATGGATTCTTTCAGACCCTGAAAGTTGACAACTCCATTAAGAAATGACAGTCATCTTTAGTTTAGTGTTGCCTTATTTCTCCTCGCTTGTATTTATACATGCTTGTATTTATATGTGCGTATTTTGTCTCGAAAGTTAAATGCTTCGTCTCTGCCATTGCCCTGTATCTTCCCTGGTGACACCCTGCCACATAATGGACCTGCAGGTGAAGGTTTTAATCAATATTTGTCCTCTTTTCTGTTTAGAAATTACAGTGTCAATGCGAACACAACACCTGTGGGGAGAATTGCAGTAAGTGCTGCCCTGGCTTCCATCAGCAGCCCTGGAGACCTGGGACGATTTCTTCTGGTAACACATGCGAAGGTAAATACACTTGAATTTGGAGAGTGGTATCCCCTCCCCCTTAATATGTTTATGATGATTTGACAACTTCTGTAATTGGGAAATACATTTTATCTCAGAAATTTGATCAGCTTAATAAAGTCTAAACTAGCGAGACCTAATTCAATATGTACAAATTTCATCTACTTATCGAACTTGCTATTCAGGTGATATGAAATGCTATTTCTAAAAACAATTGCCCAGAATGCCATTTTGTGGATATAACACAGCTTATTTAAATAGTTTCTGGTCAACAAACATTTTGTTTGTCATTACTCTTTTGTTTATAAAATGGTGCAGTGATTAATCCTGTATATGGCATTTATAATGTGCAAGTATTTCTGCAAGCTATAATCACAAAAGATGGTTGCTGAGTCCAATGAGGATACACATTTATAACTTTGATTGCTAGTCCCAACAACCCTGGGTAAAATTGCTCATATCCTATTAAAATTTCTTCTACAATTTTGGTTTAATTTTATCATCATAGAAATTGATTTTAGGAAGAGAGAACTTTCTTTCCCTAGGACATCATATGGATATAAATTGAGATGGTAAAATATTCTTGTAGAATGCAACTGTCACAATAAAGCCAAGGACTGCTACTATGATGAGAGTGTTGCACATGAGAACCGAAGTCTGAATACTGCTGGGCAGTTCCAGGGAGGAGGAGTTTGTATAAACTGTCAACAGAACACAGCGGGGATCAACTGTGAAACGTGTGTCGATGGATATTATAGACCACTAAAAGTAAGAGTATTTCTTCACCGTAACTGAGCTTCGTTTTCTTCTATTGCTAGAGTGCTACGGAACCAACTCCCACACTTAGTATGAGAGACTCATTTCCTTTTGTAATGGTTCATTTATATTCTTACGCTAGTTTGATTCTTCAGATACGGATGTAGCATTCTACCTGCTATAGTCTAGCTCAAAGTAAAACATTTAGAAAATGCATCCATTACGATTAAGCCTACATTTTACAGTCCGTTACCTATGAAACTCAGGTTTTTATAACACTAACTGTGTATGCGAACCTTTGACCAGGGACTGAGCAGCTCTTTCTTTCAGATAGAAGTCGGTTAATGAGTCCTAGTTACATTGGTGTGTAGCCGTTGCATGGGCACCATGTTTCTCTGATTATGAAACCAGGTGCCATTGATTTGATTCCAACTTGTGGCAACTCCCATTCGTGTCAGAGTAGACCTGTGTTCCATGGTGATTTCAATGGCTGAACCTTCAGAAGTAGATCACCAGGAGTTTCTTCTGAGGCACTTCTGGGTGGATTTGTAGCTCCCGCCTCTCAGTTAGTAGCCAAGTGTGTTAACCCTTTGCCTCACACAGGAGCTCCTAGACTGCTTAAAATAAGACTCGGATGGATAGCAAATAGTGGGTGGTTGGGTAGCAGTGGTGATAGGGAAGGATATCATTTTGCTAATGATGCTAACTGCTGCCACCACCAACCAAAAGGATGTTTGAAATTTCTTGCTTTAAAAGCACCTTGTCTTCCTGAAATCTGTGCGTCTTGGTTAGAAAAGGCATTGTAATAATCGTGTCTTGAATAATATCATTGATTTCATTGCTGGTAACGCTGCTATTTCTGGTAAAATAATTTAGGGTATTCTCTGCCTTTCAGGTTTCTCCTTATGAGGACAACCCTTGCCATCCATGTGACTGTGACCCCTGGGGGTCCCTTGGTTTTGTCTGTATTAAGGATGATCTTCATTCTAACTTACACGATGGTATGTAGTTGAATTGCTTTGGGGCAGTGATTTGGGGTGGGAGATTTAGATCTAATGGAAATATTATCATTGTGCAGCAATTTGATGACATAAATCTTCACTGATATTTTGTTCACCAGTAAAAGGGAGCTTCAAAAAGTTTGTGGAAAATTTTTCATGATCTTTTAACTATTTTCCATGAATCTTTTTGGAAGCCCCATGTATTTGATGAAGACCTTCCTCTATCTGCACAGGAGAGATGAGGCAGTGTGCTCCTGCAGAGATTTATCTTCTCATAACCCCTAACAGACATTTTCACTCTGTCCTATGGAGTCATTATGCATCACAAGTGATTCGATGACAGTGGGGTTTGTTGGTAGAATAGGTCAGAAGTTTTTTAGGACCTAGAAGCCTATAATTGAACCAGGTGATAAAAGCTCTGCTCACAGGTACTAAACAAATGAGAGCGTGGGCACTAGGATGGCTGGTAGGGGCAAGTGTCATGAAAGAAAAGATCAATGTGGATGTCAACAGAGATGCTGACACTAGCTCAAACTTGTGAGTAGCTAAAGCTGAGAAATGACGAAGTCAAAGAGCTGAACAGAAAATTTCAAAAGGCAGCTTGAGAAGACAAAGTAAAATACTATAATGAAATACGAGGGTGTACCCCCCCACCCCACCCCAAAAAGAACAAAATGGTCTGCGGGGCTGAGCTTTCTTAGTACACATTTTTCCAGCTAGCTGAACATCCAGCAACTCGCTCAGAATGCACCCAGGAGTGTCACCTGGGAAGGTTCTCCCTGGTCATAGTGAATTTTTTTGTAAAAAGTAGTTTCTTTGAACCTCGTTGTTTTGTAATGGCCGATTTAAGGGAACAGTGTGAGGCTGTGAAATTTTGTTTCCTGCTTGAGAAAAATGCCACAGAAGCTATTGTGATGTTGAACACAGCTACCAAGGACAGTGCAATGGGGAAAACTAAGTTGTATGAGTGGTTGCTTGTTTCAAAAAAGGTGAAATGCTGATTGATGACAAACCTCGTCTGGACTTCTGTCAACTCCCCAATGGACAAAAATGTCGACAAAATCCGTGCACCTGTGCTCAAAGGTGACAATAGACCATTGAAGGGATGGGGGGATTATCTGGACTATCTTGGAGCTCGGTTCAGTGAATTTTAATGGAAGATTTGGGAATGAGAAGGATCGCTGGGGCATTTGTGGCTTGGGTTCTGACTGATCAGGAAAAAGAGGGTCCAGTAGAAACATGCTGTGCTCTGAAAAAACAGCTCTGAAGAGACCCAGACTTTTTGTCCCCCAAGGACATAGCTGGTGATGAGACATGGTGCTATTCTTGACCCCGAAAGCAAACATCAATCAAGCCAGTGGAACACACCGTCACCACCTCACCCCAAAAGAGTTTGTCAGGTGAAATCAAAGATCCAGACGATGCCCATTTGGTTTGGGGTTTGTTTGTTTTTTATGTGATGGTGACAGTGCATTTGGAGTTTATTCCACCAGTTCAGATTGTTAATCAAGCTTTCAATGTAGAGGTTCTGAAAAGATTGTGTGACAAAAAAGACCTGATTTGTGGCAGACAGGGGACTGGTTTTGCCACCATGACAATGCACTTGCTCATGTAGCCATGTCATTGCGCCAGTTTTTGGCAAAAAACGACATGCCTTTTGTGGACCCTGGACCTGACACACCTGGCCTCGCTCCATTCTTTTGTTTCCTCAAATGAAGAGGGACATGAAAGGATATCAATTTGATGACATAGAAGTGGGGAAGAGAAAAATGAGGGAGGTGTTGTCAGCCATCCAAACAGATGAGTTTGAAAAATGTTTCCAAGAATGGAATCACAGATTTGACAAATGCATTAAATGTAATGGACAGTACCTTGAAGGTAATAAGGTTGTTTTGTAAAAAAAATTTAAATACATACATAGCTTTGAAAAAAATTCATTTGGGGGGATGGGTTACCCTCTCATATATAAAGACTTGGAGTTAGAACACCAAAAAAGGTTAGAAAATAGAAGCATATCTTAAACTTGAACACTTGCTGCTGAAGATCAGGGATTGCAGGCTTTAGGGTGGAATACAACACAATGGGAAAAAACAAACCCCAAAACTTCACAACCAGACTAATAGGTAACATCATGATAAATGGAGAAAAGTTTGAAGTTGTCAGAGATTTTGTCTGTCTTGCATCCACAATCAATGCCCATCGAAGCATCAGTCAAGAGATCAAACAATGCATTCATTGGGTATATATGCTACACAAGCGCTCTGTAGAATATTGAAAAGGATGTTACTTTGAGGACTAATGTGTGCCTGATTCAAGCCATGTTATTTCCGGTAGCCTCACATGCATGTGAAAGTAGGACATTGAATAACGAAGAACTGTGGTGAAGAATGCTGAAGATACAATTATCTGTCAAAAGGACAAACAGATCTCTCTTGGAACAAGTATGGCCGATGGCAAGACTTCAACTGACATCCCTTGGACAGGTTGTCAGGAGAGACCTGTCACTGGAGAAGGACTTCATACTTGGTACAGTGGAGGGGCAGCAAAACAGAGGAAGGCCCTCACCGAGATGGATTGACACAGTGGCTGCAACATAGGAACCGTTGTGAGAATGGGGCAGGACTAGGCACACATTCATTCTTTGTGCCCTGGATCACTATGGGTTGGAACCGACTCTGTGGTACCTCCCAACATGTCTTAGATCAAAATAACTCAGAAACTTCAAACCGTGGGTTGCACTAGTCGAAGGTTCTATGGGCAAAATAATGAATGATGCAAGAAGCACCAAAAGAGGATGGAAAGGATGCATAGTCTCTGTACCAACGAGAACTAGTTAGTCGACATTCCACCATTTCAGGAGGTAGCATATGAGCTAAATCCAATAGTTCTGAAGGAAGAAGCTCAAGGTACATTGAATGCATTAGCCAAAAACAAGTCCCCAGGAATTGATGGAATACCACTTGAAATATTTCAACAAGCAGAAGAAGTACTAGGAACAGTCATTCATCTATGTCAGGAAATTTGGAAGACAGCTAAACAGCCAACTGGAAAAGATCCATACTTGTACCCATTCTAGAGAAAAGTGACCAAACAGAATGTCCAAATTATAGAACAATCTCTTTAATAACACATGCAAGTAAAATGTTGGTGAAAATCGTCCTTCATTGGGTGCTGCAATACATGGACAGGAACCTCCCAGAGGTTCTGTCTGGATTCAGAGCAGGACCTAAAACATGGACTATCGTTGCTGATGTCAGATGGATGTTGACTGAAAATAGGGAAAATCAGAAAGATGTTGACTATACAAAGGTGTTCAACTGTGGGAGTGGCTGGGTACCTGTTACTGTTCATCTTGGTTGTTGCTCCTCCCCTTGAAGCTAGAGGAGATCAGATGCTACCCTCACACCATTTTTACAGAGGCCATTGTTAGAGAAGAACGAACTCCACCTTTGCTCTTCATGCCGCTCAGACCTTTCCTAGTAATTTAATCTTCTCCACCTGCTCTGAGTTAGGCTCCTTGCCTGAAAAGAACTTCTATCTGCTATGATAGTTATATTCAATATATGTATTTGTATATATGTGCATATTTATATACACATATACATAAATATATTACATACACACATATATTAGTATATACATAAATCGATACATGGGTGTATGTGGTTTTATATATAAATTTACACACATATGTATATGTATACATAAATATATACATGTGTATATGTGTGTGCGGGGGGGGGGGTAAATATATACCTCTACTGGGGTATATATATTTAAGTGACTCTAATCAAGGTGGTGTGATTGTTAGGTGCTATCAGGTACTATCAGGTGGTTGTTAGGTGCTAAAGGGTCATTCTCAGTGACCCTTTCTTTTGAAGACCTACTTCTTTTTGGCTGCCCCTCCACTGTCCTGAGCATGATGTCCTCCCCCAGGACTGGTCTCTCCTTAAAGCATGCCCACAGTCGGTGAGATAAAGTCTTACCATCATTGCCCTTCAGGGCCATTCTGACTGCTCTTCTTCCAAGCCAAATCTGTTGGGTTTTGCAGCCCATACTGCTTTCCATTTGCCTCGCCAACCCCATGGTTCAAATGCATCGATTTGTCTTTGGTCTTCCTTATTCCTTGTCCTACTTTCGCGTTACATGAAGCTACTGAAAATACCACAGCTTGGGGCAGGTGCACCTTCGTCTTCAAAATAACATCCTTGCTTTTCAACACTTCAAAGAGGTCTTGTGCAGCAGATTTACCTAATGCAAGTCTTGTTTGATTTCTCAACTGCTGCTTCCATGAGCATTGGTAGTGGATCCAAGCAAGATGAAATTCTTGACAACTTCAATCTTTTCTCCCTTTATCATGATGTTACCTATCAGTCCAGTTGTTAGAATTTGGGTCTTCTTTACATTAAATTTTAGTCTATTCTGAAGGCTAAAACCTCATTTCACCAGTAAATGCTTAATGAGTAAGTATGGTGAAGGGATACAACCTTGCTGATTTTAACCTATGCAGCATTCCCTTGTTTTGTTAGCACACTGCCTCTTGATCCATGTGCAAGTTCCTCTTGAGCGGAGTGAAACAGATTGGAATAGAACATGCTAATTCTTTAAGTACTTTCAGTAGTTCCATTCAAGTAACAAGGATTCAACTGAGTAATAGTAACAGAGAGAAAGCGCTTGCCGAATCTTGATTTAAATGTCTTTCATCTTCATGTTGGTTATTGTCATTTGTTTCTCTCCAGGGAAATGGCCAGGGCAGTGCCCATGTAAGGAGGGTTATACGGGAGAAAAATGCGATCGCTGCCAATTTGGCTATAAGGGTTACCCCAAGTGTATCCGCTGTGAGTGCAGTCCGGCTGGCAGTGTGAATGAAGACCCCTGCACAGAGCCTTGTCTCTGCAAGGTACATGAGACACCACGATGACATGTGTCTGCATGCTTTCTTTGGGGCTTTGGCTTGGATAAGCTAGTCTTGATTAAAGCAAAATGTTAAGAGAGCACCCCTTCCCCCATACCTTCCTGAGAAGTATGGCATCATGTCCCAGTGAGTTGACCATAATATATGTCCTTGGACTTAGCTAGCACAGAGTTTTTGGTACCCTATGAGCTCTGGCCATAGACTCTAGAAGCATCTCTGTGACTTCACAGAATGAAGCTAAGTGCTGTTAGGTACCACGAGCCAGTTCAGACTTATAATGAGTCTGTCTACCCTGGTTCCCTAAAAGTCAGACATCCCCCGAAAATAAGACCTCCCCGAAAATAAGGCCCCCCGAAGCGACCGTAACTCTGGACTCTGGACCATAGCGGCGGGCGCTCCTGTGCAGCTCACTGTTGGCCGCAGCACAGCCAGAGCAGACAGGAAGTGAGAGGTCTCTTTCAATAAAACAATAAACAATAAATGTGTACCATATTCTTCTTCATGGAAAAATAAGACATCCCCTGAAAATAAGACCTAGCGCATCTTTGGGAGCACAAATTAATATAAGACACTGTCTTATTTTCGGGGAAACAGGGTATGTACAACCAAATGAAACACTGCCTGGTCCTGCACCATCTCACAAGTGTTCTTATAGTTGAACCACAGTGCAAATCCATCAACAAGGTGAATTGCAGCTAAGCATAGATGATGATGATGATTGATTAGATCTTGGTTTACAACTTGCCTTCCTCTCTACCTTCTTTTCCGGGTTTATGTGCAAAGGAGAACCAAGTAAATATGAAATTCTTAAAAGCATTAATTAAAGGCAGTTACGTGGTTGGGGATTCCTCTTTAAAAGTCTTGAATAATATGAGCAAGATGTTAAACTGATGCAGTTAGATGTTTTATTTGACAATATCATGCTAGTAACAATTTCCACTGGTAATGTGTAGGACTTTTTCCTCCCTTAGATTATTTTAGTTCCACATAAGCACATCATTAGGCATACTTTTTAAATATTACTACAATGCATTTGTCAAAATTCACAGCCTCAGGACACACTCCTCCATAAGACTGTCGTTCTTTGCTTCCGACACCAGACCCCAAGACTGTTGATGTGATCTGCTTTACCTTGAGACATTTTGTCAGCATAAGGTATCAGAGGGGTCCAAGTGTTCCAATAAGAAGACCTTCTAGTCTCTGAAGACATGCTGAAGACCTAGTGGTTTCACAAGCACAAAGGTCCAACGCTATGGCTTTCTAGTCCCATAAAGAGTTACAATCTTGGAAACCCCAAGAGGGTCCATGGGTCGGAATCGACACGATGGCAGTGCGTTTTGAATTTGGAGGTGTCGTTGAGTAATTTTTGGACTGCTAGCCACATGATTAGCAATTCAGACCCCCCAGGGGCTCTGCATAAGGAAGACAAAGCTACCTGCTCCTGTCAAGAAGTACAGCCCTCAGAAACTTCATGAAGGACCTCTATGAATTGACTCAGTGGCACTGGGTTTGTTCATTGAGCAGTTGTCTTTTCTCCATAATTTAAAATGTATGGAAGGGCAGCAGAAATGACCGTTGTAAAATAGAAAAAGAATACAAAGCCATTTCAGGATAATACGCATGCTCTGAGTTTCTTAGTTTTGTTTTTGACTACACAATGAAGTAATACATTTTTCAAAGTCGGTCTTCTGGAACGATATAACAATGTGCTTTCATAAAGATTACAGCCTTGGACACCTTATGAGGCAGTTCTACTCTGTCCTGTAGGGTCACTGTGAGCTAGAAAACACATGTCAGTGCATAACAACCACCAGCCACCTTCTGAAAAGATTCACATCCTGTTTACTTCGTTATCTACTTCATTCTTTGTCGCTCCACAGCCTTTCTTATTAATGTCACTTTAAAAAATACTATCTTTCTGAACACGTTGATTTCAAAAGTGGTTCCTCCACATTGCAGGCAAATGTCGAGGGGCAAGACTGTGATCGCTGCAAACCCGGATTCTATAACTTGAAGGACAGCAACCCCTGGGGCTGCTCCGAGTGCTTCTGCTTTGGTGTGTCTAACGTCTGCAAGAGTCTCTCTTGGCCCATCCGCCAGGTGGGTGACAAGCAAGTATTTAACGCACTCACATGGGCTCTTTGGGCTGTGGCTGGGAAGCAATGAGGCTGACTTGCACCGTGTCTGCACATCACTCCCATCCACTAAGAATGGCCTTGCCACATGCCAACGGCAGGCAGTCCCACTGCTAAAAGTGACCTGTGTCTTGACGTTCCATGAAAGGTTATGTATTTGTCCCTACATACATTGTCCTATAAATTATGTGATGAAATGCTGTAGCAGAATGCATCCTATTTAAGAACCTTAAAATGCTGGAAGATTTATCAAGTGGTCAGGTCAGATTTCAGCCCACCTGCTCCGCTCTTGCCTCAGGCTAGGGAAACACACCAGGACACAGGTCCTGCAGAATTTTCCAGAACGCCCAGCTTTTTGGAGAATGAGAAGTTCAGAGGTCAGAGAGAGGGTGGCAAGTGAAAAAGGAAGCAGGAGGATGGCTGGAGGGCAGCAAGGGACTGCAGGGGTGGGTGACCCCTGCAGGTGACCACCTGTCTTCCCAACTCTCCCCCATCTCAAGGGACTGGTGTCGAGGGTGAGTCCCTGCCTCCCCGTCTTGTATTTAAAGTAGCTCTTTAATAAAGAACTGGGGCTACCTTTGTCAGGTCGATGTCATTGGCAAATTGAAAATACAGATTCTAGAAAATATTTCTATGTATTTTTTGGCATTTGAGTAAAGGGACAACAAGGAAGGGAGGGTCAGAATTAGCAAATGACCTTTTACTTAATGTATTTCTTAAGTTCTTTGCTGTTTTTCAATCTCAAATGTATATCCACAACCCTTATCGTTTTATTAGCTAACATTCTCGTAATGGATCTGATTTTGAGGGACACATTTAACTGCTTCATCAGTCTCTCTGGACTTTTGATAAAAAGAAAGGTCACACATAGGCTGCACAATTTCTGGAGTCCCAGTCGCATTAACCCCATCACTAGCTGCGTTGTGTGGGTCTATTCATTTTGAACATATTAGTCCTGGACTGGGTGAAATCTAAGCTTCTAGTTTATGTTCTAAAATCATTGCATTATTTTTCAGATCAATGACATGTCTGGGTGGCTGGTCACTGACTTGATCGGTTCAAATAGGATCCAGCCTCAGCAGGCTCTTCATAGTGGATTTCACCAAATTAGTATCAACAACTCCGCAGTTTTGCAAAGGTTAACTTCTAAGTACTACTGGTCAGCTCCTAAGGCATATCTAGGAAATAAGGTAAGTCCTTAATGGAAGTTAGGGCATCTTGGGCAAGATCTCAGCATACTAAGAAAGAAGTTCTGTTTGCAATTTAAATACCTTTATTGGTCACTGAACATCTGACAGAAACTGTCACAGTATTTGTTTGCATCTGAATTATGGTATCTTTTTATAATCCTTAAACCATGTTTTATGCATCGTTAAAATAAGAACACTCGCTCTTTGCTGAGTTCATTGGAACACTATTTCATAAAGTCTTCTCCAGTGACAAACATTTTCTTTTTGAGTTCTTGAATCATTTGGGCTTTTAATAAAATATTAGACACATTCTTATTTTGTTCATTATTAGTCATACTTTTTCTTAACGTCGCCCTGGCTTTGAAAGCTGCCCAGAAAATAGAAAGCACTCAAAGTTTTTTGGAATCCATTGTTTTCTCTTTCATTATTAGTACAGATAGTTACCTACACAAAGTTCACAAGCAGGAACAGAATTTAAGAAAATGTTAATAAAATGCAAAAGTCATTTGACATTTAGAGAGTTAGTTTATATGATTTAATCTTTTCTGTCAATGGCATAAACGCATTCCTTCTTCTCAATTATACCACTTTTACCCAGATTCTGATTAAACTGGACATATGCAATCAATCAAGTGAAATTATCTATCCCAATAGCTGTAGTTCCCCACTGATCTTAACAATGCATTTAATATGTTTTAAAATAATGCTAATACTTCACTTTCATTGTAACTTGGTAAAATATTTGTTATATTTTAATTTTCTACAACTTGCTTTATGTGTTTTAAAATAGTGTTTATTTTTACTAAATGGCTATTGCTTAAGTTACCATTAATGAGAGTATGTCTTGCATGTCAAAGGGAACTGACTTTGGAGGTTCCCAAGGCATGGAGGGCAAGGGGTGGAAGAGGGGACAATAGATTAGAAGGTTTACAGGTATTAATTTGGGTGAAAGGGAGGATGGGCGGTGGTCCTTAAGAGGGAGAAGAGAAATCAGAGGTGGAGGCAGAGGGGGAGTGGAACTACAGGGCTTGTGGGGAGGTGGGTGATGAGTGGTTTGTACAGTTAAATGCAGAGCTGAAGGTCTGAAATGGAACCTACTCCCCCTGACCTGGTTCAAAATTTTAATTTATATATTTAAAAGCAGAGTACTATAGCCACAGGCAAAGAGACCGGGATTTGTAATGCAGCTCATAAAGTAATATGGCTAGAAGGACCATGTTGATTGACTACATCTCAGTTCATTTCTCCTTCAAATTACAACCCTAGAAGCTGTGCTCTCTTGAAGCATGGTCTTATAAAGAGAGGTTATTTTCCCACCACTTGAAGTCGCTGTCTGTTTTTAGTGCAAAGATTGGACTCTGAACATTATATTGTTTGTTGCGGTCACCCCCCAATCTGTATCATTCACAGTTTTCCAGAACCAACAGGCATTTTCATTAAAGGAACTGATTCACAGACTGCCAAGCTTAAAATCTATGGAGCAGGCCCGCTGGCTAAACTCACGCAGGCAGTGATGCTGCAGACTGGCATTGAAAACTTAGAGGGCAGCTGGGTTTTTGTTATTGTCTGGAAGCCGAATTCCTTCTCCAAGAAACCTCAGTTTTCACTTTTGGGGCCTTTCCTTGGTTGGATGAAGTCTCCTCACAGGAGTTATCTCTAATACTGCGAGGGAACTGATTGTAAGCGATCATCCCATGAACAAGCTCCCTGATAGCACTGTCAAGTCTAGAATTAGATCAAGAAACTAGGGCCCCAGGCCTAGCCAAGTGGACGCATACAATGATCACACCGTCAGAAAGGAATCTCGGTTTCACTAATACCTTGCCCTGGCATGGCCGTAACAGCGTATCATGCTCCCTGTTGTTCGCCTGTAAGCAGGACCAGCGATGAACATGTGGAGGTTGTGGTCGCAGATCAAACCCCTTACTTCTAAAATACTTAAATGAAATAAAGCTTATTGCATAATTAGCTGAAATGTCAAGAAGCTTACTTTGGGATGTCTGAGGAGGCACGTATTTCTTTTCTGGGCACTTCGGCAATGTCTGGCATTTCAGTAATACTTGTTAATAAAATCTTCTCAAGCCAGGGCCTTTAATGGGAACACCTTTATGTACTGTGGCCTGGTTGGTTTCAGTCCCAGGTGAGTGCCCAATCCCTGTCACTTAGGACTGAGAGTCTTCTTCCTTTTAGTGTACATTTTAACTTAATCATTCCAGTTGACTGCATTTGGTGGGTTCCTGAAATACACGGTGTCCTATGATATTCCAGTGGAGGCAGCGGACAGTGACCTCGTGTCTCAGACAGATGTCATCGTGAAGGTAATTGCATATTGCTTTGCGGCTGGCCCAAGCTCTGTGAATAGCAGTGGCTCAGGGAAGTCTTACTAACCAGCAGTCATGACCAAGTGGCCAATTGGCCATTCATTTATCTCTTCTGGGTCACTACAGCTTGCCCATCTTCTCACACTTGAAAAGGAAGTGAGTTTTTGCTCTGAGTTCAGAATTACTCTTTTAGTCCCACACACCCTACTTCCCTCCTTTTGCCTCTGCCTTCCCAAATGAACTAATTAGGCCATGCTGGCACCCAGGGGACCGGTTCCTTCTGCCACTTGTGTAAGTTTCTCTCAGTTCTCGCCCTCTGCCATACCCCACCCCTCTTTCGTCAAAAGACACATTTCGACAGAGCACGCACTCCCACGACTTCCCGGGGTGTCGGCACCACGGAGCCTGCAGGACAGTGGAGCAAAAAAACGGTTTCAGCTCCTGATCTCCAGTGTCTGCTGCCTCCCCTGTGCCTTCCCTCTCAGCGGTGTCTGGTGATAGATCTGTGTGAATAGCCAGTTTGAGGCATGCTGGAAGCACATGTTATATACCTTTTCTTTGATATCCTTTAAGATGAGGGAGATCAGATTGGTTTCTTTGATACAAGCGAGGGTGAACCCATGCCTTTGTTTCTCTCTCTAGACCTCATCAAAGCCCACACCTTTCAGACTTGCTATAGGAATCCTCATAGAGAACAAGAGTGAAGCTCTTCTCTGAGGACCCTGGACCAGCAGTCAGACACATCGTCACATTTCTTACCAGATCAGCCTAGGCATAATGAAAGCCTAAGCAGATGAATAGATAAACAATCTTGATTTTATTTATTTATGTTTATATGAAAGCATGTTATTTGGGGGCTCTTACAGATATTATAACAATCAGTCCATCAATCAATTATATCAAGCAAACTTGTACATATGTTGCCATCATCATTTTCAAAACATTATCTCTCTAGTTGAGCCCCTTGATATCAGCTCCTCTTTGTTACCCTCCTCCCCCATGCTACCACCCTTGTGAACCCTGAATAAATTATATATCATTATTCTTTTTCATATCTTACACCGACTGCTGTATCTCTTCACCCACATTTCTGTTATTCATCCCCCTCAAGGGAGGTTATACATCCATCACTGCTAATCAGTTCTCCCTTACACCCCTTCCCCCACCTCCCTCGTGTACCCCGGGAACTGCTACTTCCCTGACTGTTTCTGGGGGGGCTCTGGATTTCGTGTTTGATTTGATTTTTTTATCATTAAATGGAATTATGGAAATTTCCTTTTGCTTTTAAATGTTAGGGAAATGGATTCACTTTAAACACCCGGGCTGAAGGCCTATTATTGCAACCCTACGAAGAGTACTTTGGTGTGGTTAGACTTGTGCCTGAGAACTTCCAAGACTTTAATACCAAACGGGAAATAGATCGAGATCAGCTGATGACCGTCCTTGCCAACGTGACGCATCTTTTGATCCGAGCCAACTACAATACTGCGAAAATAGCCCTTTACAGGTATGCATCAAAGAGAAGGGCATCATCTTTGTTGTTTTGTATTGTAAACTTAATATATCTTACTTTTGCTATTCTAAAGACACTGTCAGTGATATTAGATATCTTTAAATTTATTATAGGTATTAGCATGATTTTATAGAAGATATTAAAATAGTAGGTCATGACAAATATAACTTGTTAGAGAGATGCTTGCTGTAAGAATCTGAAACTTTCCAAGACCTTTTAAGAAATGTCTGATAAGTGAACAGCTATCACTCCCATTTGGGGGTCTGGTTCTCACACTTCTGATTGTCAAATAAAGGCTGCACAATTCGATAGTCACCATTGTGTCAATCCCATCTCTAGCTGAGCTGTGGGAGTCTGTTTCTTCATTGTGAACAGATTAGTCCTGGACTGAGTGAAATCCCAAGTGACTTCTATCTTGTATTGCATTGTTTTAAGATCAATGACATGTCTGGGTGCATGCTTAAGGTGATTTGTCTCTCTTTGGACATTTCACTCCTTTTTTTCTTTCTTTTTTAAAAAAAAAATTTTTATTGAGGAAGATCCGATTCTAAAAGTGGCTGGCCAAGCCTAAAAGTTGGATGCAGCTAAAGGAAACATGTAATTACATTATTTATTATTTATATCTGCATTCTGAGATACGAGATTGGAATGGATGGAAATTCCTGAAGGGCTTCAACTTCAAGGGGCAGACCCATTGCCATTAACTGTCTATGGGCAAAGCACACGGTTGCATCTAATGTTGTAGATGTTGTTGAAAGGGAATAATGATGGCTCCTGAAAGCCTATTGTGAAAACCATTAGGTACCAAAGTCACCTCCCCATTTGGAGTTCTCTCTTATAAGAACCAGTGCTCTCTGAGACCATGGGCATCGTGTGTGAGTGTGTACATTCATCTACCTAATCCTGTCTCTTCACAGGCTCAGTTCCGTCACTCTGGACACAGCGACCCCTAATGCTATAGACCTCGACTTGGCCTCTGAGGTGGAGCAGTGTGAGTGCCCCCCAGGCTATGCAGGCATCTCTTGTGAGGTAAGCCTTCGCCCCCGACCCCCCCAGCCATCTTTTGCATTCTTGCTTAAGTCTGGGGTAGGGGTTCGGGTTGAAGGGGGTGTGTGCACTGAAAGTGTATCATACCCATTTGAATTTGAATATTGGAAACTCAATATTTGGTTCAAACCTTTTCTGAGGCTATCAATAAATTTCCAATATTTGTGGGGACACAGGCAGTTGCATTGTTTATACTTGATATCTCTGCAGGGTGGGCTGGGTACCTGGAGATAACCCATTTCAGGGCTGCTGTCTTGCAGAAAACACTGTTGTAGGAAGCGCAAAGTCTACACTCTCTACATTTATTCTCCGAGTCCCTCTTAGAGGAGTGCAATGAAACAACTCCTCAGATAACCCGGGATCACGAGCAGATAGACGCCATCCCCGTTTCTGTGGCATCCAGCTAAGCACCATGGAAAACTAGGTTGCTGATGGAAAAGTTGGATTCTGTTTTTGATCATTAAATTGAATTGTGGATAGACTTCCTAGATTGTTGCTTCCCAAAGGAGACAATTTGAATATAGTCTATTTGGTCTTTGTAAGGAAGCCTGAATCTGATTGTATAGGTCATGTATAAGTCACCAGCATGGTAGATCAAACAGCTTTAGACCAGCCAGGTCTCATTTGACAGTCATTTTGGCCCCAGGCTAATTTTGACATGGCTCTTAGAAGTGTGCACTCCTGGCTTGGAACCGCACCGTAGTTGCACTGGGCAGAGAATCCAGTTGTTACATGTTCCAGTCTTTGCAGTGATCAAAATGGATCACGCCATAGGATCGTTGAGGTGGTGACAGGATTGACCGCCTGTTCCTTATAGACAGAGAAGAGTGTCCCTCAATGCCCTTGTCGCCTGTCTAGTGGGGAGCGCCGAGAAAGCATGCCTATGATGTTTGCTAAACTGAACCAGTATGGTTTGACAAAGGCTTGCACTTTCGTGATTTGTTTAATGGAAACTTAATGAATTTTAGACAAAGTTGAGAATAAAACATCCTTTTGACTGATTAGTGACACTAATTAAATGGCTGATATGATCTAATTCTAGTTTAAGAATTTTGCATCAGAATACCACTCAGTTATATGTCAACTGATTGCATTACCATTAAATTGTTTCTATGCTTAAAAAAAGAAATACAGAACTGAATTATGGTGATAATTGAACAAACTCGATAATTTTACTCAACATCATTGAATTGCACACTTAAAATGGATGAAGATTCTGACATATGCAGGACACTTTAAGCTGTTTTACAAAAAGGAATGCATAACTTTCTCTACTCATGGAAAACGGAGCAGTTGCCTTTTCCAAGGTCATGCAGGACAGATGGCTTTCGTAGGCTGCTGCTGCATCCACAGCACGGTCCCCTGCCCTTCTTTTTCAGTCATGCCTCCCGGGCTATTACCGAGTGGACGGAATCCTCTTTGGGGGGATTTGTCAGCCTTGTGAATGCCACGGCCACGCAACTGAGTGCGATCCTCACGGCGTCTGCTTGGTGAGTCTGCTGCGGAGACTTGGAATGTCCATGTCCTCCGACTCCAGAGTCATGGACTGAGGAGAAGTTAGTCGTAGAACATACTTCTTTCACTCACCTTGAAACCATAAAGAAAAAAATGTGACATTAGTCTATGGTATGAAATTTGCCTGGTTTTTTTTTGAAGAAAAAATTCTTTGGTAGAAGTGGAAATAAGTTCATCATGTATTGTTCTCTCATGCCTTAAACCAGGCCACACCACGCTCCTGGGTGCTAAAAAAAATCCTCTCAGATAGAATGAATTCATATGCTAATTAGTACACTGAGATGGGTGGAGTCACTGGCGTGGGAAATTCATGATCAGAGCCTGGAGAGATTCCCCTCATGGTGCCCCATATCCATCCTTTGTGCTCCCCAGAGCCCAGTTTTGCTTTGTCTGCAATCCTTTGAGTCTGTAGGGATTGCACACAAGCACAATCCCTTTAGAATCCGTTTTCTCAGAGGACCAGCTTGGAACTATTTGACCAGGTTGCTGCCTTTTCGTGTTTCCTTTCCCTTTGCATTTGTCCGCCACCCTTTTCGCCAACACTCGCAGGGCAGCCAGCAGGGTGTGCCTTTAGAGACAGTGAGGTGGGAAGAGCAACCCCACTGGCTTCTGCTAGTGCATGTTTACACACACATAGCCCATCCGATAGCGTGCACAATAAACGCTTTTGCCATTTGAAATGATTGTTTGTGTGAAAACTTTAGACGTATAGAAGAGTCACAAAACAGGATACAGATTGCCTGTGTGTAACAAAGTACCATTACAATTATCAAGAAGTTAGCAGTTGCAAAATTCTATTGATGAAAGTACAGCTTTTATTAAGATTTCATTGGGTTTTCTATTCATGTCTCGCTTCCGTTCTGGATCAAACGCAGGCTCTCCCAATGCATTTAGTGGCTTTGTATCTTCTAGTCTGTGACAGTTCTTCGTGACTGAGGCTTATGATGAGTATTCGACCTTCTGTGGAATGTCTCTCAGCTAGAGCTTGTCTGATATTTACTTGTGATAAGATGAAGGCTATGCACTTTTACCAAAAACGTGGGGGTGAGGTGCCATTCTGTTGTCATTAGCTAGCGGCTGTTGATTTGGCCCTGTGATTCATGCCCATGCACCCCATGCACAAAGGAACATCAGGCTTCCCGGACTTGGCACCATCCCCATCATCCGTTTGGGGTTGCATATTGTGACGAAGTTTTCATGTGGCACATTTCCAAAAGTAGATCACCTTCTTTTAAGTCCAATGTAGTCTGTAAGTGCCCCTGAGACCTGTTTAGCATCCTAGCCACATTCAAACCACCACCGGCTGGGGGGGATGATTGTGTGTGAGGTGCCTTGGCCAGGAATTGAAAGTACATGCCGAGTCTCTGCAGGAAAAGTGAGAATGCTGTCACCAGTGAGCCCTGTAAGCATATCGTAGGAGGAGTTTTTTGGAATTGTTGTTCGCTGCCTTTAAGATGACTCGGATCCATGGCGATGCCATAGAACTGCTCCATAGGCTTTTAAAAAATGTGACCTTAGAAGAAGCTTAAAAGAAATCAGAACTGACTTCCTCTTAAACTAAAAACAAGACAAATGAATAAAAAAATCACTGCCATCAAGTCAATTCTGACTCATCTGACCCTGAAGGCCAGGGTAGACTGCCCATGTTTCCAAGACTGTAACGCTTTCGGGGAATAGAAAACAGGCGGGTCTGTCTCCCAAGGAGCACCTGGTGGTTTTGAACTGCGGACCTTATGGATTGCAGCCCAACGCAAAACCACTATACCACCAGGGGTTCTAGGTGCATTCAAAATGCCAGTCTCTTAACTAATAGTTTGGGCTTATCCACTTATACCACCCAGAGTCACCCTATACAGAGGCGAAGTTTGTCAATATGTCTAGTTCCTAGTGATGTCAACTTTGATCATTTGGTGTTGTCTGTCAGGCTTTCCCACTGTAAACTTATCCTTTTTCCACTTTCAGATATGATTGAGGTGGGGGTACTATTAAAAAATAACAACATTTGAGATTGGAGTTTAAGTACACAAAAAAAGTTGATCTGTTTAAATAACTGCAGTTTGGCATGCGTTTGAAAAGGGAGGGGGCATGAAACGCAGTGTGTGTGTGTGTGTGTGTGTGTGTGTGTGTGTGTGTGACTTGAGCCCTGAATTAATTTTCTTCCTAATAAAGAAATATTTTTCTTCTCCAAGGTGATAAATGTTCTTCTCATCCTTCACATACCAAGTACATTAATAAGGTGGTCCTTTAGAGAGAGGGTAGCTTACACCTGAGAAAACACTTAAACACACAGGTGGTAGGTTTTGCAATAGTAGATGTTCGTAGTTTTTTTCCCCAGAGATACAGAGAACACACCTGGCCCGTCAATCAAAGAAAACATCAACCACATGTTGCAGGTGAACCTAATTAAATATTTTTCTTAAATAATAGTTATTGTGCTTAATACTTTTAGTTCAATCGTGTAGTGCAGGGGTCCTCAAACTTTTTAAACAGTAGGCCAGTTCACTGTCCCTCAGACCCATTGGAGGGCCGGACTATAGTGTAAAAAAAAACCACTATGAACAAATTCCTATGTACACTGCACATATCTTATTTTGAAGTTAAAAACAAAAATGGGGCAAAAACACCCGGTGGACCAGATAAATGCCCCCGCGGGCCGCATGTGGCCTGCGGGCCATAGTTTGAGGACGCCTGGTGTAGAGTCCAGTTGTATTTTTAATTGACTTGGGTTAATTACCAAAATCAGTGTCTGAGGAAAGCAAGCAAAAAGAGTGTAAGATTCTGCTACTTAAAGTGTTCTCGGATGACTGACAATATAGACATGGCCAGGGCGTTTCTAAGATATGCAAACTCTTAGGACCCACCTCAGACCCACTGAGTCTGAATCTCCTGTAACGCAGGTGGTTTGCATGCAAGTCCCAGTGGGAAGCACTGGTCTAGAATAACATTCAGTCGCTCTTAAAACCTGGAAAATCCAGTATAAAATGAATGCTACACTCATATGAGTATTTATAGGATGCTGGGGAAGTTCCAGCAGATTCCAGACCAAAGCATACCAGGAAGAAACCTACCAGTATTTTAAGGAAAGATGTTCTATTGCCTTATATCTTCCATTGTTTGTCATCGGTTTTGAGCAATTTGAGTGCTTAACCACTGTGCCACTAGGGCTGAAGAGCTTAGTTGTCAGTAGCTATTTGAAGGAGCTCCTGTTGCAGACTGTCAGAAGCCTTGCTGTCCCCGACTTCTCATAGCGCTGACCTCTCCAACCATGTGGTCTGCTCGGGCTCACCGGCCAGCGCAGCTGTCTCTAGACCACCTCAGCTGGTCTCCTCCTCTCCAGGGTCACAGACCTGCACTTTGCTGTCTGGGGTCTAAAAGCAATTGTTAGCTATGTTTCATTCTCATTTTTAATTGTTTTCTATATGGGGCAAGTCTGGGTCCAGTTAGTCTGACATAGAAGTGGAATTTCTTACCTTTCCCATGTATGCAAATTAAAAATTGCATTAATGATTCTGAAAACAGACAACTATTTTTCATGTAACAGAGAGTTTGGTGTCTTGTTTGAGTGGTTTATCTCCACCTAATTTGGGATTCCCTGGGATTTTGCATTGCCGGTCATTGAGTCCAAGCCCTTGAAGGAATCGGAGCTGAGTGTCTTTTCCTTGTGCCCTAGGCTTGTACGCACAACACCACTGGGGACCACTGTGAGCAGTGCCTGCCCGGCTTCTATGGGGTGCCATCCCGAGGAACCCCTGGAGACTGCCAGCCTTGTGCCTGCCCTCTCTCCACAGCCTCCAACAAGTATGCCTCCCAGCACCACCAGCTGTCCCTGCCCAGAGTGGTCAGGGTACCTCTTCCCACCCCAGAAAGAGTAAAACTTTCCCCACAAACAGTTCCTTCAAGATGAATATTAATCTCTTCGGAGCAAGGCTTTAGAGATACTAAGCGTGTCACGTTTGCTCAGTGTTCATTAGGGTTAAAGATGGAGGAGGGACCTGAGCTGCAGTGGGGGCCCTGGGGGAATGTCGAGTCCTACGTTCAAGGGGTCTTGAATAGTAAGGGAGTCCCCTCCAGTGAGGCAGAGGAACAGTGTGTTATGCCAAGCGCGAGGGGGGCTGGAGGGGAGAGACTGGTCTGGAGCAGAAGTATCCAAGCGGGCTTCCAGGAGGAAGTGATGGCCGGCCTGGGAACTGGAGATTAGCTGGGACAGACCTGACCAAGAGCACTCGAGGCTGGGGACAGGCAGGGCTGGAGCTGGGGCGGGAGCAGTGAGTGCTCGTCCTACGGAGGCACGTGATGGGGACACATTCCCTAGAGGAAAGAAGGCAGGGTTTTCCAGAACCTTTGGTTCCAGGGTCCATGGGCGAAGTGGCCATGGACGCAGGGAAATCTTGAGGATCGACAGGGTGGACACTCAGCAGTTTCTGTACTTAGACAGGCTGGGCTCCCCCCCAACAGTGGCTGATGCAAATTGTGCTTGTTTCTACTGTTTGATAGTTTCAGCCCCACCTGCCACGTGACAGAAGGAGATGAGGTGCTCTGTGACCAGTGTGCCCCCGGATACACAGGAGCATGGTGCGAGAGGTACTTTGCCGCACACACCTGCTTACAAAACACTGTACATCACATTAAAATTTTAAGTGAAATATAAGTGACGTGTGTATTTTTTTTTCTTTTGGTGTCTAGGGAAATAGGGGTGCTTTAACATGTCACTGATAGTTCATGTAATTGTAGAGAAACGCTTTCTTCTCCCTGCCATCTGAGATTCCTGCGCACAGTGACTCGTGGGTCAGGGCAGAACAGCCCCTATAGGTTTCTGAGATGGCAACTTTTCACAGGAGTAGGAAGCCTCCTCTTTCCCCTACCGAGAGGCCGGTGGTTGCGAACAGTTGATCAGGCAGTAAACAACCCAACACGTAACCACTACCCCACCAGGGTCCCTGTAGAGAAAAAGACTGTATGCCATTTAAAAATAAACTTTAAAACTTCTGGTGAATTTTTAATAAACAGTATGTATTATAGCTCTAATAGGTCATCCAAGTTCTCGTCAAAGAAAATATGAACTCGTGAGGAGTCGGTACTAAGGTTTTCCCACATTTAAGCAATGTATCACTCGGAAGAATCCCTTGTGTGATGGGGGACTGGATTTAATAGTTTACTTCGGGCACTTGCAAGCCAGTGTTGCCTCTCCCCAAGTGTAAGTCTCAGGGAAAGCTCTAGAGAAGTCCGCTGAGGGAGTATGTGAAACCCTTTAGTGGGCAGCGGGGGTGGGTAGAACTGCCCCACATGGATTTGTGTCTGGTCTGGGACACATTGCCTGCTCTTCCCAATGGGCCGGGAAATTCTGTGAATGCCTGAGCTTGAACATCACTCTTTCAGTCAGTTTTCAGTAAAACAGTCCGTCTGATTTATTGACCATTCAGGGTGTCCCTAGATGGTGCAGCAATGTCTTGAATAATTGCATTGATTTGCATGCCACTTTCAATCTTTTATACAGATGCGCAGACGGTTACTATGGAAACCCAACAGTGCCCGGGGAATCCTGCGTCCCGTGCAATTGCAGTGGCAATGTGGATCCCTTAGAGGCTGGCTCCTGTGACACGGTCACAGGGGAATGTCTCAAGTGCACCGGGAACACGGGAGGGGCCCACTGTGAACGCTGTGCCGATGGCTTCTACGGGGATGCTGTGGTGGCGAAGAATTGCCGTGGTGAGTGTGTGGTGGATGAAGTTGAATCCTTTATGCACTGGTCTCTGAAGCCTTTACGCATCAAATTAGATCAGCTGTCAAATAGGCTCAGTCTGCTGGGCAGCTGAGTGGTCCTGGTATTGATACTGAGTTTCAAATTGATATAATATAGTTGCAAGAACAGATTCTTTCCTCCCCCCACCCACCCTGGCAGCTTGGTTCGTTACTAGGGATGAAGGTACAATCAGGGAGAAAATAGGCACTTTTCCGTTATGGGAGCTCGCGTTATTTCCCCATTTTACTCACCCTGCCCCAAGGGCTGGCCAGGGATGACGAGTGGTCCTCAGGAATGCCATCTTGGTGAGGGCAGGGAGACTAGTTTTTCAAGGCAGACAGGATTTCAAGATGTAGGGTAGTGCCAAAACTGTGTGGGGGTGTGGAGGGGGCACACAGTTTGTGGGAAATGGAATTAAACAGTAATGGAATTTTCCCAGGGCCTTCTAGAAAACCATCTCTGTGTTGTCATTAAGGGCCTTGTGTTGGTTCCTGGGTACCACAGGGAGCCTGGGTCCCACAGAGGTACCAAGCTCCACGCTGTCCTGCACCAGCCTCACAAGCGTTCTTGTATGTTTGACGGAACTGTCCAAAGTACGGGAGCCGAAGGCTTGCCATCCTTGCCTCTCAGGAGCAGTGTGGCTGACTTCTTCTCAGACAGAGCTGTTGTTCTTCCGGCAGTCCATGGGACTTTCTGCATTCTTCACCGGCACCACCGTTCAAATGCATCCATTTTAGGCAGTCTTCCTTATTCAATGCCCAGTTTTCACACGCATAGGAGACTATTGAAAATACCCTGGCTTGAGTCAGGCACACCTTAGTCCTCAAAGTAATATCTTTGCTTTTCAATACTTTAAAGAGGTTTTGTGCATCAGATTTACCCAATATAATTTGCCATTTAATCTCTTCACTGCTTCTTCCATGAGCATTGCTTGTGGACCCTTGCAAGTCAAAGTCTTTGATAACTTCAATGTCCTCTGATTATAATGATGTTACCTCTTGGTCCGGTTGTGAGACTTGGTTTTCTGTGACAAAGAACCTCAGGAAACAGATGTACTCGGACGCACAGAGTTGCTGCAAGCTGGAACCCACTACCTCGCCTCAAGCAGAGGAATCGATCCTTGAAAAGGGCTTGCCGTTTCAACACTTTTCGTGTATTGTTCAATTATTACTCATAAGTAGCTTATTTTAAGTTTCAAAGAATTAATGAAATTAGTCAACTAAGTTTGCTAATTCTTATTTTTAAGAGCTTCCGTGTATTCTTTTTCTGTTATGGTTTCTTACACTAACCCTGCTTAGGCTTACTGTCCATAAAAATGTAAACTGTTAAAACTTTTTGCCAACTAACTTTGTATTTTTTACATCAATGTTTTAAACATCAATGTGTAAACTGCTTCTTTCAGGGGATAAAATTATTTTGCTATCAGCATACCTGTTTAAATACTTAAATGGATGTCTCTCTGTTTTTCTTTCCATCTTCACACACCCGTGTTAGCCTGTGAATGCCAGGAGAAAGGGTCCCGCTCTCATGTTTGCCATCATGCGACTGGGCTCTGTGACTGCAAACCGCATGTGACCGGACAGCAGTGTGACCAGTGCTTGGTAAGAGGCTTCCAGGTCATGGCATGAAACTAAAATCTTGCCTATATTGCTTATAGTTGACATTCTAACCGCTATTAAATTGTATTGAATTCATGACTAGCAGAAAGAACGTGGTTGGTGCAAGTTGTTCTTCCCCAAGTGTCGAGAATTTAGTCACTTTATAAAGGAGTGAGTTACGTGAGCACACTTTATGATTCTGGGAAGCGCCCTATGTGTGATTTAGAAAACATTATATGATAAGTTCATTGCATGTGAAGACAAGGACTGATCTCCCTGGTTCTTCTTGCCTTGTGAAACAGAGTGGATACTATGGGTGGAGCACAGGGCTTGGCTGCCGGCCCTGTAACTGCCACACGTCCGGGTCCATTTCGGATCACTGCACAGATGAAGGCCAATGCCACTGTGTCCCAGGAGTAGCCGGGGAAAGGTGTGACAGGTGTGCACATGGCTTTTTCGCATACCAGGACGGTCGCTGCACACGTAAGCTCTTGAATTCATTATTTATGACCTTGTAATAATTCCCCAACTTTTAACTATGTTGACGTCTGTCTAAATTCCATGAAATTCTTTTCTTGTTTTTCTTTTATAAATGTAGGATGTTATGCTTTTATTTTCTGTTTCCTGATCTCTATTCTGGGCACCAAGAGAAGCATTTAGTCCTGGCTCTTACTCTCACTAATTATGTGAACTTAATTACCTGACTTCCCTAGGTCTTAGTTTCCAATAATTAAAATCTGCTTTAAAAAGCTAGGGAAAGGGTGTGTGTAAAGTCCTTACTATGGCATTTGGCGCACAGTAGGTGCTCAATACACATTCGTTTTATGTTCTCTTTTCATGTATTGACGTGTTTTTCAGTGTTTCCCGCTCTGCCCCCATTCTCTCTCTCCCAGCAGCCTCTTCTGTTGTAGAAGAACAACAATATCCGATGATACATGCAGGATTCAGGGGTCACGAGGGATCTAGAAGAATGATTTAGATTACTAATAAAAGACAATGAACTGCTAACACTAACCCTTACTCTTCCATTTTCACTGATCATGGTTTTGTGTGACAAACCCACTTGTTTTTATTGCAGCCTGTGACTGTGCTCACACCGGGAATTCCTGTGATCCAGACTCTGGAGCGTGTACCTGCCCTCCTCACACTCGGGGCTGGAAGTGTGAAGAATGTGAGGATGGGTTCTGGGGCCATGACCTGGAACTTGGATGCAAGGTGTGGGCTGCCCTCTATGCCTCTTCTAAATCGCGGGTTACTGTGCTGTAACATGACTCCTTCTTTTTCATTAGTACGGTTGTTTGATTTTAACTTGTTTAATGGTTTTGAGGTTAACATTTAAAACTTACTTTGAGCTATTGGAACCAAAATGGAAGAAGCAGCACACTCAAGGCACAGTCTCAGGTTCTTTTGAAAACCCAGTTGTGCAATTGATGTTCCCTTTGTCATCGGGTCCCCTCTCACTTGGAGCGACTCGATAGGGCGAGTAGCCCCAGCAAGTTTTGAAGGCTGTTATCTTTTTTTTTTAAATCATTATATTGGGGCTCATACAACTCTTATCACAATCCATTCATACATCCATTGTGTCAAGAACATTTGTACATTCATTGCCCTCATTTTCAAAACATTTGCTTTCTACTTGAGCCCTTGGTGTCAGCTCCTCATTGTTCCTCTCCCTCCCCACTCCCTCTCCCTCATGAACCCTTGATAATTGATAAATTGTTATTTTGTCATATCTTGCACTGTCCGACATCTCCCTTCACCCACTTTTCTGTTGGCCGTCCCCCAGGGAGGAGGTCACATGTAGATCCTTGTCATCAGTTACCCCTTTCCAAGCCACCCTCCCTCCAGCCTCCCAGTATCGCCACTCACACCACTGGTCCTGAAGGGGTCATCCGCCCTGGATTCCCTGTGTTTCCAGTCCCTATCTGTACCTAACTGATAGTGGGAAGATCAAATTTTTATTTTAGTGCCCTTTAAATGTCTTATGCAATGTATACCATCTTTCAAGAGAAAGGCACAAATCACTTTATCATGGAGTTATGTTCAGTTTTTAGAAGTCTGGTTGATGCTAATGGTTAAATATTCAACTACTACCCCAAAAGTTGGACGTTCCACCAGGGATGACCTGGAAGGAAGGCTTGGAAATCCGCTTCCAGAAGGCAATGAAACCCTGTGGAGGGGTCTCTGCACCCGCTGTGGCTCTGGGTAGAACCGAGCCGGCAGCAATTCACAAGAACGTGTGCCATCGTTCGGGCGATAGTTTCCTCTGTAACTTTCTTCAGCCAGAAAAATGTTTTGCCTTAAAGCTAAGAAAATCTATTTGACTTCTAAAATAATTTTGCTGGTCTCTTTTGACATACTGAACACATTAGTTTGAGTTCCCGTTTCGGCCCACCGTGCAGGTGTGTGAGAGATGCACAGTTTCAGTCTGTCTCCCACAGGCACACAACAAAGTGTATCCACGTGGCAATAGTGAGGGCGAGTATGGCTCCTTTACATAATTTCCCCACAATAAGTACTTTTCTGTCATTCAAATATGTGTACCTTCTGAATGTAAATACTGCCCTTTGACCGATCTACGTGCTTTTCTTTCAGGCATGCAATTGTAGCGGGGTAGGATCCACTGGTCAACAGTGTGACCTGTTTACTGGCCGCTGCCAATGCAAGCCCACCTTCGGAGGTTTAAATTGTGACCAGTGCTCCTTGGGGCACAGAGACTTTCCAGCCTGTGTTTCCTGTGCCTGTGACCTGCGGGGGACATTGGAGGACACTTGTGATCAGGACCAGGGTCTTTGCAGCTGTGAAGAAGAAACTGGTACTTGCTCGTGCAAGGTATTTGCCACGGCACCCCTTTGCCTCTCGCTCGCCCATCATTCTGACTTTCATACTTTTAATGAAATAAATGAGCAGCTAGATCTTAAACTCTCCTCTTAATGGCTCTTCCTGAAATGAATTTACACTACTCTCTCTACCTCGGAGTTTAAATTATGAGTACGTTCTTTGAAATGATGGGTGGACTCTTTAACGGAACTGTTTTCTGTTCAAGTGTCAGGTGGTGAAACTGCTTTGAATTACACTTACGTGTCCTCCCATGTGTTCCGGTGGGCTGGAACCACCTACCTTGAGTATACAAGTCAGATAGATAAGACAGGTTTTCACAAAGACTTGTGATTTTGTGGCTGGTAAATCATTATTTTCTTATATGTGCTGGCCATGCTGAAGGGAATTAGTCTTTTATCATTTTCTCAGATAGGTAATATTTCAATGGCATCTTTTCCTTCTCATATATTTCCTTCCGTTTTCCCATTGTGCTTTGTCATTAGGATGCCCCTGTTTCCCTCTGCGATTTTTTACAGGGGTGGGAGGGAAGGCAGGAGGACGGGAAGGAGAGAAGTGTGAGAATGATGAGGAGGTCCTTAAGCTCACTGAGATGGCATGGCCACACATTAAAGGAAACATCAAGTCTACATTTTTGGCTTGCCAAAATGTCATGCTAACCATTCTTATTCCAAGTGAGCTGAACTGGAAGGGATCTGACTTAGTTCCCCAACCCTACCCCCTACCCCACCTTAGGGGTCATCAGATGACTGGGGTCTCTAGCCCCAAGGGGTCATCATCCCAGGGGCATGAGATTGGGCCAGAAAACTTTGATTCCCCAATCCGTCCAAGATGCTTCTGATACTCATGTTAGGGAATCACTGATTGAGTAGGTTTTTTTGTTTGTTTGTTTTTTAAAGATGCTCAGGAGGAAAGGGATCTTGCTAACTTTTGATCTAAACAGCTAGCTTGTGATCTAAAATCCTTTGTTGTTTCATTTTGCTTCTGTTTGCTCAGAAATCATCTCTTTGCTTTTTCAGGTAAGTGAGTGAATTATTATTTTTTCCTCTTTAGGAAAATGTTGTTGGCCTCCGGTGTGACGTGTGTAAAAGTGGCACTTACGCCCTCGAGGCCGGCAACCCCTCGGGATGCAGCCCGTGCTTCTGCTTTGGGCTGTCGCAGGTCTGCACAGAGTTGGAAGGCTATGTGAGGACCCCGGTAAGTTAGGCATGCATTGAAAGTGTCCTCTTTTTTGTTTTAAGTTTTTATTGTCACTTGGGTAAAAGTCGACAGAGCAAAGTCGTCTTCCACTGAGCCATGTATGTCCACTTGGTTTCATGACATCTGCTGCAATCCCCTCTTTTGACCTCCCCCGAGTTCCTGTGTCCTTTCTTCCTGCCCTTTACTGCCTTCTAAGCTTTGTTGGGGACAAGGGTTTGTTCTCGTATAGTTGCTTGTACTGAGGAGTAAACCCTCCCGAGTGTTAGTATTCGCTTTATAGGCCGATCAATAGTTTAGCTGAACCATTTAATTGACTCATTGAGTTGATCGGTTTTGTTGACTCCCCAGGGGATGAGTTGATCTCCAGGTTTGAAGGATGCCTGAGGGCCGGCCGTCAGTCTCAAGCTGTTTTTATTTTATTTTTAAAATTCTGTTCTGCATTTTTCCCTCCCTCTTTGCCAACACCTAGTATTGTGATACCTCTCAGATTGGTCAGCAGTGGACCCTCAGCCTCTAGCTCTTCTGGTCCTCAGGGGAGTGGAGACGGTACCCATGGTCCGTGAGTCCTTTGGACAACTTGTGTCCTTTAACTTGCCTTCCTCTTCTTGGCCACAGCTGGGGACAGGCCCATAGTTGCTTCTTCTTTTTTTTTTTTTCCCCATTCATATAATTTTTTATTATTATTATTTTTTTATTAATCAATTTATTGGGGCTCATACAACTCATCACAATACATAGATCAATTGTGTAAAAGCACATCTATACATTTGTTGCCCTCATCATTCCCAAAATTCTCTTGCCTCTTGGGTTCCTGGAATCCGCTCATTTTCCTTTTTTTTTTTTTCCCCCCTCCCCTTCCCTTCCTCCTCCCCTTTCCCCCATGCACCCTTAATAATTTAAAAATTATTATTGTATCTTATATTACACTGTCCGGTGCCTCCCTTCACCCACCCCGCTGCTGCCCGTCCCCCAGAGAGGAGGCCATATGTGGCTCCTGTGATCCATTCCCCCTTACTACCTCCTCTTTCCCTCCTGGTATCGCCACCATCACCCCCGGTCCTGAGAGGTTCTTCCGTCCTAGATTCCCTGCGCATAGTTGCTTCTTAAAGATGGTTTCTGGCGTGATTTTAAGACCTCAGTTGCTACTCACCAAAGTCGGATGCCGAGTGTTCTGTTTGTGCATTACGTTATGCCAATGGACCTAGACGTTCGCCAAGACTGTCTGTCATCCTAAGTCCCCAAGCCCAGGGACTCAGTTCTTCAAGGCGTTTATTTGTGCCGAACAAGTTTTCAGACTTTTGTCTCCTGTGTGCGCTGCCATTCCTTTAACATATTTACAGCACAAACAAACACATCCTCTGAAATCTCCTCTGTCAAGCCTGTTTATTCTCACAGCTCTACGCCCATTCACCATTGCACATTGGTTCAGCTAGCGTGTCTACCTATGTGTTTACTCTTAGATTGTACTGCAGGACTCTGTGCGTATTAGTATCTTTAGTATCTTTGTCGGCTCATTCTTTCTGTATTTCCCAGTGTTCTCTCTCGCCTGGTCATGCTGTGCTGCCTTCCTCCTTCACCCAAGTTAACACATGCCCTCTCTCTGGCTGGTGATTGACCCCTCAACCCTTCCCATCCTTGGTCACCGTCAAATAATATCTCTCCCTGTCTGTAAACTTTTCCCTGCACTTTTATAATAGTGATCTCATGCAGTGGACAATGAACCTTGGGGCACTGTGGGCTAGGTGTTAGACTGCAGTTCAAGCCCAGCAGTTGTTCCTTGGGAAGAAAATGAAGCTCCTCCCAGAAAGATGACAGTCTTGGAAACACTCGAGCAGCGGTTCTCAACCTGTGGGTCGCGAACGACCCTTTGGGGGCCGGACAACCTTTTCACAGGGGTCGCCTAAGACCATCTTAAACACATATTTCTGATGGTCTAAGGAACAGAGACACCACTCTATCCATCTCCACGTGGGTCCACCCACAGGCAGATACGCCCACATACAAGTACCCCACGTGAAGACTGTTACCCCTGCTACACGATACTCAGAGACAAAATTTCATTGATTTGTCATTAGAAATAAATATTTCACAATATATAATTACATAGTGTTCATGTGATAAATCACTATGCTTTAATTATATTCAATTCGTAATAATGACAATACATCCTGCATATCAGATATTTACATGATGATTCATAACAGTGGCAACATGACAGCCTATGAAGTAGCAACGAAAATACACATGAGAACTGTATGAAAGGGTCGCGGCATTAGGAAGGTTGAGAACCGCTGCTCTATAGGTTTACTATGAGTCAGACGGACTCTACGGCAGTGGATTTGGTTTTTATCTTTTGGGGGATTTGGGTGTGGCTAAGGAGATAGTTACGTGTTTATGTTAAACCTTCTCTTAGGCCATAGAAAGTCTAGGGGGCTAGTTTTTATTAGCATATGAATCCGAGCTCTCCTTCTGCCTGAGAGAACAGAAAAACAAACAAACAAATGGAGCTTAAACGAACGGCATACACCGCTGCTCCTTCACTCATCAAACAAAAGTTTGGAGAGAATATACTAGTGCACTATCTCAACATTCACCACATAGTTTAAAATTGGCCCAGTGTAACAGTAACTTAACCCAAAATGCACCTGTTTCAAGAATTCTCCTTTCATTTCAATCCCAATGTTTAAGTTAAAGGAAACGTCTTTGTTATTCCTGCTTTAATAACGAAGCTGCGTCCTCTGTGAAATGTGTAATCTACAAAGCCAACTTGTGTGGTTAATTCATCTGCTGAAGTGCCCTTTTCTTCCCCACAATGACTAGGTAACGCTGACCTCAGACCAACCTCTTCTGCGCGTGGTTTCTCAGAGGAACCTGGGGGGCACAACCGAGGGGGTATATTACCAAGCCTCAGACATCTTCCTGGACGTCTGGACGGTCCGGAAGCACCTCCAAGCAGAGCCCTTTTATTGGCGGCTGCCGGATCAGTTCCAGGGAGACCAGGTGAGGTGCAGGTTCAGACCTCGCTTTCAGAAAGATATATGTAATTTCAAAATAGGAGAGACAAAATCTGAGTTGATATAATTTATTTTTCCCCTTCTTAAAGCAGTCACCCAATAAGCATTTAAAGTATTTGCTAATATAGACACAAGTCTGAGTGGTTCAGGTGGTCTTTAACATGACATTTTCATTTATTGAGGGGAACAACATGCTATAAAATAGTCTTGAAAGGTATTGCTTATAGTTTTGTTAACATAAGCCACGTTAGAGTCTGTGTATGAATTCACTCTGATATTCAAAATTTACCAATATCTCGCCAGTGCTCCTATAGATATAGATCGTTCTTAATCTAAAGGAGCTTGAAAATAATTAGGATTAGTATCATATTGATCTGCTATTTTAGAGCCTGCTTCAAGGACATAATTAAGAAAAACTATAGATTGGATCAATTCAGTAATTTGTAATTACACAGAATCAGAGTAAAACTCCATACAATATATGTTATATGTATTTGACACATTTAAATTAAATAAAGCAAAATTTATAGTCTGTATATTATTACATATAATAAGCCAGTAGACTTATTATAAAATGTTTCAAAATAAATCCTATGTTAGAGAAATAAAAATAGATTTTTTTTGTTTGGACAGCTCATGGCCTATGGTGCCAAACTGAGGTACAGTGTGTCCTTCTATTCTGTGGATGGCATCGGCGCCTCTAACTTTGAGCCCCAAGTCCTCATCAAGGGTGGCTGGACCCGGAAGCAAGTCATTTATGTGGACGCCCCTGCACCTGAGAATGGTGTGAGACAGGAACAGGAAGTAGCCATGAAAGAGGTAATGAAGAGGCCTTGTTTTAGAAGTTCTTTCATGTAAACGTCATAGTCAACATCATGAAAGTGGGTTGCTTCTTATCAGAGAATGGGCAAGAAGATACTGAGCTCAAAATTCTAGCGGCGTTAGCAAGATTTCTAGAAATCACTCAAATGTAATCTTCTCAAGCAATGTCGATTAGGCTTCTGTTTCCTTAATTCAGCAGGCACTGCATCTTAAGTTCTTTATCCTGATTCTCAGGTGGCTGCACAGATGTACCGGTATAGAAGTGTTTGTACTTACTTGAATTGCGGAAATGAGCTTTCATCCTGCATTTTTTCACTGTTCACACTGCAGCTAGCACGGTCATGTGTTGCACACACCTATTGATAAGTAAATCTGACACCATTTCTGCTACGGTTGAACTCGCAGAAGACCTCCCCAAGTAGTACTGTGTCTGGGGAGATTTACGTTAGAAGCATGTCCTTTGTAAGTTAATACACTTCTGAGAATTGGTACTCTGGATTTATTAGAATATGTTTCTCATCCACAGAACTTTTGGAAATATTTTAACTCGGTTTCTGAAAAGCACGTAAGCCGCTCAGACTTTCTGTCCGTTCTTAGTAACATCGAGTACGTCCTCATCAAGGCCTCCTGCGGAGAAGGGCTGCAGCGGAGTCGGTAGGTGGACGTTTCTTCTAGAGCTTTAGGTATTTCTCTTTTTTGATATAAAACCGAAAAGATTGGATTCATTGACCCCCATTTTCTACATGTCTCTATTCCTCACCGCAATTTTATCAAACTGTAACATCTTCATGAAATAATAGTATAAAATGGTGCTATCTGACACGATAAAAATAGGCAAAGAGACACACACTGGCTGTTCTCTGCCCTGGAAGCCCTGGTGGTGTAGTGGTTACTTGTTGGGCTGCTAACTGCAAGGTCAGCAGTTCAAACCAGCAGCTGCTCTTCAGTAGCCAAATGAGTGCTTCTACCCCGTCAAACAGTCTCGCAAACCCACAGGGGTAGTTCTGCTCTGTCCTGGAGAGTCCCTGTGAGTTTGTGCGTGATTCTCTGCCTCTAAGGAATATTATGCCTATTTCGTTCTTTTTCTGACAAATACTTAAGGTATCATTTTATTCATCATCACCACACATTGGCATGGTGCTCATCCAAATGCCCGCTTCTTTTTTAAAGATACATTTAGAATGCTGACAACTGCCCATTTAATGCTTTAGACCATAAAGAAAATAACTCTGTTTTAGCCAAATCAGTCCTTAAAGAAGTCTACCAGGAGTACTTTCATTGGTATTATTTCGAAGTTCGAAAAACTCCACTGACAATCTTCCCTGGCAGTCCTGATGTGCTTGAGTGCATTGTACAGATAATCATGTGAAGGAACACCCCAACCTGGGAGAAGACCTGTGATGTCATATAAAGCGCCCCCCCCCCAAAAAAAAGGAGGCCATTGCCATCGTCTCCATAAGGCTGTGATTTTTATGGAAGCCAACTGCCACACCTCTTTTTCCCCAATTGATTTGAACCACTGATCTTTTAGCTAGCGGTCAAAACGTTAACCCTTGTGTCTTTGGGGCTCCTCTGGTTTAACACAGGTATGTGCATGTATTATGATGTCATGTTCTGTGTTTCCAGAAACCATCTCTCTAACTATTAGTGTCCACTCTCTCCTCTCTTTCTACGGCGGCTTCACAGAATTTCAAACATTTCCCTGGACGTTGGCAGAAAGGCCGAGGGCCTGCCCGCAGGCGGAGAGGCAGCCTCCCTTCTGGAGAATTGTGTCTGTCCTCCCGGCACCACTGGCTCCTCCTGTCAGGTAGGAAGACTTCAGTGAAAACCCACTACCAACTCCGCACGATGGGCAGAGCTCAGGAGGATCTTTTGTGTTCTTTTGTCTCCTTTTGCCTCACCTCAGCAATGTGCCCCTGGGTACCACAGAGGGATGCTTCCTGAAGCAGGTGACGGGCGGCCTCATCCTCTGATCGCTCCCTGTGTGCCCTGTGATTGCAACAACCACAGTGAAGTCTGTGAGCCTGAAACTGGAAAGTGTCTGGTAGGTTTGTCTGTGTGGCTGTTTGCAGTAGGGCAGATTGAGAGTAGGGACTAAGCATTTAGGTTTGGGGCCTATTGCCACACTAGCCACTGGTCTAGAGAGAGCTTAACTTGAACCAACTCCGCATATAAATATATTTCCTTCATAAAGGCTTAGCTAAGAGTTCTGATGTTGGCGGTGCCAGGTCTTTCACAAAGTTGCTTGTTTTTAGGTGTGAGTTTGGGAATCAGTCCCAAAGAAGCACTGGTTTCTAATTGCAGTACTGGTGGCTGTAGTCAGGAAATGATACCGCTATGTCCTGTAATTTGAACAGGGGGCTTGAGGTTCCCAAGGTTATTTTCTATATATTTCACTGCACATAAATTTGGATTAGAACTGGACACTCTCCTGGAGGATGACAATGTGACACATTGTTCACATTTTCGTATACATTTGGATCTCGGCCATTTCCCGTCCCTCAGCTCACCCCCACTCTGGCCAAAAGTGATGGCCGTGATGCAGGGAGAGGAGAGCGGAGGGGAAGAACCCGGTCCACGCAGATCGAGGGCTCTTGTTTCTGTGAGTGTGCTTACGCTGAAAGGGTCTGACTTATAACAGAAACTAACCTCAAAAGCTTTCTCTGCTTCGGAAATCTCACTCTTTATAATAAGCACTGTCTAAATCCTGGCGACTTACCTAAATTGTGCCAACACTGACTTCCCTTTGGTGGAATAGTTCATGGAAGGGACATGCGCACTCCTCCCCCTTCCCACGAAAGACACACGTGAAGTGTGTGAGTGTGATCTAAATCACAAGTGTGCCCTCCAGATCAGAAGAGAGGAGAGACAGGATACGCTCCCAACTCGGCCTCCAAGCGTGCCACACCAGTCTTCCTCTTACTCCAATCAGAAGTGCCTCTTATCTCTGGCATCTGAGGGCCGTTTCCAATGGGGAAACTGCTACAGTGCATCACTGTGCAAGTGACTATAGAAGCAGAGGCCCTGGAAGGCTGTTGCAATTAAAATGATGCATGCTAACATTTGCGACTGGATTACATATATGGCACTGAAGAATGGTTCTAGTCAAAAAGACAAAATGGACTTAATGCAAATAGCTGTAATACTTTGGAAAAAAAGAAAAAGTTCATTCGAATCAGTTCATGCTCCAGGCAAAAGCAAAGACCTAATAGAGAAAAGGAGACAATCTCATTTAAAGACTTAAAGAGAACTGTAATAAGATGTAATAATAAGATGTAATTAGCTGGGAAAGTAAAGTCAAATGGACAGGTTAAATAACTTGAGCCATTCATTCAAGCTCAACTTTATTTGGCGCCACGAACTCTGTGAGCCAGTTGGGTTCCTTTAGGACATTAAGTTAGAGTCCTGCCTTTCCTGGATTGAATCCACCACATCAAGCTGTGAGATCGGCAGCTGATCTGTTGATGTTTATCTCTGAAACAACACAGCCTGTTTTAATTCAATCCATTAACAATCTCCTTGAAAATGAATCTCTCCACGGTCCCAATGAGCGATAACCCTCAGATCCCTAGGGGGAATGGTTAGCCTTATGAACAGTAAGAGAGCCTCGGAGTTTTGTTCAGCCTCTTCTGGGCCTGTTAATCAGCAATTGCGACACAAAGCAGCGACTGTACTTACTGCCAGGGGTCTGCAGAAAGACGTCAAATCTGGATCCACCTCCTGCCATCTCCTGGTGTGAAGCGGCGTGGCTAGAGTTGCTGCTCACGAAGGAAAAGCTGTCAATCTGCAACCTTCTCTCATTTTCTCGTAGTTGTTCCTCGTGAACTTCACGTCATGCCATAAAACAAATATTTCACACTTTTGCCTTGCCCAAAGAGGTCGAAAATCTTATCTCCAATGAGACAAGAGCCAAGTGGATTTCAGTAAACTCTATTTTCATCAGATGAGATAGGAATGAAATTTTAAAATGAAATGAAAAACAAGTCCTTCAGCATCTCCATCTTTTTCCAATATGCATCACCCCTCACTGCCAAGCGAAGTGAGGGGAGACACGGTGAGAGTCTGCGCACGCCCTCTGCCGGCCCCTGTGCTTTCCCCTGGCCGCATCCTACCTGGTTTCCTGTGCGCAGGGCGGCTGGGCGAATACGGCCTGTCAGCTGAGCAGAAGCAGACTTTGAACTGGAATCTGAGGTCAAGAATTGCTTGCATTTGTAGCTTTTTTAAAAAAGTGTTCATCTCCTTTTTAAACAGCAAGAACATAGACCCAAAGACAACATACGATCTAATGAAATGACTTGGTTGTGGCTAAGAATCTGTGCTGGTGCTGTCGGGTCGTCAAGGGTCCTTCCTCCTTGTCATTTCCCAAACGATCGCGCTCTTTGCTTCTGCTGTTCCGTCGTCCGCTTGTGGCTGTTGAGGGCACACAAGCTCTAAAGCACTGCTTTACCGTACTCTCTGAGTCCTTGTGCTCAGGATAAAAAACTAAGAGCATCCTGTGTATTTTGTTTACATAGAATCCACTGGGCACTAATTTCTACGCTCTGAGGGCTTCTTAAGCTTTTCCTACTTAGGACCTCTTTTCATCCAAGTAATTTACAGCAAGGGCAAGTGCGACCAAAAACACCTGAAATTCATTACGCCTTTGATTTTGAATTAGCTTTTGGTCCCTGCGTGTAATTCATGAAGGCCGCTTAACTATATGTACATACACATATGTGAACATGTTCTCCTTTTCCTAAACTCTAAGAAGAAAACGTTGATATGAAGAGGGGTGGTGCTGTTAGCTGCTGCCAGGTCCATTCTGCCTCAGGAAATGTGGTGATGCCTAACTTACCAGCTCCACATGATTTCTAACCATTTCCCACTGTCTACCTCTCCGTGTGGAACGTGCGACCAGAACTGCCGCCATAACACCACTGGCGATCACTGTGACCAGTGTGCCCCTGGGTACTACGGGAAGGTGACGGGCTCAGCCAGCGACTGCTCTCCGTGTGCCTGCCCTCGCACCCACCCTACCAGGTGAGCTTGCAAAGCCAGGTGACCCAATAAACTCCAGCCAAAGTGGCTTCCATCTTAAGTCTGTTTTAATTCAGATTTTCCAGGTGTCAAGAAAGATTAATTTTAGGACCAAGTTCTCATTCTTGTGAGCATTTGAAGAGAATCTTCAAAATCAAATTATCAATCTTGGTATTGGGTGCCAGAATAGAAACAATTAAAGAAAAGACTTTGGAGGTGTTTTTTTTTAAGGCTAATTTTAGCGTTCAAATGCTATATCCAGTGTGCAAAAGATGTATTGTTGTTAATATTATGAATCATAAGATGAAATAATCTTGTTCCTGTTTAAGGGTGGTTAGACTTTGCATATGTTGATGACGGATTAAATACTGAAATGATGCAGAATGACACTTGGGGGCTAGGTTCTGCCTGCTGCTTATGGAAGATCATTTAAGCACACACAAAAGAAATGGAGGTTTGGAGTGAGAATTGGAGTCTCCTGTGGCATAAATAAAAATTATAATTAATAAATCATGTTTTATTATTATTTAGAATATGTAGTAACGTGTTCTATAGCATATATACACACTGAATCCCACCCTTGGGTACACTAAAATGAAGTTTTCATTTAAAATTTGTTTGAATATTCTATCTTTTATTGTGATGCTTGATGGTGAGCATGACATGAGAGAGCCTCTATGTAAATAAATTCCCTTACAAATGACCAGTTATCCTAATATCTGCTGTTACCATTTAAAAGTTTTTACTTAATCTATACAGAAATTTTGGCTAATTCTTCTAAGTTTTCAATCTATGCTATAGAAATACATCCATATGTGTATAAAATGGGTATGTTTTACTATTGTTCATAATCATGAGATATGTGTGGGGAAATGGAAATGTTTACCTACGAGGGATAGATTAACTGCATCATGATGCACTCCCAGAGGGAGCTCTTGTGAAACCCTGGGAGAAGGGTAAGATATACCTGTAGGTACATTATTGCTGAACTATACAGTTGAATCCGTCGTATGCAGCCCTTCTGCACAGGATTCGTTTGTATGTGTGTGCACACAGCCAGAGCAATAACTACAATGTGCTTGGAGAAGCACGCGGGAGGACATGCCCCCTTTCTGTTTTGCACATCTCTGCATTTTAAAATATTTTACTTCTTCAGTAAAATAGTGGAAGCTCCCCAAAAGTCCATGTTAGTAAACTAAAATTTTTTTTCTATTAAGAGGAGATCATGAGGGTGTGAACATTCTCTGTGTGCAATGAAAGGCCCCATTCTTCAACATTTAGAGTTCAACAATTATATCAACTGGTTCTATGCACTTAAAAGCCTTCCTCTTTGGAAGTGCCAAACATATTTCTTCTGTCAATATTAATTTATTACTTGAAGAGTATATTGGCATGCCACATAAAGATCATTTGAACTTTTACGAAGGTGAACTTTGTTTTCTATATATTTTGTGTTTTCATTGAAGTGCATGCCCTTGCTCTTCAAGAAGGAAAGAAAGTAATCGGTGGTAGACAGATGGCCGCCAACTTCATTTTACTTGCCAAAAAGGGATTAGGCTCCTCTGGCATGTATATTCAGAGCCACCCTAGAGGAGAGCACAGAACTGCCCCTGTGGCTTTCGGAGACCTTAAGTCTTTACTGGAGCAAATGGGTCTGCTGTTGGGAAAGAGGTGGCTTTCTGCTCTGGAAAGACTTCCAGTCTCAGAGCCCACTGGGGCAGTTCTACTCCGATGCTCTGGGACAGAATTGACATGATAGCAGTGGATCTTTCCTGCGCCCCCCCCCCCCCTTCTCTCCCACAGAGAGGCTGGTGGGTTAGAACTCCTGTCCTTGAGGTTAGCAGCCCAACCTAGAAGCCACTCTGTCAGGTCAACTCTATGAGTCAGAATAGACTCAATGACAGTGTGTTAGTATGTATGGATTGACACAGTGGCTGCACCGATGAGCTGAATATAACAACCATTGTGAGGACGGCGCAGGACCAGTGACGTTTCCTTCTGTTGCATGTGGAGTCCCAAAAAGTTGGAACCGACTGCACTGCACTGTTTCTGAGAGTTCGCAGGTATCCAGCTCAGCCTCTAGATGGCGCGCTGGTACTTGGAAATATAGAGGTAAAGGCCATTGTAGAAAGAAGCCAGCCCTGAGTGTGGACATCAGTATCAGCAAATTATTAAACTTTGAGTGGTGCTGTCATTTTGCTTATAATAACGACCAAAGTTTGTTTTAATCAATAGCCCTATTTATTTTCAAATTCCACCCTAACTCATTTCTTGTCTTTCCTACCCTCCCTCCCTGACACCACTTAGAGTATGAACAGTTATACAGATCCGAATCAGTTCAGCTGTCCTCTGTGCCAATTAGTCGTTTACAACTCTCTTTACCGTATCACCTAGTGAGACAGGTAACTCTTCATCGACATCGCAAAAGGAGATCCACCTCACCTGGAAAGTTTCTTGATTGGTGATTTAGTCGGTTTTCCTTTACATAACGCCTAGTGATTGTCAGTAGACAGGTGTCTAGCAAGTGCTTTGTGGATACCATATGGGCCCACATGCGTACTGATCCTGATCACGTATCTCTTCTCCTTTTGTATCTAGTAGACTGTAAGTCTTGCTCATTGTTTAGGAGCGTAGCATGTATCCTAATAGTCGTGAAAGGTTTCAGGTTGTATATCTGAAAACTAAAAGAAAAAATTTTTTTTTCCTTCCTCCAGTTTTAGTCCTACCTGTGTCCCAGACGGGGATCGTGACTTCCGTTGTGACGCCTGTTTCCCGGGCTATGAAGGGCAATATTGTGAAAGGTATGCCCTGACGTGTCACATGGACCTAGCTAGGCACGGCTGCTTCTGGTTTTGAAATACTAGACTTATCAGAGTGCACAAGATTGATTCAGGACCTTCTGACTCGCACAAAGCAAGTTCTCCTACATCTGAAGAGAGTAAATGCATGTTCTATCACCATCTCATCTTTCTCTTATGAAATAAAATACAGAATGAGGCAGACCTCCCTTCATAGAAAGAATGAATGCCCGGGTGGTTTATGTATTTACTTCCTGTTGTTGATTATTCCTAATTATCTTCCTGTCTGCAGGTGCTCCACAGGCTATCATGGAAACCCTCGGGTCCCAGGAGGCAGCTGCCAGCAGTGTGACTGCAGTCCACATGGCTCCGAGCATGGCTATTGTGACAGAGCCTCTGGGCAGTGTGTCTGCAAGCCAGGGGCGGTGGGGCTGCGGTGTGACCAGTGTGAACCCAAGCACATTCTGCTGGAGAGTGATTGCGTTTGTGAGCATCTCTTCCCTTTCTGGTTCAATATTAGCTTCACTTGCTAGTGTGTCTCTGCATGAGAAATGGGCCCTCAAAACAGAGAACGTGCCATTTTTGTCAACTTAAATTAATGTTACTATAGAACCTGTGACTTATGTCTGTTTTTAACCGGGCATGGTTTCAGGAGCAATGTTGGTGCTGTGTGTTAGCAGCACTGGCAGCTAGCCAACACTGACAATTCAAACCTCCCAGCTACTCTTCAAATGAAGCTCAGGCTGGCTGCTCCCTTAAACACATACAGTCTCGGGGTCCTCAAACTTTTTAAACAGGGGGCCAGTTCACTGTCCCTCAGACTCATTGGAGGGCCGGACTATAGTTAAAAAAAAATTATGAACAAATTCCTATGCACACTGCACATATCTTATTTTGAAGTAAAAAAAGCAAACGGGGCAAAAACACCCGGCGGGCCGGATAAATGTCCTCAGAGGGCCACATGTGGCCCGCGGGCCGTAGTTTGAGGACTCTTGCAAGGGTTGAGTTGGAAATAACCCCATGGCAGTCGGTTTGGTTTGGGTTTCTAAGCATGGGTTGGTATTGCATCTGTCAAGTTGCACTCATAATGTTGGTTTATCTGCGTTATCTCGTGCTGCTATAGCAGAAGCCCAGCCAGTAGGTGGCTTTCCCAAACATTGAGGAGGCTAGCTGTCTAATTTCGGGACACTGACTTTAGAGGAGGGCTCTGTCCACACCAGGGGGAAATCATCCTCTCAACTTCTCTGGCGTCCCTTAGTGACTTCAGTGGCGTGTCTACCCTATTTCATTTATACTTGCAGAAGGAGTGTCTGCGAACTGACCACCCTTGACCAATCTTGCTTTTAAAAAGAAACACATTTGGAATTCACTGTAACTAGTTCATGCTAACAATCAGTAAATGCACTGGGAGGTCCATGAGTCTAAGGAGATCTGCGCTCAACCTGGGACAGAGTCTAGGGCCTGATCTGAGTCTCAAGGTTGTCATTAAGGATAGTGACTTAGTTCATCCTGCCCCTCCTCCCAGCACACAGCTGATGTGAGAATGAGATCAGATGTGGTGCCCGGAAGGGCTTTTTAATGTACCTATCAACGTATGAGAGTAAGAAAGAAATGTTGTTACCAAATTGTAAAAACGATACACAACAAAAATAGCAAAATGCAAAGCTCTTGTCTTGTAACATAATCTCCACCCAGATGTGTGTACTTCTGAAGGCCAAGTTTCCATCTCTCTAGCACCCCACCCCCACCCCCAAAGAACCCCGTGCTCTTCCATTTGCACCGTGTCAAAGGGGAAGGTTTTCTACATCCTTGAGAGACTCAACTTGTGTTCCTTTTAAATGTTGCTTGAAGTTGGACAAGAAGTAGTCTGCAGGGACAGGAAGAGGATGGGAAATGGGATGGGCTTAGGTTTCCCAAGGAAATTCTCATAAGACCGCCCTTGCTACCCTTTAAGAATGAGCAGGTGTATTGTCACCATGGGGGGTGGGGGATTCCTTCATGCAACTCTCCTAGGCTTTTCTCACCAACGTAGTTTTCAATATTCTTAAAACTTCTTCGAGAGAAGCCCCAGTGATTGTTCTATAGACCTTAGAGAAACTTATTCGGGATTACTCCTTGGGAATCCATCCAGACAGTCAGCATGTCCTTTGAGTTGATGTTTCTGCCTTGAATTTAATGATCAATCAGGTTTCTTTGGCAGTCACTGTTTTGATTTGACTTTTTATTTTTCAAGGAACCCTATGTGTGACCAAGCAAACAACGTGTCTGCACACATCCACAGGTCACTGAGATGTGTTTCAACATGTTTTCTTTGGAAAACAACCATGCACATCAGCACTAGAAAGCTTACTAGCAGTCCTCTTTCTACTTACCCTGTGTGTTGTGTGCACACCCATGAGAAAATGTGCAGGCAGTTTTGCATGAACTTTAACTTCCTGGTTTACGCCTTTTAATTTCAGCTTGTGATGACGAATGCATAAGTGTGCTGTTGAATGACTTAGATAACATCGGTGATGTCATTCTCTCTGTGAACCTCACTGGCATCCCTGCCCCATACGGAATGTTATCAAACCTGGAAAATACAACGAAACATCTCCGGGTAGGTACTAGACATGCGGATGTGGATAGAAACATCTATCACTACGAAATGGAACCAGCTGGGGCTATGGCGGTCATTCTGGGTCCCTCCCTGGGTGCATGGCTCTCATTCCCAGCCTTCCCGTGGACATGACAGTGGCAGCGATCTTATCATTACTCAAGTTAATTGAGTTCATTATAGGGCAGCTCGTATTGTTTGAGAGTTTCTCCTTAGCTGCCTCCTTATACATTCTTCCTCTATTGTCTTTGTTCTCTCCTTTGGACTAATCGAAAATCCCAAAACTTCCCCTTTGAAACAGACCTTGGAGGATTTGCAAACAGCTCTTCCAAGACAAATAGTGATAGTTTCTTTCTTAATATTGAAATATGCTAAAAATAAACTGTTTTCTATAAAGGTATTATTTTGACCAGTTGTTATAGGACATAAAACAGGAAAAAACAGGTTCCCTGGACGGTGGGAAAAAATATTTTTCAATGACACAACTGACAAGGGCCTAATTACCAAAATCTATAGAAATCTCCAACGTCTCAATAAAAAAATAACAAATGATTCAATGAAAAAGTGGGCAAAAGGCATGAACAGTTAAGTCACCAAAAATTATACTCAAATGGCTGACAAACACATGAAAAAATGCTCACGATCACTAGCCATACAGGAAGCAAAATCAAAACAATCATGAGATATCACCTTACACTCACGATGACAGCCTAATTAAAAACAAAACAAAAATTTTAAAAAGCAGAAAACAATAAATGCTGGAGAAGATGTGGAACTCATACACAGGGTGGGTCGGCTTACAGGCATGGGCAGCCTTTGTGGAAAGTGATATGGGGCTCCCTAAGCATCTTTTCTTATTTACAATGGTATTTTTTTCTATAGATATAATGGGAATTTTAAAAAGGGTAAATAGGCCAAAGAGATATCTTTAGGAGACTCATTTTTTTTTTTTTAACATTTTATTAGGGGCTCATACAACTGTTATCCCAATCCATACACACATCAATTGTGTAAAGCCCATTTGTACATCGTTTCTCAAAACATTTTCTCTCCATTTAAACCCCCGACATTAGGTCCTCATTTTTCCCCTCCCTCCCCGCTCCCCCCTCCCGCATGAGCCCTTGATAGTTTACAAATGGGTATTTTGTCATATCTTGCCCTGTCCGACTTCTCCCTTCATCCACTTTTTGGTTGTCCGTCCCCCAGGGAGGAGGCCACACACAGTTCCATGCAATTGGTTCCCTCTTTCCTACCCACTCTCCCTCCATCCTCCCTGTTTTGCCACTCACACCACTGGTCCTGTAGGGCTCATCCATCCTGGATTCCCTGTATTTTCAGTTCCTATCTGTACCAGTGTACCTCCTCTGGTCTAGCCAGTCTTGCAAGATAGAATTCAAGTCATGGTAGTGGGAGCGGGGAGGAAACCTTTAGGAACTAGAGGAAGGTTGTATTTCTCATCATTGTTACATCGCACCCTGACTGGCTCATCTCCTCCCCGAGACCCCTTTGCAAGGGGATCTCCAGTGGCCTACTAATGGGCTTTGGATCTCCACTCCATACTCCCCCCATCATTCACTATGGTAAGATTTTTTGTTCTGATGATGCCTTATGCCTGATCCCTTCAACACCTCGTGGTTGCATAGGCTGGGGTGCTTCTTCCATGTGGGCTTTGTTGCTTCTGAGCTTGATGGCCGCTTGATTACCTTCAAGCCTTTAAGACCCCAGACGCTATACTTTTTGATAGCCGGGCACCATCAGCTTTCTTCACCACATTTGCTTATGCACCCATTTGTCTTCAGTGATCCGTTCGACACCCCGTGATCACACAGGTTGATATGTTGTTCCATGTGGGCTTTGTTGCTTCTGAGCTAGATGGCCGCTTGTTTACCTTCAAGCCTTTAAGACCCCAGACGCTATATCTTTTGATAGCCGGGCACCATCAGCTTTCTTCACCACCTTTTGCTTATTCACCCGGAGACTTCATTTTTTTCAAAAGGCAAAAATGATTGAAACAGATTTTTACTAATAAAAATTTTTAAAGACAAAAGAGAAACATTTAAATTTATTTTGAAATTGCTGTATTCGTACTATATATACTCGAGTGTAAGCCAACCCAAATATCAGCCGAAGCACCTACCGTAATTTTACCACAAAAACTGCATTAAAAATATGCGGGGGTGGGGGGGGGTTGGCCGGGGCGACCCTCAGCTTATACATGAGTATTTACAGTTGTTTACGGAGTTTGGGCTGCAACAATACAAATACCTAAAATTTCTCAAGCCATCTAAGTACTTCCACTGTTTTACTCCACCGTGAAGGGGTCCTGAGAGCACAGGGTTTTAAGCACTCTGCTGCTGACCAGGAAGTCAGCTACTGAAACCCGCCCTTCAGTTGCGCTCTGGGAGAAAGGCACTGCCGTGGGGGAGACTGCAGAGATACGGAAGGTGGCGGTGTGAAGCCGTGCTGACACCATCCAAACTGCAGGAAAAAATATGATAGAATGCAATTTATTTCTCCGAACAATTTCAAAGCAAGAAGTATCAAAAAAGGAAGTGCATTTCTCTGCTATGTAGTGATGTCTTGTCTTTGTTTTTCTTAGAAATCTTTATTAAATCAACATGCACAAATGAAACTGGCAGAAATTCAATTCAAAGGTGTCACAGAACAAACCCACGACTTGCAAAACAAGGTAAATTCTGGCCGCCTTGGCACCCACTCCTCCTAGCAGGTCCTGCACCCTCACAAGGTGCTGCGCTCAATGTTCACGTCCGCGGGGCCGCCTTCTCTCACCCTGTGCGGTGGTATCTGCCTTCAAACTGAGTTCCACCTGCCAGCTTTTACACTTTACTGGGAAAGGGCTCCTGACGTAACTTCTCTTGGTCCCCTCACACCAGTGAGCACTTAGGCCAGTCATTTCACTATTTGATTTTTTTGTTGTCGCTGTTCTCTGAGCCATGAGAGACAGGTTCTCAAAATCCCAAAGTGTCTTCCCTCTCTGGCATGCATTCAAACCGAGGCCAGGGGAGCACTGTGCCTGCTCAGCGGCTGAGAGCTGAAGATGCTTCTCAGGTGGGTGCACTCTGCGCCCCACTGCCGATTCCCCACTTTCTGTGCGGACGTGGGCTGCCGGCACCCCAGGGGGCGGGGGGTGTTCATCTGTGGACTTCCCATGGCAAGTAAGCTAGTTTTTATGTCAGCAGAGAATTATTCATTCCGTTTAGGCCAGGCTAGATTGATGGCTTCTAGTGATCCAAGAATGATATACTCTTTTGCAGATGGTGAGAGAAGCCCAGTTCCAAATTTAAAATGTTTCACTTAAGAATTCCCTGTGTGTGCACAAGTGTGCATGTGTGTGCCTGTGTATGCATGCATATGGCATAGAGTTTACAGACAATTGTGTATTTAGTCTCTGCCTCTAAGCAAGCACACATACACAATCATGCACTTTTTAAAAAAACACAGTATTAGCTGGGCACCTGTTAATGTAGAATTGATGATCAGGGACAGTTTTAAGGGTTTAAATGTGGGCTTTAAATATCTTGGTGTAAACATTTGGTAGGAAGCAATATGTCGATTAAAATAAGTTGTCTCCATTCCTTAGAGAAGATTCTCTTTGGATCCTGACTAGCAAACATTTTTCAGGCCTAATCTGAGTTACTTTATATGCTTGCAAATTATAAACAACATTTCCTTTTAAAATTGCAAAATTCCTCATAAAAATAATGGCTGAGGGCAGCAAATCCCAGCCTCTGGACTTCACACTTAATGCATAACATTGCACTTCATTCTCATCAGAGCCCTGGGAGGGGTCATGCCCTTCCAGTTCTGGGTAAAGCTTGCAGATGGTCGGTGATTGGTCTACAGCATGGCAGAATCAGGCCTAAGACCTCGTTTGCCTGATTGCTTACTTAACTCTCATACTAAGCTTGTGTGATCAATACAAATTAGTAAGGATTTACTTTGGGTTCTTGTACTTGACGACTAAGGGAAACACAGGAGTCTGGGATTTAATAGGTAAACAGGCTGCTTTTAGCGCCATGCGAGTAGTGCATGGATTTGTTAACCACTTAGTTTCTAAGTCTGAAGCAGAAACCTTGGTTTACAAAATAGTGTTCATCTTCACTAGATAATCTGGAACTCCTGATGTCGCTTAAAAGAGGCAGCGGATGGGGATAACAAAGTTGGCATATTCAGTCAAACTGACTTGAGGTTTCTTTTCTGTCAGCTTACCCGAGTGTTAAAAAGGAGCGGACAGGTGAGCAGGGTGACTAAGAGCATCCTCCGCAGGAGTGAAGACCTCAGGGCGTTCGTGGAGAAGCTGCGGAGGAACATCTCAGGTAGTGGGACCTGGGCAGCCCTGAAGAAGTGCAGGAGAGGGCGTGAGGGCTGTGTGGGAGGTGCGAACCACCCCATCTGACATGGTCAGAGGGTTGACGCCCAAGTCAGCTGCAGTGCTTGGGGATCTGTACTGCGGGGGTTGACGTCCCTGGTTCTGTAGTGCAGTCACTTTCCATCAGCACAACCGGAGAGGAAGGACGCCCTCTTGACTAACGGAGGAGGGAGGCGTCCTGGGGACCCACGGGGCAGCGTGGCGTGGGGCAGTGGGGCAGCTATATATGTGCAGCAATAGCCGTTGTGTAGGGAGGGGCACCAGCCTGGAGGACGCGCACCCATTGGCCCACCCACAGGGGGCAGGGACAGGAGGATGAGACATGAAGATGGGGGTGAGACTATAAATTACTACCCTGGATGGCACCAGCCCTGGTGTCATCACTGTAACCAGTGTCAGTGTGTGGGGGTGGGGGGTGGGGGTGGCAAGGGGGAAATGGGGCTTATATATGGTAGAAAAGAAGACACATTCCCTTTACCATATGTATCAATAGATGTGAGTGTCAAATCTTGCACTGGGCTTCCTAGAGCCAACTAACTGGAATATTTCTAAATGTGAGGGTATTGAAAGGTCCTGGCCAGAGACTTTCATTGAGAGACTTATTTTTCAAAAGAGAAAAAAAGAATGTACACTTCAGTTTTTATGTGTTATAGTATGCCTTAAATGAGGGTCTCATTATCAAGGGGGAAGCACCTCTCTAGTCCTTTGCTAATACTAGTTACTGCCAACAACTAGGGCATCAATTTGGTGCCAAATTATATCCAGGGTATGAGAGCAATTTATTCACTACTCAGTTAGAATGCATGTCTGATTTGGCTTTTATCCTGATAGTTTTCTGTCTTTCTAGCTGACAGAAATATATTCTGGCTCCCCCCACCCTTCTTCTGATTATAGTATAAGGCTCAAAAAGTACCAAATTCAATGCAAGTCAGACTTTATAGGACAAAGGTGAGGAAGTTGTTAAAACAACCAAAAAACCATGTTAAATAAAAAGAATCATGTTGAATATTGCCATCATTCATGCAATAAGTATTGACTGAGTATCTTCTGTGTGTCCACAACTGTGTCCGGTGCAGGAAAATACTGAAATCAACACCCTGATAGCTCCTACCCTTATGGGGTTTCTTATGGGATTCGGGGAAGGCAGACATATATGAACCTCAAAAAAAACCAAGAAAATAAAAACCCAATTCATTGCCATTGAGTCAATTCTGGCTCATAGTAACCCTATCGGACAAAGGAGAATGCTGCCTATGGATTTCCAAGGCTGTAAATCTTTACAGGAATGGAAATCTCCGTCTTTCTCCTGAGGAACTTCTGGTGGGTTTGAACTGCTGACTTTGTGGTTAGCAGCAGCCCAATACATAAACCACTTTCCACCAGAGCTCCTTTAAATCAATCTGTTGTGGTTGTTGTCATTGTTAGGGGCCATTGAGTTGATTGTGACTTATGGCGACTCTATGTACCATGGAACAAAGCACTGCATCCTCACAATTGTTTGTTTGGGGTTTTTTGGTTTTTTAGTCCATTGTTGCAGCAACTTTGTCAACTAATCTTGGTGAACGTCTTCCCCTTTTTTGCTTCTCCTCTACTCTCCCAAGCACGATGTCTTTCTCCAAGGCCTGGCCTCCGAGGAACATTTCCAAAGTCCACGAGACAGTTTCAGCATCTTTGCTTCCAAGGGGCGTTCTGATTGTGTTTCTTCCAAGACAGAATTATTGGTTCTTCGGCCAGTCCATGGTCCTTTGACTATTCCTTGCCACCACCATAATTCAATTGCATCGAATCTTCTTTGGTCTTCCTATTCAAGATCCAACTAAGGTTCGGGATTAAGTGTGAAAAAAGAAAAGAAAAGTGAATACCATGGCTTGGGTCAAGCAAACCTTGGTCCTCAAAGTAACAGCTTTATATTTGCACACTTCAGAGGGGTCTAATGCTACTGACTTACCCAGTGCAGTGTTAGGTGATCTCTTGACGGCTGCTTCCATGAGCATTGCATAAGGCTCCAAGTAAGATGCAGTCTCTTTGGTGTTGTTGTTGATCCATTTTTCATGTTGTTACCTATTGGTCCTGCTGTGAGGATGTTGCCTTTGTATTAAGTTGTAACCCCTATTGAAGGCTGCTATCCCTGATCTTCGCCAGCAAGGGCTTCAAGCCCGCCTCACTTTCAGCAAGCAAGGTGGGCCAATCCCAGGTCATTTGAATTCCGTAGTGCCCAGGATGTTGGTCTTTATGGGTTCCATTTTGTTTGTGATGAATTTTCATTTCCCCAGACTCATACATTGTAATGAATCTAGGAACTCCAAATCCGTGGATCTGTTGTGAGGAGATTTCCACATTGCATCGGGATATATGGGGTGGCCTTGCCTTGCCTGGAGGTCCAGCCCAGGCTAAAGAAATAGCAGCCTCACTGCGGGAAGCTCTAGGAACTAATTCAGCCCTGTCAACTTTTGGGAAACTCACTAAATGATATAGATGTATTTTCTCCACAGAAGTTATTGAAAGAGCAACAACGGTAAATCAGACCTTGGATGAAAATTTCCAGCTACCCAATTCTACTCTCCACAATATGCACAGGAAAATGACATCTTTTCTGGCAGACTTACAGAAAAAGCATTTTGTGCAGTTACATCAAAATGCCACCAATGAACTCAAGTAAGTTTCTACACATTATTCATGATGTAACCACTAGAGGCAAGAGCTTAATCGCTGAAGGAGATACCGTTGAGAGAGATCTTGTTGTCAAGTAAATCAAGAGAAAAGTCCCAGCCCCTCCAAATGGAGGGGGAAATTTATAATCAGTGCCAGTATCTCTAACCTTTCCAACTTAGCCATAGATGACGTGGTTTTTCCTTTGCTCTGGAATGACACTTCCATTTACCATGAACAACAGGACCTTATGACTACTATTTTATTGAGTATAGATCAAGTGCAATGCAGTGCACGCTTATAGAAGGAAAGAACCACTACAATGTAGGCCACCACTAGCCTGTCAGTTTATTCTGTGGCTCTTTGCATATGCTGTCTGGTGGTGGACTGCTAACCTCAAGGTTGGTTGTTCAAACCCACCAGTGGCTCCAGGGAACAAAGAGAAAGCTATCTTTTCCCGTAGAGATTACCAGTCTAGGAAACAACTCTATCCAATTTCTATGAGCCAGAATCGATTCAATAGCAGTGAGTTTGTTCTTTTGCGTCACACAGGAAGCTCTGCCACTAGTGTTTCTAAACCAGCAGGTCACGGGTGGTGGACAGATTTCACTGTACCTTCGACACTAAACCAGTGTAGGAAGAAAGATTTAATGATACAATGCCAAAAATTGGCCAGTGGGAACCCTCTGAATCACTTGAGACTGATTCCTTACTACGGGTGGAATTTTGGCGGTTACACATAGCAGGTATTTATGGCATTTAGGGTGAACGGAAGAAGGAAGCAAGGGATCAGGGTCACGGAAACATGGATTATAATCAGACACAGGTGTAGAGGCATGATGTGCAGACGTCAGAAACAATAGACGGATTACCGTCTTTTAGGTAATCATTACTTAATGTTTCTGAACATTAGCACCAGAGCATTATCACGGAGATCATTCATCCTCGGGCCTGACTTGGTTCCGTGGGCAGATGTCAGAGCAAACATCGGGGTTTCGTTTGTCTTGTTTTCTGCATTCCATGTCTTCCATTGTACATGCATACTACATTTTATTGATCCAATCATCTGCTCTGTTGGGTTTGCCAATTGTAAAACAATGAAGCAGTGGACCCTGGTGGACAGGTCTCCATTTGAGGCCCTGCTTGCGTGCTCGGTGAAGGACGCAGACAGTGAGAAAGAGGGAAGGCCTCCGGGAGATGCAGGGACACGGTGGCTGCACCCGTGGGCTCACGCACAGGCACGGTTCGTGATGGCGCATGGCGGTCAGGGCTTCGTCCTGCTGTGCCTGTGTGAGTTTGCTATAGGTCGGACCTGCTCCCCAAGCGCGACAGCAACAGGAGTGGAGTAGCTGGGGTCCAGGGTAATTCTCTATTGAGCCTTCCCCATTTTACATTCCCAACTGCACAGTAGGCGGTTTCCATTTCTTCCCAACCTTGCCAACGCTTGCGATTTTAAGGTGTTTTCCTAATCACAGCCATCTGAATAAATGTCTTGCTGTGGCTTAGATTGACTGTTCCCTAGTGAAGGAGCCCTCGGGGGTAGTGTAGAGGGTAACAGGTGGACAGCTAACCACAAGGTCAGCAGTTGGTTCCTACCAGCCACTCCTCAGGAGGGAAAAGAGGCATTCTGCTTCCAAAGACATTTGCTACAAAGTTGCTAGGAGGCAGATTGACTACATGGCACCGAGTTAGCACTTTTTTATTTTTTGCCTTGGGAATGATTAATGATGTTAAAAATCTTTGATGTGTTTGTTAACCATCTTGTAGAAATGTCTATGCCCATTTTTTATTTGTGTTGTTCTGTAGGGATTCTTTTTTTTTTCTTTCTTCTTTTAAAAAAAACATTTTATTAGGGGGCGTACAACTCTTATCACAATCCATACATACATCCATTGTGTCAAGCACATTTGTACATTGGTTGCCATCATCATTCTCAAAACATTTGCTTTCTACTTGAGCCCTTAGTATCAGCTCCTCATTTTTCCCCTCCCTCCCCGCTCCTCTCCCTCATGAACACTTGATAATTTATAAATTATTATTATTTGGTCATATCTTAC